>NC_090922.1:1541055780-1541368636 GCF_040938575.1 Ambystoma mexicanum
CGAGAGTTCGTGTCTGATCCCAAACAGGGCTCTGAGTTTGGTTTGAGCAGACGCTGTGCGGTGGGTCATTGACATGAGATAGTTTTTCCAGCTTCCTGACTGAATAGCAGAGACTGTGTATTGCAGGATGATGTCCTCTTTCGTCTCTTGCACTATTTCCTCCAGTGTCAGGGCTTGCGGCCGGGTGCAGGCCACCACGTGACAGACATGCTCGTCCGTTTCTCTCGCGTGGTGTTGTTCGCTGTCGGTAGCCGGCCGCCAATGGCGGGACAGGTAGTCTGCTGGGTTGTCCGATCCTGGCCGATACTCCACCTCAATGTTGTACGGCTGCAGCTGCAGCATCCACTTTTCTATGCGGGCCGGAGGGTGCGGGGCGGAACCCCGGAATATCGGGATCAGGGGCTTGTGGTCGGAGAAGACTTTTGCCTGCTTACCTAATAGGTATACTTTGACGTGGCGGCACCCCCACAGTATGGCCAGGGCTTCCTTTTCTATGTGGGCGTAGTTCTGTTCGGGTTTCGTGAGGGCCCTGCTGGCGAACGCGATGGGGAATACTCTGCCTTCTCTGTCGGTTTGGGTCAGCACTGCACCTAGGCCCACTGGGCTGGCATCAACGAGGAGTTCCGTCTGCTGCTCCACGTCGAAGAATGCCATGGTCGTGGTGGCAGACAGGGCGTCTTTGATCTGTTGGAATGCCCGTTGGTGTGCTTCGGTCCACTCCCATCTTTGGTCCTTCTTGGTTAGCTCCCTGAGAGGGCTCGCAATGCTGGCGAGATCGGGGATGAAGCGTGCGCAGTAGGTTGCCATCCCCATGAAGCTTCTCACTTCCGAGGCAGACTGGGGTGGTTTAAAGTCCTTTATGTCACGTACTTTGGATGGGTCTGGGGATACTCCTGCTGCGCTGAAGATGTAGCTGAAGAAACATAGTTCATCTTTGTTGAACTCGCATTTTTCCGCATTGAGTGTCAAACCTGCTTCTTCAAGTCTTTTCAGGACTGCTGTTAGACGTCGGTGGTGTTCGCAAGGATGTCATCACTGATATTGGTGGTACCCGCCAGCCCCGTGATTACTTTGCGGATCTCATGCTGGAAAACCTCCGCGGCCGACGATATCCCAAAGTTTAGTCGCTTATACCTCATGAGGCCGAGGTGGGATGAAAATGTGGTGATGTATCGTGATTCTTTGGACAGTCTTAGCTGGTGATACCCAGAGCGGAGGTCGAGTTTGCTGAATACCTTCGCTCCCGTGAGATCTACAATGAGCTCGTCAATGGTGGGGGTTACATGGCGTTCTCGGCCGATGGCTACGTTGGGAAGCCTCATGTCAATGCATATTCTTACAGCATTCGGCTGTTTCGGTTTCTGGGCTACCACCATTGGCGAGACCCACGGGGTCGGGCCTGATGTCCTCTCTATGATCCCTGCCTCTTCAAGTTTTGCCAGTTCATCCTCCACTGCGCCTCTCAGGTGAAATGGGATTTGTCTGTGACGTACTGCCTTGGGTTCAACGGTGGGGTCTATGTGGAGTTTGATGGTTCTCCCTTTTAGGCACCCGATGCCTTGAAACAGCTTTTTGTGTCGACCTAGGAGGTTGTTTAATTCGTCTTGTTGAACGCTGAATGCGAAGTGTATCAGCTTCAGTTTCTCTGCTGTTCTGCAGCTTAATAAAGTCTCGCAGCCGGCATCTACGACGTAGATCCGTGCACGGCAGTTGGTATTATTGTGCGCGAAGTATGACTTGAACGACCCCCTCACTGGGAGGGGTTCCTTGGACCCATAGGCATACAGCCTGACCTTCTTCTTGTGGAGTTCTGGTTTTGGGTGAAGTCTGTTGAATGCCGTCACTGGCATGACGTTAACTGTTGCGCCGGTGTCAATTACTACTTTGAGCGGGTCTCCGTTGGAAAGAACTGTGCACGATGGTCTCTTCTTCTGGCGTGATCGGCCTGATTTGACTGCTGATATTAGGTGAACTCGGTGCACTTGTCCTTTCCCCTTTTTCTTCCTTCCTTTGTTCCGCCTTTCCGGGGATGAGCTGCTGTCGCTGTCGTCGCTGTCACTCGTGCTCGGGGATCTCTGGGACTCATTGACTGCTCTAGCTTTACCTTTCCTCGCTTGTTGGCAGGAAGATTCTCTGGGCGCGAACTTTCTCTGTTGTTCCTGTGCTGGGCGTGGGCCTGAGTCTTTGTCATTCCTGTTCGGCGGATTCAGGCAGACGGCTGCATAATGGTTAAGGCGATTGCATTTTCTGCATGTGGATCCCCAGGCGGGGCAGGATTCACCTTTATGCCAGGGGCCTCCGCACCACTTGCAAGCTTGATCTCGGCCTTGTGACGGGTGAGGCCTCTGGTTCTGTTTTGGGCGCGTGCTTTGTTGCTTGGAGATGGCTGCTATGTCTTCTGCGGGTCCGGGGCTGTCTACCGGCAGTCTCTGGATAGCCGCTTCCATTACTGCCACTTGATCTTCTGTCTGTTCGCAGAGACGCGCTGTCTCGAGAATGCGTGATAACCGCATGTTTCTCTCTGATAGAATCGCCCTTCTCAGCTTTTCCGAGGAAATCCCATTGATGATTTGGAGACGAATGGCAAATTCTTCGTCTGGGAATTCGCAGCCTACGGCCATTTCGCGAAGGCGAGCGTGAAATTTGTCTACTGTCTCTCTCTCGCGTTGCCTAGCCATGCAGAAATGGAACCGCTCATAGTCTGGATTGAGGTCCGGCTTAAACATGTTGGTGAGCGCGGTTCTCGCTGCTGCGTAGTCGATGTCGCCCCCACGGTTTGGTAGAGTGTTGAATAATTAGTGTCTCTTTTCTTCGTACTTTTCTGAGTCTGGCGAGTGGATGAGCAATGCGCATGCGCTTTTTAATATCCCCCGCTGCTGCGCATGCGCCAATGATAAGTTTCCGCAGTGCGCATGCTCGGTCTAGTAGTGCTTGACTTTCTCTGCAATGTGCGTTCCTTGTTCTGTATCTCCACAGTGCGCAGGCTCTCCTCATTAGTGTTTTTATGCTGCGTCTGCTCTCTTCTGTCCCTCCTTTCCACGTCTCCTCAAGTAATTTTGTGCTGCCGTGTATTATCTCCGCTCTACGTACGCTCTAGACATCTGTATGTAATGCGCATGCTAATTTGATCAGTATCTGTGCACGGCGTACGCTCGAGTGATCAGTTTATTCGCACTGCGCACGCTCATTCGATGGAATCTCCGCACTGCGCATGTCCAAATGACCGTATCTCTGCACTGCGCATGTTGTATCTCTGCACTAGGCATGTCCGATTGATCAGTATCTCGGCAACGCGCATGCTCGTATGATCAGTATTTCCGCAATGCGCATGCCCATTTGATCAGTATCTCTGCAACGCGCATGCCCGTATGATCGCATCTCTGCACTGCGCATGTTAGTGGCTTTGCTGCTGAAGGCGATACCTCGGCCATCCCCAGTCACCCCGGGAGGCTCTGCTCCTCGGACGGGAACTAGACGCTGCCGTGTGAGAGGGGGCGCTGCAGGTCACGTCCTCATGCAGGGGAGAGAATAGGCGGGCCTCCAGTCCCTCTGGGAGCCGAGGAGGCTCGAGTCTGCAGAGGAGGGAGCACTTCCTGGAAGAAGGGTGAGGTGCATGTTGGCAAAAGTGTCGTGCTTTGTTGCTAGAGGGTCTGTGTGTGCCTGGTGTTGGGGAGGGTGAGAATGAAACGATAGTTGGTGGTTGGTACGTGCGTGGTGGTGGTGGTTGGTACGTGCGTGGTGGTGGTGGTTGGTACGTGCGTGGTGGTGGTGGTTGGTACGTGCGTGGTGGTGGTGGTTGCTACGTGCGTGGTGGTGGTGGTTGGTGCGTGCGTGGTGGTGGTTGGTGCGTGCGTGGTGGTGGTTGGTGCATGTGTGGTGGTTGGTGCGTGCGTGGTGGTTGGTGCGTGCGTGGTGGTGGTCGGTACGTGCGTGGTGGTGGTCGGTACGTGCGTGGTGGTTGGTGCGTGCGTCGTGGTGGTCGGTGCGTCGTGGTGGTTGGTACGTGCGTGCGTTGTGGTGGTTGGTACGTGCGTTGTGGTGGTTGGTACGTGCGTCGTGGTGGTTGGTACGTGCATCGTGGTGGTTGGTACGTGCGTCGTGGTGGTCGTTACGTGCGTCGTGGTGGTGGTCGTTACGTGCGTCGTGGTGGTGGTCGTTACGTGCGTCGTGGTGGTTGGTACGTGCGTCGTGGTGGTTGGTACGTGCATCGTGGTGGTCGGTACGTGCGTCGTGGTGGTCGGTACGTGCGTCGTGGTGGTGGTCGTTACGTGCGTCGTGGTGGTGGTCGTTACGTGCGTCGTGGTGGTGGTTGGTACGTGCGTCGTGGTGGTGGTTGGTACGTGCGTCGTGGTGGTGGTTGGTACATGCGTCGTGGTGGTGGTTGGTACGTGCGTGGTGGTTGGTATGTGCGTGCTGGGTGACCCTGCCCGCCGTTATGAGTGGGCAGGGAATACTCTGGAGACAGTGGTATGGGGGGGCAATATGGCAGGGCAATATGGCGTATGTCCTGCTTCCTGCGCTTGGGAAGAGTGATACATTGAACAGTAACGGGACCCATGGGTCTACAGGGATTGGTGGTGGTGCAACTGATAAGGGCTCCCTTATGAATGCTGGATGGGAAGGTGGGAAGAAGAATGGAAAGGGTGGTTGGTGGGAAAAGGAAGTTGGGTACAGGTGGTGGTCACCAGTCTCTGGCGTAGGGTTTGGCAGTTGTTGATGTTGGGAGGAGGAAGTTGGGGTCTCTTGGGGATGATGGTGGAGCACTGCTTCGGAGTAGCTCCCCTGTGGATCGGAGGGTGCAGGGCAGTGGGGGTCTGGTGGTGGACAGCAGTATTTGAGAAGGAATGAAGCTGCAGTTGAATCCATGGAGGCAAAGTCAGGTTGGCAGGTGGTCATAAAGTTGGCAAAGCCTGATCTAGATCTTAGTGGTGTTAACACTTTTGTGGTTTCTGAGTGAGTCCGGAAAGGAATTGGTGCTGTGCAGTCTTTTCAGGTAATTAGTGGGGGGAATTTGTTGGTTAAGGGTGTGGGTGAGGTGACCAGGAACAAGGCGTTGGATATGGGATGTCTTAGTAGACATCGGGCTTCATTATGACTTTGGAGGTAGCCATGCCCTTAATAAAGGCATGGTTGCCTCCAAAATCGTGTCCGGGTTCCCTGAATGGGGAAATACTGGGCCATTCCGAGTATGGAGGGCCCGGTATTTTCTCCTTCAGGGAACCCGGCCCCGGGCCTTCCCCATTCCCATTCGACCACCTCATAGGGCTCAATGGGAATGGGGAGGGAGCTAACAATGGGCCCATTTTGAATGGGCTCGTTGTTAGCTCCCTGGTCCCCTCGCGGGACCCGCTATGGTCATCTGGATAAACCAGACGTCCATAGCGGGTCCCGCGAGGGGACCTCGTAATAGTGCGCAGTGGGTTTAACGGTGCCGGCACCATTACCAGCGCCATTAAACCCATTCCGCACAAGTTGTAATGAGGCCCATCCTGTTACTGTGTCAGGGTGGTGTGGTATGTACGGGAGTGATTTATGGACTATGGACTACCTCTTTGTGTGCATGATAGGGATATGGTGAGTTCCTTGCAGAAGATGGGGGTTTTGGAGGTATGGAGGTTGGGGAGGAAAGATCCTGATGGCTGTGTAATTTCTACGACTGTGACTATTCGGTTTAGGGGGAGTGAGGTGCCGGAGCATGTGTTTTTGGGGTTTCAGTGTTTTCGGGTGAAGCCATATGTCCCAGCCCCCCTTAGGTGCTATAAGTGTCAGGAGTATGGTCACATAGCACGGTCTTGTAGGAGGGAGAGGAGGTGGGGGAAGTGTGGTGGGCCCCATGATATTAAGGAGTGTGTGTCAGATTGTACACCGAAGTGTTGCAATTGTGGTGGGGATCATGTTGCTTTTTTTAGAGGGTGTGTTGCTCAGGTGGAGGCCTGTAAGGTTGTGAGCACTAAGGTGAGTCAAAACATCAGTTATGCAACACCAGTTCAGAAGGTATGGGAGGAGCAGGTGGTGGTGGGTATTCCTGCTGCAGTGGTGAAACAGGTGGAGGTAGGGGAGGTTCAGTCTTTGGGGGTTGAGGGAGTGATTGGAGGGGGTGTTACTATAAGAATGGCGGATTTGTTGTGTTTTATTATTGCAACTATTAATATGACAGCTGGTTGTCAGTCGAAATTGGACAGGTTACAGGCGGTGGTGAAGGCAGCAAAGATGTATTTAAGGATTAGAAATCTCACAGATAAGGATGTACATAAGATGAGTGGTGGTGATGTTCCCCATTAGGGTTCAGGGGTCTGAGGTTGTGGCAATGGAATGCGAGGAGTTTGTTGGCGAATGGGCAGGAGTTGAAGAAAGAGTTGGTGAAAGTGGGTGATGTTGATGTCGTATGGGTTCAGGAGACATGGTTAAGAGAGGGTATTCATTTTCGTTTTCCGGGATATGTGTTGTTTAAGAAAGATAGAGTGGCGGGTTGTGGGGGAGGAGTATGCATTTTGGTGAAGATTGGTATTCAATGTTCTGTCCTTGAGTTTGGAGGGGAATTGGAGTTGATTAGAGTGAGGTTATTTACGGGTTTTGACGTGTTGGTGATTTCAAATTTCTATAATCTGTGTAGACCTCTTGACTTGGTGGCTTTACAGCAGCCCTTGTGGCAGCATGACAAATATATTCTTTGTGGGGATTTTAACTGTCATAATACGTTGTGGAATAGTGCTGTGACAGATGTTAATGGGGCTAATTTGGAGGTGCTGGCTGATGAGTGTGGACTTGTTTTATTGAACTCGCCAGGGCATACTAGGACTGACATTCATACCGGAATGAGATCTTGTTTGGATTTGACATGGGTATCGGCATCTATGGTTTCTAAGTGTGTTTTGAAACTGAGGATGGATGGGGAGATGGGGAGTGATCACGGGTCTATATCCGTAGAGGTAGGTGTCAGGGTGGTGAAGTCGGCAGGTCCTGCCCCGAGGGGGGGGAACTTCCGTAATTTGGATTGGGCGATGTTTGGAGAGGGGTGTAGCAGGTTGATGGGTATGATGGGTTTCAGTGATGCTCAGGGGGTGGGGGTGCATACCACTGTGGATGCAATGGATTTGGCTCTGCAAGATATCTTTCGGAGTGTTGTGGCAGAATTGGCCCCGGCTCGAGGTAAGATCTTCCGGAAACCTGAGGTCCCGTGGTGGTTGTCAGAATGTACAGCGGTAGTTCAGGATGGAAAAGGAAGCGGCGGAAGGCCATGTATACTAAAGCGGTGGCGGACATTGTTGCATATAAAAAGGCTAGGGCACTGGTGCAGAGGGTGATTCGATGTCATAAGCGCATGTATTGGAGGAATTTTTGTAGTACTCTCTCTAGTGATACATGTTTATCAAAGGTGTGGGCAAGGTTTCGGCATATGTCCAGGCAGGCGAGAGGCGGCACTCGGATTTCAGTGATTACAGATGCGGGGTGTGACATGGTGGATGATGGTGGTAAAGCAAAGGCATTTGGAAAGTATTTTGCGGGTGTGCACAGCACGGAAAATTATTCCCTGGTGTCCAGACGGAAAATGGCAGAGTGAGTTGCGGGCTGTGGTAAGGGCTGATGGGATTCAAGTCCGGGGGAGGATGGGGTACAGTATATTTATTTGCAGCATTTGCCGGATGTTTGCTTGCTGGAGGTGTTGCGGCTGTTTAATGTTGTGTGGGATCATGGTACATTGCCTAGTGGGTGGAAGAGGGGTGTCATCCTTCCAATTCTGAAATTGGGGAAGCCAGCTGGTTTGTGCGGGTCCTATCGTCCCATTGCTCTGACATCTGTGTTGTGCAAGGTGATGGAAAAAAATGGTGTGTGGCCGTCTGGTGCACTTTCTGGAGTCGGAGCAGTGTGTATCAGCATGGGTTTTGTAAATCTAGATCTGTGATGGATGCAGTTGTGGCATTGGCAACAGATGTGGAGAAGGCATTGTCCTGTCGGGAAATGGTGGGGCAATCTTTGTTGATATGGAGAAGGCGTATGATATGGTGTGGAGGGATGGGTTGCTATTTGTGTTGCGAAAGAATGGTGTTGAGGGGAAGATGTTTTCCTGGATTAAGGATTTTCTGATGAATAGGGCGTTTCGAGTGCGTGTTGGGGACGCATTGTCCCGAGAGTTTTTGATGGAAAATGGGACGCCTCAGGGTAGTGTTATCAGCTCTATTTTGTTTCTTGTAGCGGTGGATGACCTTATAGAGAGAGTTCGGGAATGTGGTTGTCAGGTGGGATTCTATGCAGATGATGGAGTGATTTGGGTTAGGGATAAGGTGGGAGGAGTGATTAAAGGAAAGTTGCAAGAGGCTTTGGAGGTAATGGAAAGGTGGTGTCAGGATTGGGGATTTAAGGTGTCCTCCTCTAAAACGGTGTGTATGTTGTTCAACAGACAGCGTAGTGGTGTCAGTTTGGAACTCAAGTACAGCGGGGATGAGTTGGTTCGGGTGACGGAATTTCGGTATCTTGGTGTGCTCTTGGATCCGTGCCTGTCATGGAAGTTGCAAGTGGAAAAGACGGTGGCAAAGTGTAAATAGCGTCTTAATTTGTACAAGGCGGTGTCGGGTCAGGAGTGGGGTGGATGGCAGAGAAGTATGAGGAATGTTGTATGTGGGGTTGGTCAGGAGTGTGCTGAAGTTCGGAGTTCAGCTGTAGTGCAGTTATAGTAGGACTCAGCTTAATGTGTTGGATGGTGTCCAGGCAAGGGCAATGATAATTGTGACTGGGACTGTTCGGTCATCCCCCGCAGAGGCCGTGCAAGTGTTGGCAGGGATGTTGCCAATGGATTTGAGACGGGAGAAGCTGAGTGCTAGGTATTGGCTGCGTTGTAAATCCCTCAGTGTGTGGCATCCTGTGAAGAAGTGTCTGCAGGTTAATTGGATGCATGCTTATAAGAGTGGGAGTTGGGAGAGGAAAGGGGGACTTTTGGATTCCATGCAGACAGGCTGGTGAAACGATTGGGGGTGGAGGGGTTGTGTATGGTTGAAGATGTGGATAGGGTTGTTGGACCGATTTGGATGCAGTATGATCCAATTGTCTGTTTGGATCTGGGCAAGGTGGTGATAGAGGCATGATTAAGAGATTGGCGGTGCAGTATGTGGAGGGGAAAGTTGGCGCTCAAGTAAATACGGATGGTTCCAGGGATCCGGAGAGGAACAGGGTTGGTATGGCTTGCTAGTTTCATGCGGATGAGGAGCTTTGGGTGGCTAGGTTGTCGGATGATGTATCGGCTGAGTTAATGGCTATTAATATGGCGGTGCTTCGGATTATAGGGAAACAGTTGTCTAGGGTGGTGGTGTTTGTGGATTCGAGTGCGTTGTTGGCTATCAAGGAGGGGAATTGTGATAGGAGGGACATAGTTGTGCTCATTAGACAGCGATTAGAGGAGTGTGTTGCAGGGGGTACCGTGGTGGAGTTGGCTTAGGTTCCCAGTCGTCGTGGGGTCTTGGGTAATGAGATGGTGGATCGGGCTGCGTATGGGGATGTGGATGTGAAAGTTCCATTGAGTGTGGCTGAGATACAGGTGATGGTGCGTGGAAAAATTAAGGATATGTGGTAGGATCAATGGGATATGAGTTCAAAGGGACGGCAGTTCTATGCAGTATGCAGGGAAGTGCGGGTTCGGGCGTTTGAGGGGGGGTAGAGTTGACACGAAGAGAGGAAACTATTTTGAATCGCCTTACTCTGGGTCATGCGGGGTTGGCGGGATGGAAGTGTTTGCTGGGTAGAGTTACTTCAGCAGCACGTGAGGCTTGAGGGGGCCCAGAGACTGTGTCTCATTATATGTTGGACTGTGTGAGGTTTGATGTGCAGCGGGAATTACTCAGAGTCCTGATGAGTGGCAGTGGGGTGGTTGTACAGGGGTTATCTGATCTGTTCAGTTGGAAAAGAGGGGTGGTGGATGAGCAGTGTAGGTTCCTGCTTCAGTTTGTGTGGGAGACTGGGAAGTGGGATGAGATCTAGTGGAGGTCGATGGCTGATTGGTGCTCTTTTTGGTGAACATCATCTTAATAGATGGAAATCGCGAGCTTCAGATTTCTGGAGTCATCCTAACAAGAAGAAGAAGAAGTCACTCTGCGAGGCTCTGAGAGGAGGGTGTGTTCATGGCCCCCCAGTCCTCCCCTCTTCCTCAGCTCAGGATCTAGGGTGAAAACGCTGCACCAATGAGGAAGCAGTGATTATGCAGATACGTGGCGGGAGGCCAGTGTTCACCCCTGGGGTGAGAAGAGTCCATAGGAGGCATCTTGCCTTGCCTCTGCTTTCCCTTCTCAAGCCTTTCGCTGTCTGTGCTATGGGGGGGAGGAGTAGTCTACACCCCTGGGGTGAGAAGAGTCTATAGGAGGCATCTAGCCTTGCCTCTGCTTTCCCTTCTCAAGCCTTTCGCTGTCTGTGCTATGGGGGGAGGAGTAGTCTACACCCCTGGGGTGAGAAGAGTCTACAGGAGGCATCTTGCCTTGTCTCTGTTTTCCCTTCTCAGGGCTTTCTCCTCTCTGTGCTATGCGGTGGGTTTGGGGAGAGGGGGTGATGAGTCTGTGGTGAGAAGAGTCTATAGGAGGCATCTTGCCTTGCCTCTGCTGTCCCTTCTCAAGCCTTTGTCCTGTCTGTGCCATGGGGGGGTAGTCAACACCCCTGGGGTGAGAAGAGTCTTTATAGGAAACGTCTTGCCTTGTCTCCCCTTGCCTTGCTTTCCCTTCTCAAGCCTTTCTACTGTATGTGCTATGGGGAGGTAGTCTACACCCCTGGGATGAGAAGAGTCTATAGGAGGCATCTTGCCTTGTCTGTTTTCCCTTCTCAAGCCTTTCTTCTGTATGTGCTATGGGGGTAGTCTACACCCCTGGGGTGAGAAGAGTCTATAGGAGGCATATCGCCTTGTCTCTGCTTTCCCTTCTCAGGCCTTTCTCCTGTCTGTGCTATGGGGGGGGGGGGGGTAGTCTACGCCCCTGGTGTGAGAAGTGTCTATAGGAGGCATCCTGCCTTGCCTCTGCTTTCCCTTCTCAAGCCGTTCTCCTGTCTGTGCTATGGGGGGGGGGGTAGGCTACAACCCTGTGGTGAGAAGGGTCTATAGGAGGCCTCTTGCCTTGCCTCTGCTTTCCCTTCTCAAGCCTTTCTCCTGTCTGTGCTATGGGGGAGGGGAGTGGGGGGAGTCTACCCTCCTGTGGTGAGAAGTGTCTATAGGAGGCATCTTGCCTTGCCTCTGCTTTCTAATGGGGGAGGACGGAGGGGGCTGGGGGTGCTATACTGGGAGGAAGGGGTGATATAGTCAGCATTTGGATATATGGAAATGCTTGTAGTATTTACTTGAGATCATTCTTATTGTAGATGAATTAATCATATGATAATGTTTGCTTTCTCCAGACCTGAAAACTCTCTTGGTATGACCTTGTATTCATCAATAAGTAAGAAGCACAGACTACAAAAGGTAAATAAATAGTGTCTCTCTACACAAATTGTGCTTTGCTTATGAGGCAGCTTGCCTCCTGCCCTGCCTACCTGTGCCCCCGCCCTCTTACTTCTTCAATTTTTCCTACTCTTCTTCCTCCCCTCGGACCAAGTGCTGAACCAGAAGTGGCCCTGGAGAATGTTTTCAAAGTGGCCCCATGTTGCACTGAGGAGAGAAGCATAACAAGCAACCCCAGCCCTCAACAGAGAGTTTGAATGGGGGCAAAAGTGTGCATTTCAATGCACATTATCTCGAAAAGCTTTTTATTTTAGAGCTGATGCAGACAAAGTGCCTTTCCACCCAAACCAAAAACCTATAGATATCCAATAATCTCTGTTCCCCGCCACCTTTGCCCCTTTCATAGCATTGGCAGCGATCAAAACCAGCTCTGTTGAAGTCCGCCTCCCCCATCCATGCTGGACACAATAATGAATAGATGTCTTTTCAAGGGCAACATCGGCATTCCACAGTGATGGCATTTGTGTTCCAGCAAAGGCTCAAGGCCTGATCTAATAATATCAGGCACCAGGCTGGTTTACTACCTTTATTATAGATGCAGGACACTGAGCAGGTACATCTACCCCAGCATAGACTCAAGGCCTGATCTGATAATAGCAGGCACGAGGCTGGCTTACTGCCTTTATTATAGATGCAGGACACAGAGCAGGTACATCTACCCCAGCATAGGCTCAAGGCCTGATCTAATAATAGCAGGCACGAGGCTGGCTTACTACCTTTAGTATAGATGCAGGACACAGAGCAGGTACATCTACCCCAGCATAGGCACAAGGCCTGATCTAATAATAGCAGGCACGTGGCTGGTTTTCTACCTTTTAGTACAGATGTAGGACACAGAGCAGGTACATCTAGCCCAGCATAGGCTCAAGGCCTGATCTAATAAAGTAGGCACGAGGCTGGCTTACTACCTTTATTATAGATGCAGGACACAGGGCAGGTACATCTAGCCCAGCATACGCTCAATGCCTGATCTAATAATAGCAGGCACGAGGCTGGTTTACTACCTTTATTATAGATGCAGGACACAGAGCAGGTACATCTACCCAAGCATACGCTCAATGCCTGATCTAATAATAGCAGGCACGAGGCTGGTTTACTACCTTTAGTATAGATGTAGGATACAGGGCAGGTACATCTACCCCAGCATAGGCTCAAGGCCTGATCTAATAATAGCAGGCACGTGGCTGGTTTTCTACCTTTTAGTACAGATGTAGGACACAGAGCAGGTACATCTAGCCCAGCATAGGCTCAAGGCCTGATCTAATAATAGCAGGCACGAGGCTGGCTTACTACCTTATTATAGATGCAGGACTCAGAGCAGGTACATCTACCCCAGCATAGGCTCAAGGCCTGATCTAATAATACCAGGCACGAGGCTGGTTTACTACCTTATTATAGATGCAGGACACAGAGCAGGTACGTCTACCCCAGCATAAGCTCAAGGCCTGATCTAATAATAGCAGGCACGAGGCTGGTTTACTACCTTTAGTATAGATACAGGACACTGAGAAATTACATCTACCCCAGCATAGGCTCAAGGCCTGATCTAATAATAGCAGGCACGAGGCTGGCTTACTACCTTTAGTATAGATGCAGTACTCAGAGCAGGTACATCTACCCCAGCATAGGCTCAAGGCCTGATCTAATAATATCAGGCACGAGGCTGGTTTTCTACCTTTTAGTACAGATGTAGGACACAGAGCAGGTACATCTACCCCAGCATAAGCTCAAGGCCTGATCTAATAATAGCAGGCACGAGGCTGGTTTACTGCCTTTAGTCAAGATGTAGGACACAGGGCAGGTACATCTACCCCAGCATAGGCTCAAGGCCTGATCTAAAAATAGCAGGCACGAGGCTGGTTTACTACCTTTTTTATAGATGCAGGACACAGGGCAGGTACATCTACCCTAGCAAAGGCTCAATGCCTGATCTAATAGTAGCAGGCACGAGGATGGCTTACTACCTTTAGTATAGATGTAGGACACAGAGCAGGTACATCTACCCCAGCATAGGCTCAAGGCCTGATCTAATAATAGCAGGCACAAGGCTGGTTTACTACCTTTATTATAGATGCAGGACACAGAGCAGGTACATCTACCCCAGCATAGGCTTATAGCCTGATCTAATAATAGCAGGCACGAGGCTGGTTTTCTACCTTTTAGTACAGATGTAGAACACAGAGCAGATACATCTAGCCCAGCATAGGCTCAGGGCCTGATCTAGTAATAGCAGGCACGAGGCTGGCTTACTACCTTTAGCATAGATGCAGGACACAGAGTAGGTACATGTACCCCAGCATAGGCTCAATGCCTGATCTAATAGTAGCAGGCACGAGGATGGCTTACTACCTTTAGTATAGATGTAGGACACAGAGCATGTACATCTACCCTGCATAGGCTCAAGGCCTGATCTAATAATAGCAGGCACGAGGCTGGCTTACTACCTTTATTATAGATGCAGGACACAGAGTAGGTACATGTACCCCAGCATAGGCTCAATGCCTGATCTAATAGTAGCAGGCACGAGGATGGCTTACTACCTTTAGTATAGATGTAGGACACAGAGCAGGTACATCTACCAGAGCATAGGCTCAAGGCCTGATCTAATAATAGCAGGCACGAGGCTGGTTTACTACCTTTAGTATAGATGTAGGATACAGGGCAGGTGCAGATACCCTAGCATAGGCTCAAGGCCTGATCTAATAATAGCAGGCACGAGGCTGGTTTACTATCTTATTATAGATGCAGGACACAGAGCAGGTACATCTACCAGAGCATAGGCTCAAGGCCTGATCTAATAATAGCAGGCACGAGGCTGGTTTACTACCTTTATTATAGATGTAGGACACAGAGCAGGTACATCTACTCCAGCATAGGCTCAAGGCCTGATCTAATAGTAGCAGGCACGAGGCTGGTTTACTACCTTTATTATAGATGTAGGACACAGAGCAGGTACATCTACCCCAGGATAGGCACAGGGCCTGTTCTCAGCACTGAGTATGTCTGTTTACCAGCTCTGTAGTCCGGCTTTGCTGGTGAAGATGCAGCTCGGGTATCCTCAGTCACTCTGCGAAGTTCTGAGGAGTGGTTTTATTCCTGAGGCTTCTTACCCTCTCTCTGGCTCATTTACTTCTCAAATGCTGTATGGTGAAAACGAAGCAGTATGGCTATTCCACACCCTTGTAGTGCAAAGGGAGTTTTTTTTAGGAGAAATGTTGACTTGTCTCTGCTTTTCCTACGCAAACCTTCTATTAAGCATTTCTCCTGTGTATGTGGTAGAGGGTGGGTTATGAGGGTGGAGGATGACATACGCAGCTCTTTCTTTGGACATTTTGATTATATATTTTCTCCATCATATAAATGCTTGCAGTATGTAGATGAATTAATCATATGATAATGTTTGCTCTCCACAGGGTTGAATACATTATTGGTGTGTCGTCGTGTTTAGCAAAAGTAAGAATCACAGACCATAAAAGGTAAACAGGTGCTGTGATATATGTATGTCCCTCTAAATAACTGCTGCAATACATGTATGTCTCTCTGTACACACTGCTCTTTGTTTATTAGGCATCAGCTAAGATAGTGGACCTCCACGCCTCTGCTGATCTGGTGGGCCCCACTGTTTCTGCTAAATTGCTTGTCTGGGGTAACCACCCATCAGCCTCCCTTGTCTTACCTCTCCCATGGATGGCCCTTCTCTGCTCCTGTGCAGAGGCTTGCCTCCCCTCTTTGTGAGCGCCTTCACATTCTGCATGAGTCCATGCATCCATTCCTTTAAGCTCTGCATCTGTAAAGTCATCAGTTGATTCTCAAACATTTCTTTCTTCTATTCCCGACACTGCAATGATTTGCAACTGCCACTAACTCTGCTAAAGGTTTAGTCTTCCACCCAATGCACACATTTTTAGGTAACAAAACAATTAGCTACATCTTTCTGTGCCGTCTCATATGGTTTGGCGATACTCGAATGCTGGGTGAATACCACTTCCAACCTATCCAAATAGTTGGCCATGGATACTTCTTATATTGTCTACAATTTTCTATTTAAGCCTAATCTATTTACTGTGGACATATCTCTGGGATCGCAGTAATTCTCTAGCCTGAGCCAATGGGCCCCCTGTCTCCAGATCCTGAGTAGGCCACGTGGTGCATTCTTCAAGCCTCTGCCCATCTTCAGGTGGCATAATTATCCTCATGAGCTGATGTATATTTGCTAAGAGTGGTTCTGTTCGAGTAGATTTCTTGCTTGTGTAAAATATCCACTCTCTGTGAGTCCCCCAGCCCTTTTTCATGGACACCTGGATTTCTTATGCTAATTCTCCTAATTGGGTGGGTATCTTTTTCTCCACTTTTGCTCTGGTGTGGGGATCCTTTTGGACCTCTTTTTGGGATTTCTACTTGGAGTTATGCTTTCCTCCAAGTTTATAGCATCTACCTTTCCCTAAATCAACACACATCACCTTCTGTGCAGTGTTCACAGAAGCTCCTAGAGCTTCTCCATCACATGTTTTTTCTTTCCCTGACTATCTCTTGCAGTTACCAGGGCAGAGGGATAAATGTTATCCCTATGTGTTTTATAATGAATAAAAACCATTCAACTGAGGCAGTACAAGACTCCACTCTTAGTATAAGGCTGTACCACCTGAGTTCATGGTAGTGTAGACTGAACAACCAGGCCTAACTTAGGAGGGAGAGAATGCTGTAGAATCAGTACAAATGAAATTGTAACACAAATGGTCCAAACAAACACTGAAACACTATGAATTGTCAAAAATAAATGGTTTATTTCAATACGAGTAGGCCCAGAAAAATCTTGGGGGAAATAAGTACTATCACATTATATGAAATCACAATTATAAAAACACAAAACTGTGCTTGACGGTTCACAGACCAAAGGTTATACCTTATTTGAAACACCTAACAATAGTTTGTGGGATGTCAAACCTTTTCATACACAGTCAGTATAGGTCACACCTATTCTTGGGGAGTAAAAACCAATGGTTACATTCAGATTACATTAAGTAATTCAAGAGTAATAGACCCTACCAGTTGTACCGTCACGCTCAGTAATAAATCACAATCAGTCAACTGGACAATATATGTTCTGTGAATAGTGCAACACTTATTCTAGGTACAGTAAAAACCTACAACTACTTTTGTGATAACACACAGTTATACTAGGTGAGTAAAACCTAAGGATGTGATATTCAAGTACAGGTGATTTTGAGATCAGTGAAACACAGATTGAGATAAGCAGTAACTCTAACTTATTTTTGGATGGCACACAGATAACTCAAGGTAAGTAAACCCCATGTACCCTTTCAAGAATAACCCTTTCAGTTATTCTAGGTAGGTAAACTTAATGCAGACTTATTCTGGACAGGCTAACAGCAATTCAAGGCAAGCAAGACCCAGTTGGGTAACTCTCATACAATTATCCTAACAGGAATAAGGAAGTGAAACCAACAGCATTACTTTTTGAAAGAGGCACAACCAAATCACAGGTGAGTAATATACCCTTACATCTACTTTCTGTTAGAATGGCAAAACGGTTTCTAAGGACAGAAAAGATGTTACATATACTTTTGAGAATAGTGCAACACACATTCAAGGTAAGAAAGAACTTTTGTAACTGTTCACTCTCAGCTACCTACCATCTCTTTTACAAGTAAGTAACTTTTAAACACTTGTTCTCTTTTCTAGGCAAAAGGCCCAATCCCTTAAAAGTCTTTTCCTTATTCTTGGAGCATGAGTTGTTCTCAGTAGCAGAAGGGGGTGGGTGGGTCACTAGGGTCTAGTTTCCAACAGGCAGTGTCAGGATAGGTTCTTAAGTAGCAAAAGTCAGAGTTCCCCAGGAAGACTGTTCAAACAGGTGAGTATTTTACTTGAGTTAGTTGCGGGTTCCAGTAGTGGGACTGGGTGAACTGGACGAGAGGCCTCCCAATCAGAGAAAACACCTTACAACTACACAGGAATCACAAGAGACTTAAAATAAGTACATACGCAAGCCAACACAGTACCTCAGCATTGAAAAAGATTTTGCAGCAGGAGGACTTCAGAATCTGCAGCCAAAAACCCAGTCGGTGGATTCCTTGTCGTGGTGACTGAAAACAGGACCCTGGAAGGGACTTTGCACCAGGGATCAATAGGGAAGGCTCTAGGTAAGATTTTTCTCACAGCTGGATGCAGCTCTGTGGATTTGGCCCCTTTTACAAGAGCACAGAAGAAGACAGAATATCGCTGGTCGGATGCTCGTCGTTACAAAGGTCCAGCATTCGTGTTTCTGGAGATCTAGCAGGATGCCCATGAAGTTTCAGCGAGATTCAGAATTCGGAAGACCTTGCACCGCACAATGGCTCGGGGGTCCCAGAGTATTGGTGTATTGCAGCCCTGCAAGGTTTCAGCGCGGCATTGGATGGCCCAAAATACAGGTCTTCTTGAGTATAGTGAGTCTCACCAGGTTCTGGGTTGGGATCGTCATTTTCGGAGTCCCCAGGTCGATTGGAAGGAAGGGCTACAGCAGGCTCAGGTTACACAGCAGGCTCCCCGGTCGCTGAAAATTGTCTCAGCCGCTTTTCCGTCATCATCCTCTTTGGTTTTGGTTCCAGTGGTTGACTTTTCTTCAGCTTCCAGGTTCGGAGTATTTAACAGACATGACAGCATAACCTCTGCATTCTCTCCCTGCATTGGACAACCAGACCGCCCCTTGTTGTCAAATCGGGACAGCCAGCCCCCCACTGCGATATGTCCCCATTCAGGCAAGGAGGAAGACAAAGGGATGTGGAGTTTTGGATGCCTCCCTCGCTTCCTACCTTCACAGACAGACTGGAGCCTGGGCGGTGAGTCCAGGGGACTCCTGCCAACAAGATAAAAATCAAACACAGGAATTTTTCACCCTGGATGTCAGGAATGGAAGAAGGAAGGACAAGGACCACTTCCGTGGCGGAGTTGGGATAAATTGCTCTGTGCTGTCTGCAGCTGTCCGCGGTGGGAACGAGGCCTATGGCCCAGCAGCTATGCCATCGTGCACCCTTATTCCTTTCCCAGTGCACCTGGGTAAATCGCCTTCCGGCATCAGGATTTCCATCAAGGTACTGCTTTCAATACTCATGACTTTAACAATATCCAATTTCTTATCTCCTGAAAGCCTCATTCAGACACCAGGTTTACTAACACCAGTGTCAAATCCAAACTCATCTATTCCTTGACTACTAATATAACTCCTGGTATTGACCCGTGTCTTGGGAACGCCAGGTCATTATGCAATAAAACCACTGCAGTCCTGGACTTTTTCTAAGATTAAACTTCCCTTTCTTATGTATCACTGACACTTGTATTTTACCACACAACACAACTGCTGCTGCCTCCTTAACTTCTTCCCTGTCTTCTTTTGCTCATGTCCCCCGAGCCAGCAGTCGCGGAGGGGGCACTGGCATACTCTATCGTTCCTGTTATTCCTCTGTTGCCCCCATCTGTTGCTACACCATCCTATTCTTCTTTTGAATTCATGTATAAAATCTTTACTGCACCTCATGCCATTTCATTTATTATTGTTTATCGTCCTCCATGGTCTCTCGGCTCTTTCTGTGACGATATCGACCACCTTTTGTCCCATATCCTGCCTAGTCCAACTCCTCTTGTATTACTAGGGGACGTCAATCTTCTCCTTTCTTCAGTACATTCTACCACTCCTTTTCTTTCCATTCTCGACTCCCACTTTCTTTCACCCCTTCTGACTCCTCCCACACACATTTTCGGGTTCCTCACTTGATTTAATCTTTCTCTCCACTTTTAGTGCCTCTTCAGTACTAGCCCAACCTGTTTACTTATCAGATCTCTCCAGGACTGAAATCTCTGCACTGGCTCCCAGTGGCTGCGAGGATTAAGTTCAAACCCCTCTGCATTGATCTTCCTACTCAAGCTCTTCGCTCATCCGCCTCCAACTCTCTCAGGGTCAGCCACTTCTCCAAGCAACAAGTTGGTGGTAGATCTTTCTTCTGCTGGGGCCTCCCTCTGGAACAGCCTCCCTGCCTCCCTGAAACTTGAGGAGAACCATCTCCGGTTCCGGAAGCACCTCAAAACCTTCCTCGGCTTTTTCTCCTCCTCTCCCCTGCTGAACTCCTGGCTGAAACTGAAACTGCACTGGTCACCTGGCCACCCTCTGATCTAGGGTCCAGGTCCCTTCCCCCGCCAGTTGCAAACCTGCACTGCCTTCCTGGCAACCCCCGCACTTGGGGACTCTTTTCTGTATCCCTACAGTCCCCTACCAGCCTTTGACACCTGATGTCTGCACTTATCCTTGCACTTTCCACCAGCTGGCCGCACTTTTTACTTATTGCTTTTATTTATTCTATTTTCTTTTACTGTGATTCCATGCACTGCACTGCTCCCTCCCCTCCCCCATACATCTTTCCCCTTCCCCCTTCCCCTGAACTTGCGTGATCTCAATGTCACCTGGCCTAGTAAGATCGTTGTCTCTGTCTTCCCTCGGTTCTCCCTACCTTGCCTGGTCACACCTTGAAACACAGTTTTTTAACTTTTTCACAACACTTGTACTGCTATCCTTCCCTCTTCTTTAAGTTTCTGTGCTCTTAATGCTGATGAGGCAGCATCTGCTCTTTCCTCATCTCTTTCTCTTAGTCTTGATCAACTCTATCTTTTGTCTGCTTTTCACCCCACTCGCAAACCTTCTCAACCCTGGCTTTCCCCTCATCTCTGCTCTATGCTGTGGCTTCTTCGCCGACTTGAGGCACTGGCGCAGATCAAAATCTGCATCTAATCACTCTTCCTATTTCTTCTACCACACTCTCTACGACAATTGTCTAATCTCTGCAAAGATTGCCTACTTTTCTGATCTTCACACCCAATCTACCCACCCCAGGCGTCTTTTTCAAACTCTTACACGGTTGCACTCCGCGCCCTCTCCTGATCACTCTCTTAACTCTACCCTGTCTGCCTTTGCTAACTTTTCTTCAAAAGTTCTTTCTCTTCATCAAGACATTGAAGCCTCTCTTCCCCCAACCACTTTACCTCCTTCTCCCCCACCCCTTCTGTTTTCATTTCTAGCTTTGCCCCTGTTTCCAACAGAGATGTACTTCTCTTGTTAGCCAAAGCCCATCCCACTGCCACTCCTATCGATCCAATTCCATCTGCTCTTATACCTAAGGTTTACCCTCTTCTTATACCTTACCTTGTTTCTTCTCTTTCTACCTCTGTTTTTCCTATGTTCTTTAAACACGCAACTATTATTCCTATCTTGAAAAACCCCACAGCTAATCCTCTCATTGTTTCTAAAATCCGTCCTAACCCCTTCTACCCTATCTCTCTACTAGAGCATCATGTGTACTCTCAGATTTCATCCTTGGTCACTGATCCTTTTCTTCCTCGTTTTCAGTCTGGCTTCCGTCCCCTTCATTCTACCGTTAGGCAAGATTGTATGCAGTACCCTTTGGGTGCACTACCATAACCTTGACCTCCTGGCAATAGCGGCCCAACCTTTGGTATAAGTCTGAACTACACAGGTTGGTAGTGTGGCCGAACCGCCAGGCTTATCTCAAGAGGGGTCAATGTGAACTGTAAATTTGTAACAGATTTTCACAGTAGCAGGTATTCAAATAAACAGTTACACTCAAGGTTTCTTGATTAAATAATTATTAATTTAACCGATGGGCCTCAATATGAGTCTGGCGTTAGCTGTGCCGGTAAAAATGGCACGGCTGCCGCTGGAGTCATTTCTTTTCTGGCGCCCGGCAATGGGGCCTCACTGGGGCATTACAGCCCCGGCGGTCCCGGTAATTCCCCATTGCAGGGCGCCGGAAAAACTTACTCCCCATTCCCATTCCAGTCCCATTGGACTCAATGGGAATGTGGAGGATGGATGCACCGTTACCATTCGGGATTGGTGCCGATGCAACCGTCAAGTTCTGCGAGCGGGTGCCGTTCTGCCCGCCAGGTCAGACCTGGCAGGCTGAACGGCACCCGCTCGCAGTAGCTTACCAGCACCGTTGTTACCGGACCAGCAGACTCATAATGAGGCCCGGTTATATAAGCCTTCTCCAGAAGGAAGCAAATCACATGTAACTTTTAAGTATACTTCAAAACACACTTTCAGTTGATTTAAATCAGTTGATAACCATTGGGGATAGCACACAGACACTTCCTACACCCTGAGGTGACTTAAATAGCTAGGACACTGTGGAGATTGATTTATCACTGGTACATTTAGAGCAATACTGTTTTGTGCAAAGGTTAGATATAGGAAGAAAACATAGGTTAACACAACATTCCATAAACTTGTAAGTACTTTTAAAACCCTCCAATGCAAAGTGAATTAACCCTTTCCTGGGGAAAGGTAAATGCAGCTAGTTGGAGGTAGAAGAGTCTTTCAGGGAATCAGGCAATCTACTGTTAATTGTGCAAAGTCTAGAGAAGTTGAAGATCTTCGGATAGGTGAGTAAATGTCTTGCACACATTTTCAAAAGAGTTTGTGGAAATAAAGAGCACTTGAAAGGCCACAAGCTGTTTAGACTTGTTTAAGGCACAGATGCAAGCAACTCTGCAAGGCAACCAAGACAATTCCCAACTGAGAACAAGCAAGGCTGCACAACAAGAGGTACGTCCTCTTAGGTTTACAGTACCTTTAGAATGGAGAAAACCCACTCCTGGGTTTGAGTCTTAGGGGTGGCCCAGTCTTGTAAAGCTTGTACCTTGCTAGACAATGGCCTTATTTCACCTCCTCCTCCCTCATGTCGAAGGTAGGCCACTTTACTCTGACCAATCTGATATTTGCTAGCCTTTATGGTCAGTTGGGCCTGTTCAAGAGCCTGCAAAACATATGGTCAAGATGTTCTTCCCAAGTAGGGTTGAACACTGCAATGTCATCCAAGTATGCCATGCAGAAGTCCTCCATCCCATTCAGAACACGATTCACCATCTTTTGGAATGTAGCAGGTGCATTTTATAGTCCAAAAGGCATAACCTCCTCCTGGGGTTGAAAACGCAATTTTCTCGTTGGCATGGTCTGTCCAAGCTATTTGCCAATAGCCTGATGTTGGGTCAAATGTGCTGAGGTACTTGGCTGAACCAAGTTTGTCCACCAGCACATCTGTCCTTGGTAAAGGATGGGTATCAGTCGTGGTGACTGCATTAAGAGCTCTATAATCCATGATCCTACCTTTGGCACTAGTGCAACTGCACTAGCCCATGGACTTGTAGCTGGCTCTATTACCCCGAGATCCAGCATCTTTTTGACCTCTTCCTTTATCTGAGTTCTTACATGGTCTGATACTCTGTAACCCCTGCTTTTCTTTTTAAATTGTTTTTATTGCATTGTTTAAAACAGAAACAGTGGGACTACAACATTGTCCCTTCCCCTTCCATCCCTTATCCCCCCCACCCACTCTCACTTCACCGGTGGTAATTGTATATCTTTTAGAGGGTATGTCCTTCGGGTCTTGTCTCCTCATGTAAACATGTCTAAAATTCTAATTTTGTGTGGGCACCATTCTAGCATGTAATCACTTTGTAGATATTCTAGGACCAGCCCCCAGTGTGATAGTTTTGCCGGGCCCCTTAAATGTTATAGGTTATGTGCTCCATTACTATGAATAGCCAAACTCTATGTAGCCAATCTATCGTGGATGGCGGTGATTTCTGTTTCCTTCTTTGGGCTATTGTTAGCCAGGCGGCGGTAAGGAGACCCATGAAGTTTCTCTTCTGAGTCTTTGTCATCGACTTATCTCGGGGATCCCACATGCCGCACATCCATACCTCTTCTTTTAGGTTTTCCGCTCCTTTAAACATCCCTTGCATTTGGGTTTTTATTTCCGTCCAGAAATTTTGTAGTTTCGGGCAGTCCCACCAGATGTGCCTCCATGCGCCCTCTGCGTCGCCATCCCGCCAGCATTTATTTTGTTTAGTGTTGTACATTCTGTGTAATCTTTCTGGTGTATAATGCCTTTGGATCATTATCTTTGTCCATGCTTCTCTGGTCTGGATCGCCCAAGTCCATTTGGGGATTATTTGCCAGACATAAACCCACTGTTCTCTCGAGATCTCTCTCCTCGGTGTTGTTTCCCACCTCTTCATTTAAAGCCATTTTGTGTCTTCTGCCTGGGCGTTTATTAATTTGTACACTGTTGAGACACATTTATTGTCTCCTGGGTGTGACATAATATATGTCTCGAATGGAGTGAGATGTCTTGTTGCCGCCTGACTTATCCTTGGGGTAGAAAGCCAGTGGTGTAGTTGTTCATATTTGTATCTATCTTTTTCCGTGGGATCGAGAAGTGCACAGCATTCCGTGAATGTTCTAATCTGTTTATCTTCGTACATGTTCCCCACTTTTGTGCATTCCGATTCTATCCATTTCTGGAATGTCCCTTTCTCTGTGCCCGGTTGAAATTCCGGGTTTTCAAACATTGGCATGAAGGGGGCTGGATTTATGATCAGTGTTTCTTTGTCGCCCTGTTCCATATTTCCAGCGAAGCACTCATGATCTCACTTATGCTATCCATAACAGATGCTGTAGGGTTTTCCTTGCCACCGCCCTGTCTTGTGCTACCCATGTCTTCTCGGATTTGTTGGGGATCCATTCTTTTAAGACCCACATCTGTGCTGCCTCATAGTATTTTCGAAAATGGGGAAGTGCCATGCCCCCCATGTACTTTGTGGTTGTTAGTGCTATGTTGGAGAGTCTCTGGGTTTTGTTCTGCCATATGTATTTGTTTATCATTTTGGTTAGCGTTTTAAAGAACGTGGGAGGGATTTTCATGGGGATTGCCTGGAAATGGTATAATAGCCTGGGCAGGATTGTCATTTTTATAACTGTAATTCTGCCCCCCATGTGATAGAGAGTGGATTCCATCTTTCCAGATCTTTTCTCAGCTTGTCTATAAGGGTCGGGTAATTCCTTGCATATAGGCCTTTGGTTGTATTGGTGAGCGTGACCCCAAGGTATCTTACCCCTTCTTCTGCCACCCCCAGTTGCATCTCCCCTGCTCTCTTATGGATTTCCTGTTCGTCTCCCGCCAGTACCATTAGCTCTGACTTTTGCTTGTTTATCGTTAGGCCCGAAACAAATCCGTAGTCATCGATCGCTTGTATGAGAGGGGTTAGTGTAACTGCCGGTTCCGCCAGGACTATTGTCATGTCGTCCGCATTGGCTGCTGTTTTGTGGATTATTCTTCCCATTGTAATGCCTTTGTTTTCGGGTTTATTTCTTATTTTCATCAGCATCGGCTCCAGGAATATAGCGTATAGGAGTGGGGTTAGGGGACATCCCTGCTTTTGTGCCTCTTTCTATTCTTATTGTGTCTGAAAGCTCCCCGTTCACCGCGATTCTGGCTTTGGGTGAGTTATAGTTGGCTCATATCATTTTGATGAATGTTTCGCCGAAGCCGAGTTTCCCCAAGATATGCAAGAGTATGGACCACACCACTCGGTCAAACGCTTTTTCCGCGTCTATCGCCACTAAGGCAGCAGGGGTGTTTGTGATCCCCACCTTCATGGTCAGATGGGCCATTCTTCTTATATTGTCGTGAGTTGTTCTGTTGGAGATGAACCCTGACTGATCCTGGTGTATCAGTTTGGGAAGCAGCAGTATAAGTCTGTTAGCTAATATTTTGGTATATAGTTTGGCATCTAGGTTTATTAGAGGTATGGGTCGATATGAGCCTGGTGTCTCTGGGTTTTTCCCTTTCTTGTGGAAGACCAGGATTTTTGACTCATTCATTGAGCTTGTGATGTTGGACGTGTCCTTAAATGTGTTGAAGAGCTCTGTGAGGACTCGGATAAGGGAGCCCGCATAGGTTTTATAGAAGATGGCTGTATAGCCGTCCGGTCCCGGGGCTTTGTTTTTAAGGTAGGTCTCTTATCATCTTTGTTACTTCCTCTGCCGTAATTGTTTCGTTGAGTCGTGAATTCTCCTCTGGTGTAATGATTGGGAGATTCATGTCATTTAGGTAGTTTATCTGGTCTATCGCCTTAGCTTTGTCTGATGTATATAGTTTTTGGTAGTAGTCTCTAAAGATTTCTGTTATGGCCTTCGTTTGTGTTCTCAATTGGTCGTCGTTATCTCTCAGAGCCTTCACTGTTTGCCTTTGTTGCTTTCCTTTCAGTTGTCTCGCCAGGGGTTTATCCGCTCTATTTGCTTTCATTGCATACCAGTGCTTCAAGTGCAGCAATTGGTTCTCTGCTCTTTTGGTTCGGATGGCTTCCAACTGACCCTGTATATGTCTGTAGGCTCTCGTTAGTTTCAAGGTGTGATTATTTGTCATTTCCTCTCTTATCTTCGCTAGGTTGTTTTCTAGTTCTTATTCCCATTTGCAGGATTGTCTGTCCCTCTGTGCTTTGAGTGCAATCAAATGTCCCCTCATTACCGCTTTGAAAGCTTCTCATATCGTGACTTTCGCCACTTCTGGGGTGTTGTTTTGTTTGAAATAATCTACTATGTGTCCTCTGATTGTCTCCTGCATAACGGGATCTTGTATGACTTCTCTTGGTAGAGTCCATCGCCATAGGCCCGATTGTGTGCGGAGGGCTGGGAGTGAAATCCATATGGGGCATGGTCTGATATCGATATGGGGCCCGTCTCAACTTCTTGTATCTTTCCTAGAAGACTCACGGATGCCCAGATATAGTTGATTCTGGAGCTTGTGCCGTGCACGTGGGAATGATATGTGAACCCCGGTGACGAGCCTCTGATTTTTTGCCAGGCGTCTTCAAGTGCTTTTTTTTGCATTGTGTTCTTTAGCGATTGTGATGGAGATCCCTGGTGTGAGAGATTGGGGTTCGATCGATCTTCTCTGGCGTTCCAGGCCAAATTGAAATCCCCGGCCAAAATCATCTCTTCTTGTGAGAAATGTTCTAGTTTATTCAACGTGTCTTTCATGTAGCCGTCCTGGCCCATGTTTGGGGCGTATACTGTTGCGAGAGTCAGAGGTCGGTTCTCGATTTGAATTTTCGCTGCTAAGAATCTTCCTTGCTTGTCTTCTAGGGTTTCTCGAATTTGGACATTGAGAGAGTCGGTGAATGCTATCAGCAATCCTTTTTTTCTTTTCCCCATCGTTTGCTTGAATTGTTCTGCTGTATCTTTTCAGGCTGTTTTTCCCTTTATTCTTTTTCTGTATATGCGTCTCTTGTAGCATATGTCGTATTTTCCCTTCTGTAGCTGGTGTTCTACTTTTTTTCTTTTGACTGGGGAGTTTAGTCCTCTGATGTTATGTGTCAGGATTTTCAGCCCCATCCTGTTGTTTTTCTTTTATGATTCTATGGGCCTCATTACACGGACGGCGGTAAGGGTTAACGGTCACCGTTAATGGTACCGGTGACCGTTAACCCTTACTGCCTTACTACGAGGTCCCTTTGCGGGTTGGAGAATTTAACGCCTGCTTTTTGCAGGCGTTAAAAACCAACCCGCAAAGGGACCAGGGAGCTAATTACGGTACCGCAATTTGCGGTGCCGTAATTAGCACCTTCCCCATTCCCATTATGCCCTATGGGGCAAAAATGGGAATGGGGAAGGGCAATGGGGGAAGGGGGAATTACTGCCCCACCAACCTTGGAATAGGGCGATAATTCCCCTTTCCACCAAGGCGGTGCCGGTATTTTACCGGCATGGACCAAGGTGCTAAAAGCACCTTGGTCCACCGCCGTCCGTGTAATGAGGCCCTATGTCTCCTTTAGTTTGGTCTATCGTGGAGTCTTTGATGTGTGCCGGTGGGTTCCCTTACCCCCCTCTGGGATTGCTCCTTGTCCTCCTCCTTTGTTCTTCCACTCCCCCCTTTGTGTTCCCCAACTCCCCCCCCCTCATCCCTTCCCCTTGTAACTTCCCTGAGGAGGGCTCTGGGCCCTATGATCGCTTGGGCGTGGAGCCCTTTGCGCCATGCCCTCTCGAACTCGGGAGTAACAGTGGCGTGAGGAGTCCTAAACCTCATTAAAAGTCTCTTGGGATTCCTGTATGGTCCCAGCTCGCCGCTGCTGTGTGTCTGCCAGTGGTCGCCTCTTAGATTCTGGGCCTCATTACGACCAAGGCGGTAAGTTACCGCCTGGGCCGTGACTTTACCACCATGGCGTAAACTACGTTTACGCCATGGTGGTTGGCGGACTTACCGCCCCATTCCGACCTTGGCGGGGCGGTAAGTCCCCAATCCCCATTTACCCTTCCCCATTCCCATTTTTGCCCCATAGGGCATAATGGGAGTGGGGAAGGCGTTAATTACGCCACCGTAAATTACAGTGGCGTAATTAACTCCATGGTCCCTTAGCGCCATGGATTTTAACACCTGCTAAAAGCAGGTGTTAAAAGCGCCATGGCGCTAAGGGACCTCGTACTCAGGCGGTAAGGGTCGGCGCTGTTAACGCTGCCGTAAACCCCTTACCGCCTGGGTCGTAATGAGGCCCTCTGTGTTTCCTGTTGGAGTTCTGGTGGTCATTTTGTTCTTGTTTTGTGCTTGAGGTTTCCGTCCGTTATTTGTGTCTTTGTGTCTCTGTGGGGCGTCTAGATTTTGTGCTCATAGAGGTCCAACCTCTTGGAGCTCTTTTTCCTTGCATATGTTCCCTGCCGTTGTTTTGGGACCCCTCCTGCTCATGTAGATTCATGATCCGTTCTCCTTCCTCACACGTGGTGATCCTATGTTGTTTCCCCTCCCATGTGATTAGAAGGCCGAAGGGGAACGTCCATTTATATCGATTTGTCTCGCTGTCAGTTCTTTTGTCATTTGGGACATCTCCCTGCATTTTTGGACAGTGGTCTGTGCCAGATCTTGGAAGAGTTGTATTTCTGTCCCATTCATCCTTATGTGATCCAACGTCCGAGCTTTCCGCAGGATCTGTTCTTTTTGTGGGTACGACACCATTGTGATCAGGACATCTCTGGGGTGAGCACCGGGTTCTCCCAAGCGGCGTGGGGCCACTCTATGTATCCTATCAATTTGGATTACTGCTTCTTCCTGCTCCTCTAAAATGTCTCTGAAGACCTGTTGCACTGCCTGTTTGAGGGCTTTGGGCCTCATTACACGGAAGGCGGTAAGGTTTAACGGTCACCGGTAATGGTACCGGTGACCGTTAACCCTTACCGCCTGATTTCGAGGTCCCTTTGCGGGTTGGTACTTTAATGCCTGCTTTTTAGCAGGCGTTAAAAACCGACCTGCAAAGGGACCAGGGTGCTAAATACGGTACCGCAATTTGCACCTTCCCCATTCCCACTATTGGGCAAAAATGGGAATGGGAAGGGCAATGGAGGAAGGGGGAATTACCGCCCCGCCAACCTTGGAATAGGGCGGTAATTCCCCTTTCCTCCATAGCACCTTGGTCCACCGCCTACCGTGTAATGAGGCCCTTTGTCTTAGATAATCTATGCCATATTTTTTATTCGTATGTTGGATCTGCAGGATCGATTTTTCTAGTTCCTCGCATTGGATTTCCAGATAGTGGAAAGTCTTGCCAGCCTCTCCTGTACTTCTGCGTGCTGTTGTGTTTCTTCATCCAAATTCTGCACCGTTTTCTCCATGATGTCTGTACGTTCCTCCAGATTACCTATGTCTATTTTCAGCTCCTGCACCGCCTGCTTCATTTCTCCCTTCATCGTCTCAAATTGGGTGTGCATGGAGGCCATGAATTGTTCTTGAAATTCTTTAAACCATTCCTTCATGTCTTATTTGGTGGTCATGTCGGTGTTCTCGTCCTCCACCTGGTTTCTTTCGCCTTTTTCTATTTGAGCAGTGTTCTTCTGGCTTATCGACACGTTTGTTCCCCAGAGACGCTCCAAATTCTGGTCTTGTTTCTGCTTGGTGACCGAGGGTTGTGCTTGCCTGCCCCTGGATTTGGACATGTGTGCTAATCTGGTATGTTCGTGGTCCGTTGGCTTTGGTTTTTTCTCTGAGTTTCTATTGTGGGCTTCTCCCTATTTTGTGGTAGCTATGACATCCCCCCTGCTCCTAGAGTCCCCTCAGGGGGGTATGGTTGTAGTTTCGCCTTTCCAGGGAAGTTTGGTTCTGAGTGGGGTTTGCTGCGGCTGGCTTTGTGATTCTTGATTTATGGGGGGCGGGGGTCTGCTGCTTGCCCCCGCTCCTTTTCCCCCAGCGCAGGCTTTTTGTGTGTTAGCTAGTGGTAGCCTCTTGTCCCTGGCGGCGGCCTCTCTTGGTTATCCTTGACTTCCGGTCCAGGGGCTCCGCTTGTCTTGTTTTGTCCTGGAGGGGGGGGCGTTAGTCGATGGGGATGTCTGCTGTTTGTCCCTGCTCCTTTGCCCCCGACTAGGGCATCTGGGCATAGATTAATGGTGCCCTCTTGTCCCCAGCGAGGGCTTTTCTTATTTGTCCCTGCTTCCCGCTGCGGGTTTCCCGCTTGCCTTGTTTAGTGTTGGGAGGGGGGGGGTACCTCCTTTTCTTATTTGGGACTCTCTGTGGGTTATGCTGTGTGTATTATTCGTCCTCCTTGTAGGGCCTCCCGTGCCTCCTCCTCACCTCACCGGTGGTTTTTGTCGGAGTCGTGTGGAGGCCTCTGGCAGGCCCTGCCTTTCCGATTCCGGCGTGGTGCTTCCTTCTCCCTGCTGGACTCTCTACTGGGCCCTCGAGTGCGATTGTCACTTTGCGCCTTAGACCGCTTTGTTGGCGAGGGGGCTGCCTTCTTACTGTTACGTGGTCTGATCCCACCGGACTCGGGAATCGCGCGGTGGATTCCTCTCTATTACTTCGGTCACTGGATGGGTGGGTTTTGCGGTTATGCTGCTGCTCCCTTGCCCCCGACAAGTGCCTCTGGGTGTGGGTTTGTGGTGCCCTCTTGTCCCCGGCGTAGGCCTCTCTTGTTTGTCCCTGCTTCCCGCTCCAGGGGTCTTGTTTTGTGCTGGGAGGGGGGAGCCTCCTTCCTTATTAGGAACCCACCGCGGGTAATGCCGGGGCTGTTGTATGTATAATTCATCCCCTTTGTGTGCCCCTCCCGTGCCTCCTTCTCACCTCACCGGCTTCTTTATGTGGTTTCTCGTAGGAGTCATGTACAGGCCTCTGGCTGGTGCTTCCTCTCTCTGAATCTGGCTTGATTGTTCCTTCTCCCCGGTGGATTCTCTGCTGGGGCCTCAGGTGCAATTGCCGCCTTGTGCCTTATACCGCTTTGTTATCTGCAGCTGAAGTTGTATGGGCGTGGAGCCTGGTCTCTGGTTTGCCACCTTCTCTTTTTGGGCTCTCTCCGGGTGACCCTGCTTTCATGGGCTGGGCCGTCTCTCTCCCGGGACCTCTGTATGCCGCTGGGCATGGTGCGCGACCTGGATGGCGTCCCCTCCTCTCTCCGACTGCGTTTCTCCCCGGGTATTCTTGCTTCATCCTGGGGGTCCTGTCTCTGCACAGAGCTAGTCTGCCCGTTGGGCTCCTCGGCGGCTCTGCTGGGCTCCGCTTTCGTTCCGGCCGCAGTCCATCCTGACGGGTGGCGCTGATGGGACGCTGGATCTCCTGACAAGTGGCGGTTCTGGATAGCTCTCGTTGCTGGTGAGGGGGCCGCCTTCTTACTGTTGCACGGTCTGATCCCGCCGGACTCGGGAAGCGTGCGGTGGATTCCTCTCAATTACTTTGGTCGCTGGATAGGCGGGAATCGCTAATATGATGCTGCTTCTTTCCTGGGACAGTTCACTGCATGTGTTGATTCCTCCAGCTGTTGTTCACCAGGTTCCGAGCTCCCCTGGGACCATGGCTCTGCTTTTTGTCGTTCTTTTTTGTTGCAGCCTCGAGCAGGCAGATGGAGCTCCGGTCAAGCACGTCTGCTCAGGTCGGCCGCCATTTTGGAATCTCATAACCCCTACTTTTAACAGGGAGACGGTCACCAGTGAGTATATCAGGCTGACCTAAGGGGTCAAGCCTTGTGTTAGTGAAAACAGGAAGGCAAACTGCTTCAACAGAATTTAGCACTCTTCCTGTTCGTGCAGAGTCAGATCCGAAGAGAGATTAACTCCATCTATTTTTCCATCTAAAGGTTGTCCCCTGAGAAGGGCAAGCAGAGGTTCACTCGCCTCCTGATCAGATTCTAAATGCAAAGCTCCTAGTTCTGGTCTGGAAACATAGGCCTTTAGTCGGTTAGTGTGATAGACTCTAGGGTCCACTAAATAAATGACCTCTCCAAGTTTGCCCACAACCTTGAAGGGTCCAATCCATTTGTCCTGTAAGGCCATATGCCTTGTAGGTACCATAACTAGAACTAGCTGGTCTGGAGTAAGCTCCACCATGTTGGCCTTCTGGTCATGCCAATGCTTCACCAGAGCCTGACCTGCTTTCAAGTTATCTGAATCTTCTGTCATCATTTGTGCCATTCTGCTTCGGAGACCTAACACAAAGTCAGTGATTCTCGCTGGCTTGAGGGAGGGAGCACTCTCCAACCCTTCCTTGATAAGGGCCAATGGACCGCAAACCAAATGATTATAATCAATAGGGCTCCTGGTTACGGCCCTGTTCTACCCAGGTAGGTAAACATTATAGCACACAAATGAACAGGGTCAAGGAATCAAACAACACACACACCCCTTTAGTGAATGCACACCTTTTTAGCAATGGTTACTACCAGCAAACAATTTCATTGTCATCACAATATGATGAATTTTCAAATCAAATACAATCACAGGGAAACTTGATTTACAACAGAGAGAAAGGTCATGAAATGATGGAGGTGACGCTCAACCAAGGACAATCCCATGGGCAAGTATTTAGACAATACGACCCTGGCGGTAAGTTACCGCCAGGGCCGTGACTTTACCGCCATGGTGCTAACTACGTTAACGCCATGGCGGTAAGGGGATTTACCGCCCCATTCCGACCTTGGCGGGGCGGTAAATCCCCAATCCCCATTTACCCTTCCCCATTCCCATTTTTGCCCCATAGGGCATAATGGGAGTGGGGAAGGCGTTAATTACGCCACCGTAAATTACGGTGGCGTAATTAACACCAAGTTCCCTTACCGCCATGGTTTTTTACACCCGCTAAAAGCAGGTGTAAAAACCGCCATGGCGGAAAGGGAACTCGTAATTGGCGGTAAGGGGTCGGCGCAGCTAACGCTGGCGCTAACCCCTTACCGCCAGGGTCGTAATGAGGCCCAATAAGTGCAAGCGCTGACACCATAGAAGGAACACATGGGCACTATAACAAACAGTACATAGTGCTATCGAGCACGACAATTGCAAAGTGGATAGGTTCAAACACCGACGATAAAAAGTCAACACAACTGTGTTTCGGCTATAAACGGCTGCAGTAATATCCAATCTTTACAGGCCTTCATCAGGATGGAGTAGTGGAGAGAGGGGGGTTTCCTGTGATTTCTGTCACAGAAATGGGACAGCGACACAAGTCAGGGAAAGTGTGTGGGGTTCCAAAAAGAGATTCACTTATTTTAAATCACAATTAATGCGTAATTACAAAAGGGATATCACCCAGGGGAGAACCAAAGCAACACTTACCGTGTCCAAATGGAACCACAGACAGGAGTTGCAGGACCGTCCGGTGTTAAATCAGCAGATCACGTGGAATTACTGGGCCATTCCGAGTTCGGAGGGCCCGGTAATTCCTCCCTCCAGGAACCTGGGCCCGGACCTTCCCCATAGAGCTGAATGGGAATTGGAGAGGGAGCAAACAACGGGCCGATTACGAGTGACCCGTTATTTGCTCCCTCTTCCCATCGCAGGACCCGGTAACAACGCCTGGTTTTGTTTGTTTTATTTGTATTTATATAACAGCCCGATGACATTGTGGCACTTGTTACAGTACAAAGCTTAGTTACTTAGTTACATGGTCATTAGCTATATATATATATATATATATATATATATATATATATACACACACACACACACACCCCCCCCCCTCCCCCCCCCCCCCCCCCCCCGCTCCCCCCCGGGTGTCCTTACGGGATCCCGCGAGGAGACCTCGGAATGTGGCGGAACGGGTTTAACGGGTCCGCCTCCTTTAGCGGGTCCCGTTAACCCGTTCCGCCAGGGTTGTAATGAGGCCCCTTGTCAGTTTTTCCCACTTAGCAAGATCGGCATGAACCCGTAGGAGAAAAGGGGGAAAATTGGCCTTGTAGAGTTTGTTGATATCCCTTGTGACCTGTATGCCCAGATATTTAAGCTTAACATTTTCCACCATGAGGCCTAACTGGGGAAGTCTATCCACATCTGCCTGTGTAGTTTCATGCACGGGAAACAAAATTGACTTGGCCTATAGAGGATGTGGGATTCAGGATGTGTAGAAGTAGGTCATCTGCATACAGAGCTACCTTGTATTCAATTTCTCCTAGTCACAGTCCCTCCACCCAATGATCGTTCCTTAATTTCTGGGCTAAGGGTTCTAAAGAGAGCACAGATAGTATGGCTGAGAGAGGGCATCCGTGTCGTGTTCCCCTACCTAGCTCAAACCAGCTGGAGTATTCCCCATTCACAAAGACAGAGGCTTTAGGGGATGTATACACTGCCTGAATCCCTCCCCTGAATTTCGAGCCTATCCCTTCTTTGCAGAGGACCACCATCAAAAAGCCCCATTCAACCCTGTCTAATGCCTTCTCCGCGTCAACCGACAGAAGGGCAGGGTCGCTGATCATATTTTGGGATGCGTTAATCAAGTGTAGGGTCTTCCTCATAGTGTCGGCTCCCTGTCTACCCAGTATAAAACCAACCTGATCCACATGTATTGGGCGTGGCATACATTTCTTCAGTCGGGCCGCAAGGAGTCTAGTGTATATCTTGGCGTCCACGTTTAACAGTGATATGTGACGGTATGATCCACATTGCTTAGGGTCCCTTCCCTCTTTGGGGATTACTGAGACAGGAGCTCAAACCAAGGAGTCCGGGGCTCTCCCAGTATCAAGGATCTGTAGCCATCCTTCCCTGGAGCCTTGCCCAGTGACAGCTTCTTAATCGCGTTTTTAACTTCGTCCTCAGTTATCAGGCTTTCAAAGCTGAGGGATTCGTCATATGAGAGTTTTGGCATTTCAACAGAGTATGAGTAATCATCAGTCCCGGTTAAGCCAGGTTGAACCTCCGATCTATATAACGCCTCATAGAATGTGGCGAAGGCTTCGCGAATCTCTACATTTGTTGCAGCGTGAGAGTCCCCTCTGTTCTCTATTTCCAAAACCCTCCGCTCAGCTCGTTGGTCACGCAATCTGGCTGCCAACAGTGCTTCAGCCTTATCTCCTTTCTCATAGAAACTCTGTCTCAGAAGCTGTAGCTTATGGACTGTCTGTCTGTGTAATTCTATCAGTCTGATACACACTTGATCATTCTGTGAATTATGGGGGAGATTGATTTGTTTGGAGTTTATTTGGGTTTAAAGTCAATGGGGGTCATTCCGAGTTTGTAGGTAGCCATGGTGCTACCAGCACCATGGCTGCCTTCAAACCTGGGTCCGGGTCACGTATCTCTGAATGGGGATTTACCGAGTCATTCGAACCTTGGAGGACCCGTTAAGTCCCCATTCAGAAAACCATTCCCATTCCCATTTGACCCCCGATAGGGGTCAATGGAAATGGGGAAGGAGCTAATAACGGGCCCGCAAATTGCGGGCCCGTTATTAGCTTCATGGTCCCTTAATGGGTCGCGCTAAGGACGGCTGGTCAGACCTTGGAATGTGGCAGTAGTGGGTCAAAGGCAGCAGCATCCTTACCTGTGCCGTTAACCCCCTACTGACAGGGTCGGAATGACCCCCAATGTTTAAATGTGCTGCTATCTCACTGTTGGAAGAGACTGGTGTTTGTTCTTTAAATCTCAATTCAGCCCTTTTATTCTTCAATAGTGCTGTTGGTTATACATTTGTGTTCGGTGCAATATACATTTGCCACAAAGGTTACGAGGAGGTCATCACTAATGACATAATAGACTGGTCAAGCGAGGTGCCTGATTGGTGGTAAAACTGCTCACCTAGTGTCTGCTCACCCAGTGTCAGCTCACCTGCCCTTATTGTTTGTATCGGGAAATTGCGAGATTTCATGTACATTACTGACGACATAAAATGGTAGAAAAATATATGCATTGTCCTGATGATTAAAATATCCACATGAAATGTATTCTTCACCCAGGCTGTATGATTTGTTTTTCTACATGTTTTTGGCTACTGAACGGTCCTGTATGAAAATGAATCACATATCACCTCTATTACATTTTATCATTCGAGAGCCACTACTCCGACAGCTATGAGGGGGGCCTATATCCATTAGATGGCACTTCACAGTCTTAATAGTTACTATGTGAGTAATTAAGTAATGCACATCACTAATACTGAGGGGCAGGCATTGATAAGTGTGGGTGTACTCCCCCTTTTACAAGCTGACATAAGAATGTCCTTTCCATTTGTAACATACATGGCCTTCTTTGAAGCCAAAATTGTGGCGACACACATGTCAAGGATTATTGAGGATAAGAACTTTTGAAAAACAAACTTAAAGAGGATGAGGATTATTAAAGACTAGACCAAAAAGAAAGACACATTTTTCTTATGAAAAAAAGATGTAAGAAGGACCAATTGTGGATTGAGCAATAAGCAAAGTTGACGCATTTGAAAGCAAGAGGATGACTGTGAACATTGAATTTGATGTAAGCACTGCAATATTTGGAAATTGAAACCATTGAATAAACAGTGGCAATGACAACTGAACAGCTGAAATCTACTGTTATTAAAACAAAAAGCAATATTTACACTAGAATACCCACGCTTATCAATGCCTAAATCACTAATTGGAAATAAGAGCAGCTTATTAATAGTGGATTGCTAAGCAGAAAAAGGCTAAAACAGGAAGCTAATAATGTTATATTTGAGACCCAGTTGGCCTGTTAGTGATGCCTGCGACTGTGAACATGCTGAAACTAATAATGTGTTTCTCCTTTTACTTCAATAGGTGATTGATGTCCCAAAAACATAACAAGATTGATTGTTAAATTGTCTGGACTAATGCAGTGCCAACCTTCATTGATACAATGTGCAATTTCCTAACATCTTAGGAGCAGACACGTTTGTGGTCCAAATTTCTTTTTAGATTATTCATGAATTGAGATTGAGAAGCCTATAGAATACTTGCTGGGTTTCATTCATTCAACACACGTGTGGTAGCATCCAGCAACACAGCTACAATACATATCCAGCATTTCAGAGCAATAATAGCAACATTGCTTGATGTGCAGTAAGACAAGACTGTTTCTTGTGCCTATTCCTGAGAGAACACAAACGAGTGCTATTTTATAGACGTTCTGAAATTGAGATTAGTTTGAGATTTTGCGAAACACCTGTAAATGGTCAAACAGTATCCATGCACCGAGTATTTTAAAATTTTCGGCCAGAAGAAACATCTCTCTGTCACCAGAAAAGTCCTACACATGGGAAAGCTCATCTGCCCGTTGAATCTGGGAAAAGGTTCAGTGGAATTAATCAACCTGACAAAATAATCTGGCAAAATATGGGTGAAAAACCTTACCAGCGCACTGAATTTGGGAATAAAGATATGCTTATTTCCCCCCAGAGGACACATTCAGGTGAGAAACCTCATGAGTGCACTGAATGTGAGGAAGGGTGTTCTGAGAAGGGGCAATTTACCTGCCACCAGAGAACACATACAGGTGACAAATATCTTGAGTGCACTGAACGTGGGAAAGGATTTGCTCAGAAGGGACAGCTTGCTCTGCACCACAGGACACATACAGGTGAGTGCACTGAATGTGGGAAAGGATTTGCTAGGAAAGGGCAGCTTGCTCTGCACCAGCGAAAACATACAGGTGAGAAACCACATGACTGCACCATATGTGGGAAAGGATTTGCTACCAAGCAACAGCTTACCTGCCCCCAGAGAACGCATACAGGTGGGCAACCTTATAAGTGCACTGAATGTGGGAAAGGATTTGCTAGCAAGGGAAAGCTTACTATCCACCAGAGAACACATACAGGTGAGAAACCTCACAAATGCACTGAATGCGAAAAGAGATTAATTACGAAGACAGATCTTATTCGACACCAGAGAACACATACAGGCGAGAAACCTCATAAGTGCACTGAATGTGGTAAGAATTTTATTATGAAGGGGGATCTTATTCGTCACCAAAGAACTCATACAGGTGAGAAACCTCATGAGTGCACTGAATGTGGGAAAAGGTTTGCTCGGAAGGGGTATCTTACTCTGCACCAGAGAACGCATACAGGTGAGAAACCTTATCATTGCACTGAATGTGGGAAAAGGTTTGCTCAGAAGCCACTGCTTACTCGACACCAGAGAGCACATACAGGTGAGAAACCTCATGAGTGCACTGAATGTGGGAAAGCTTTCAGTCACAAGGGAGATCTTATTTATCATCAGTTCTCACATACAGGAGAAAAACCTCATCAGTGTATGGAATGCGGGAAATGCTTTATTCAGAAGGGAAGTCTTATTTTTCACCAGAGAACACATACAGGAGAGAAACCTCATCAGTGTACTGAATGTGGGAAATGCTTTATTCAGAAGGGAGATCTTATTTGTCACCAGAGAACTTATACAGGTGAGAAACCTCATGAGTGCACAGAATGTGGGGAAATGTTCTGTCGACAGGAAGGTCTCATTTACCACCAGTTCTCACATACAGGCGAGAAACCTCATAAGTGCACTGAATGTGGTAAGAGTTTCATTTTGAACAGGGATCTTATTCGTCACCAGAGAACACATACAGGGGAGAAACCTCATGAGTGTACTGAATGTGGGAAAAGGTTCAGTCGGCAGGAAGGTCTCATTTACCATCAGTTCTCACATACAGGCGAGAAACCTCATAAGTGCACTGAATGTGGTAAGAGTTTCATTCTGAACAGGGATCTTATTCGTCACCTAAGAACACATACAGGTGGGAAACCTCATCAGTAAGATAAATAACCTAAATGGGCACCAGACAAAACATGCATGCGAGGGTCCATTTCAGGATAGGGAATGTGGGAAATACTAAACTACGCAGCATGTCCTTATCTGCCATGAGAGAGCACATGCTTGCGAGGGTCCATTTCAGGGTAGGGAATGTGGGAAATACTACACTACGCAGCATGTCCTTATCTGCCATGAGAGAGCACATGCTTGCGAGGGTCCATTTCAGGGTAGGGAATGTGGGAAATACTACACTACGCAGCATGTCCTTATCTGCCATGAGAGAGCACATGCTTGCGAGGGTCCATTTCAGGGTAGGGAATGTGGGAAATACTACACTACGCAGCATGTCCTTATCTGCCATGAGAGAGCACATGCTTGCGAGGGTCCATTTCAGGGTAGGGAATGTGGGAAATACTACACTACGCAGCATGTCCTTATCTGCCATGAGAGAGCACATGCTTGCGAGGGTCCATTTCAGGGTAGGGAATGTGGGAAATACTACACTACGCAGCATGTCCTTATCTGCCATGAGAGAGCACATGCTTGCGAGGGTCCATTTCAGGGTAGGGAATGTGGGAAATACTACACTACGCAGCATGTCCTTATCTGCCATGAGAGAGCACATGCTTGAGAGGGTCCATTTCAGGGTAGGGAATGTGGGAAATACTACACTACGCAGCATGTCCTTATCTGCCATGAGAGAGCACATGCTTGCGAGGGTCCATTTCGGGGTAGGGAATTTGGGAAATACTTGCTACGCAGGATGTTCTTATCTGCCATGAGAGTGGACATGCCTGTGGCGAAATCTCTGTTGCATTTGAAGCTTCAGAGTGGAGAGAACACTTCAATGATGCTGAGGTTAGCATGTCTGTTGATTAAAACTGTGGAGATCTTGTCACCAAAGCTCTTAACAGTTTCCTTTGGCACACAAATAGTGGCTGATTATGATTGGTTGAATCATTTGTTTCAAACGCATCCCTTCTGGAATATTCTGAAGGGAGACTGCACCCTCTGTGTTGAGATACGCATTCGATGGAACACTTTGCCTGAGAACCTGAGGCAACTATAGGCCCTCATTGGATATACGAGGGAACTGTTCTGCAAATTCATTACCAGAGGCTGCCTAGCACTAGATTATTATTGTATACTCGGTGCTACAGAACATATACACATGAGAAACCGCATCAGTGAATGTGGCAATTTTTTAGTATTCGCTTGGAATTATCAGGTGCCCTGGACACCATTACCCATCAGATCAGGGATGCCTGCATCAGAGACTCCACCTACTCCTTTTACAATCACACCAGGCTAATGGACCATAAGCATCTATGACACCTCATTTGATATCACAGTCTCTGCTTAAAAGATGTGGCATTACCAGGGTTCTGCTGGTTATGGCTAGGGGTTCTTAACCCCTAGTCTTAACATTATGGGCCTCATTACAACCCTGGCGGAACGGGTTAAACGGCGCCGTAAAAGGTGACGGCGCCGTTCAACCCGTTCCGCCACAGTACCAGGAACTTCCGCCGGCAGGCGGAATAGCCGGTGGCCACCCCAAGGCCACTATAAGGCCAAGCTGTCCTGTTAGCCCACATTAGAATCCATCCGGCGAGCGGGCAGGAGCCCCCATCTCTACTCCCTCGGAGCGGGCAGGAGCCCCCACCTCTACTCCCTCGGAGCGGGCAGGAGCCCCCACCTCTACTCCCTCGGAGCGGGCAGGAGCCCCCACCTCTACTCCCTCGGAGCGGGTAGGAGTTCGTACCCCTCCTGGGTCCTTCCTGCCACCATTGCAGGGCCCCATTTTGCAGGCCCACCACCTTCTTTGTCTCACAACCCGCTCGCGCCAACATTACGAAAAACAAAATGTCGGGCGCGATGCGGGATGAAAGCGAGGCTCGGCCTCGTCCTCGTTGCTAGGCAACGCGTCCCTGCTCCACAGTACCAGGAACTTCCGCCGGCAGGCGGAATAGCCGGCGGCCACCCCAAGGCCACTATAAGGCCAAGCTGCCCTGTTAGCCCCTGTTCGCCGCTGGCAGGCGCAAGGCGCTCGCCCCTACCGAACCCTGCCACTGAACTTGCTTCCATCATAGACATCCAACTGCTGCACCTGTTGCCACCCTTCTCCACAAAAGTACCATTGGTCCAGGTCTCATAAAGTGCTGAGTGCCAGGTCCCATGCTCCTTCTGAAACCTACCTACAACATCCTGATTATGCCGGCACCTATTCAGGGTAAGAAGCTCACTACCAGCATACATCCCCAACCATCATTGCAACCGTGTTGCACTATTAGTGTATGGCTGTGTGGCCTGAGTATACTCGCCATTTCTAAACTGTGTTGTGCCTTATGGTCGCTTTCTGACCACTCTTAAATTGTGCCTTATGGTCGCTTTCAGGCTACCTTTAAATTGTGTTGTGCCCTATGGTCGCTTTCAGACCACTCTTAAACTGTGTTGTGCCCTATGGTCGCTTTCAGATCACTCTTAAATTGTGCCTTATGGTCGCTTTCAGACCACTTTTAAATTGTGTTGTGCCCTATGGTCGCTTTCAGACCACTTTTAAATTGTGTTGTACCCTATGGTCGCTTTCAGATCACTCTTAAATTGTGCCTTATGGTCGCTTTCAGACCACTTTTAAATTGTGTTGTGCCCTATGGTCGCTTTCAGACCACTCTTAAATTGTGTTGTACCTTAGGGTCGCTTTCAGATCACTCTTAAATTGTACCTTATGGTCGCTTTCAGACCACTTTTAAATTGTGTTGTGCCCTATGGTCGCTTTCAGACCACTCTTAAACTGTGTTGTGCCCTATGGTCGCTTTCAGATCACTCCTAAATTGTGCCTTATGGTCGCTTTCAGACCACTTTTAAATTGTGTTGTGCCCTATGGTCGCTTTCAGACCACTCTTAAATTGTGTTGTACCTTAGGGTCGCTTTCAGATCACTCTTAAATTGTGCCTTATGGTCGCTTTCAGACCACTTTTAAATTGTGTTGTGCCCTATGGTCGCTTTCAGACCACTTTAAACTGTGTTGTGCCCTATGGTCGCTTTCAGACCACTTTAAACTGTGTTGTGCCCTATGGTCGCTTTCAGACCACCCTTAAATTGTGCTGTGTCACATGGTCAATTTTAGCCCACTTTAAACTGTGTTGTGCCTCATGCCTTTGTCAATTTCTAAGTGCCATGGCCCACTATACTGGCATTACTAGCCACGATTAGGACTTCCCAAGCCTGAACCCTTGCTGTAGCATATCCGCCTTACAGATACTAACAGGATCTTCCAACCTAGACTGATAGTACATTTGCACCCCTATCCCCTCCGAACTCACCAAATACAAGCATTATCTTGTCGCTCTCACAATATGTACACTACTACCTGCCTCTCACACTCACGTGGGACCATAGCCTGGACTCTCCTAACCATCACCATCATAATGGCCCTTACCAACTCTACACCTTGCAACTTGCAAGAGAGAAACCTGCGACTTAGAGCTAGGCTCCCACGACTTTATGACATCAAAAATAAGATAACCAACCCACCAGTACCCACGCGCACCTCCACCACCATCAATCATAACCTCCTAGACCCTGCGACGATAAATCGTCCTCAACCACTTGATTACCCATACTACAAACAGAGGAGACCCAACCACCCCAATCCCAGAACTACCAAAGATAACAAGATAAATCCAACACTATCAGGAGCCCTCATCAATGCTAGGTCCATTATAGCACACAACACCGAAATAGCAGATATACTGTCTTCGGACAATTTAGATATCCTTGCTGTCACTGAAACCTGGCTCCATGATGCAGCTGGCCCTGCCCTCTCGACGGCCATACCAGATAACTTCAATATCCTTAGAGTCGACCGACCCAACACTAGAGGAGGTGGCCTAGCCATCATAACCAAAACACAGCTAGCTGCCAGACTCCCCTCACACCCAGCTCTCACATCGTGCGAACTTCTCTCAGCCAAAATACCTATCTCAAACAACAGCACACTAACTATACTTCTTGTGTACAGACCACCAGGCCCACTAGGCAATTTTGAGGAAGACCTATCTAGTCTCCTCATTGACAGCATTAAAGACTCCACTCAGCTCCTTCTACTAGGCGACTTTAACCTAGGCTTTAATGACGCCGAAGACAAACAAGCACAAGCAATCCAATCTATTCTAGCCAATCACGACATTACCCAAAATGTCCTAGCTCCTACACATACAAAAGGCCGCACGCTAGACTGAATAGCCAACCACAACTGCAACATCACCATCTCCAGTATCCTACCTCAAATATGGACTGACCATCATCTTATATACTTCACAGCCAACATCGAACCTCCCAAACCCAATAAGAATAAAATAACACCCCCCCCATGTTATCAAGAAGTAAAAAAGAAATCACAGCTGAAAAACTACTCCCACTTCTCCTACCAACTCTCATAGCTAGTCCTAACGATTCCAACCCTAGTGAGTTAGTTGAATCCTTTAACAACGCCATGACCAAAGCGTTAGACTTGATTGCCCCTACCAAACTTCACAAAAGTAAACGTGAAACTCACCTTAACTCTTGGTTCACCCCCCATCTCAAAGAAATGTGTATCCAAAAACGTAAACTCCAAGCTATTTGGAGGCATACTCCCTCTGCCGACAATAAAACCACACTTGCTAACTTTGCCAAAAAATACAAAAAGGAAATTATTCAAACGAAAAAAGACTCATTCAATCATAGAATTAGTAAAGCCAATTCTAATTCCAAAGAGCTCTTCACTATTCTTCGTGAATTGGAAAACCCTATTGCCCCCACAGACAATGTCCCTAAGGACGAATCCTGGTGCACTAGCATCCAAAATGCTCTTGCAAATAAAATCACAACCCTTCAATCTAAAATTGCTGAGAAAAAAGCCTCCTTGCACCCTCACGGTACTCACACCACCCCATTGAAGGAGTTACCCAGCACACCCCCACAAAACAACGATAAACCCTTCAGGTTCACCAATATCTCTATATTGGAAACTGAAAAGGTCATTCTGTCCCTTAAACCATCAAACTGCCAAGGCGACAGTTGCCCTGCGCAAATCATCAAGGATGCAGCCAGAGATCTAGCACCTTTCATCTCGAAACTTATCAATGCCTCCTTTAACACGAGCACTGTACCTACCAACCTTAAATGATCCTGGGTTCTCCCCCTTCTCAAAAAACAGACACTTGACCCAGCTATCCCCACTAACTACAGGCCTATTACTACGGTCCCATTCCTCCTTAAAATCATTGATAGAGTAGCCTACCTCCAAATCCAAAACCATTTGGAGACGCACCAACTGTTAGGTACACGGCAATCTGGCTTCAGACCACTGCACGGTACCGAAACAGCCCTCATTGACCTCAAGACACAAATTGACGAGCTGAAGGACAAAGGTAATACAGCTATGCTCCTCCTCCTTGACCTGTCAGCGACCTTTGACCTTGTGGATCACGCAGTATTATGCAACCATCTAGCGTCTGCCGCTGTAGCAGCAGCGGACCCAATCCAGATCACTTGTGGTGTCCCACAAGGCTCATGTGTCTCCCCGACTATGTACAATATCTTTTCTAAGCCTCTCTTCGACAAACTTGACAAATTAGGGGTAACCTACACGAATTATGCGGACGATACTCAGATTCTCATACCTCTATCAGGCAACTTTGTCGAAGATACAGCTCTAGTAAACAAAATCTACCTCCTCATTCAGGCATGGATGGCCTCCCACGGCCTCTGCCTAAATGACGACAAAACTGAGATACTAATACTGGGTTCCGACTCCAACCTAAAAAAACTGAGCCCCAACTATCGTAATTTTAACATAGATGGCAACACAATCAAGGTGGCTACCGAAGTAAAAACCCTGGGCTTTTACCTCGATTCCACTCTATCCCTCAAAAAACAAGTCAACACCCTGGCATCCTCTACAGCGTACACCTGCAAACTAATCAGGACCAGTAGACCTTACCTCTCTAAAACCAACTGCATCATGCTTGCCAATGCGTTAGTCATGTCCAAACTGGACTATTGCAATGCCCTCTATGCAGGTGCCAGCAAATCCATCATAAATAAAATGCAAATCCTTCAAAACAACGCTCTTAGAGCAGCCCTTGATATACCCCGCAAAGCACATATCTCAAACGTTAGGAAAGACCACCACTGGCTCAAAATCAGCGACAGAGTCCTGCTCAAGACACTATTGCTTACCCATAAAGGGCTCAACAACACTGCTCCCCCCTACATCTCAGCCAGACTGACTAGAAAATCATCCAGGCACCATACCAGGGCTACTAACCACTACCTGCTCAAAACCCCTAGATTCAGACGCTCCAAAGCGGGCGGAGCAAGCTTCCCTGTCAAAGCTGCCCAGGCCTGGAACGCACTGCCCACTGCACTAAGAGCCAACTTACCCTACTCCAATTTTAGATGCAAGGTAAAAAACTGGCTCTGGACAAACGACAACTAACTCTTGAGGCACCCAATGACCATGATACCGTTGTCCAAAATGATTCTGTTCTCATACCTATACCTGTACACTCCCTCATATGCTAGTTTTTTTCTTCTTCCACACGGCGTGTATTGATATGTCTTACTGTACTGTTATGTTGTTTCTCGCCTATACTCTGTATGTAACCCAAGCTTAAGTAACCTTGTACCTGCTGCGCCCGGTTACCCCTGGGTTTTGTGCGCATTATCAAATAAACAATACAATACAATTAAGAGGTCCCCTCGCGGGACACGGTAAGTACGCCTGGGAAAACCAGGCGTGCTTACCGGGTCCCGCGAGGGGAAGAGGGAGCAAACAACGGGCCATTTCGTTATGGCCCGTTGTTTGCTCCCTCTCCCATTCCCATTCAGCCCTATGGGGGCTGAAATGGGAATGGGGAAGGACTGTGTCCGGGTCCTTGAGGGAGGAATTACCGGGCCATCCGAACTCGGAATGGCCCGGTAAGTCCTCATTCCGAGGACCCGGACACGGATGCGATTTCGGCGGCAGCCATGCCGCCAATAGCGGCATGGCTACCGGCCGAACTCGTAATGAGGGCCTATATGTTTTACCCCATGGCACCAGACTAATTTACTCCTTCAGATTCTACTGTCACAACGCTATTATCCTCTGAGGCATAATCTGGAGATCAGCAAATGCTTCACTAAATGTTCAGAGCTGTCATTCAGCCATGAACACGTGAATATGATCTCACTGGCTAATCTCAACCCAGAAAACACTGGGATATTAGTTGTTTGGGTTGCACTTGAAATTCTTCCCTGAACCCCTTCTGGGTTAGGTGCTCTAGCCAGCTACCTGGGTGTCAATATTGACTGAGCACTCGCGTGTCCTCAAAAAGAGTGAATGACAGTTTATGCTAAGTTCTGCATCTCTTGTTTCAGCAGGTAGCCAAGTGGAATTGCCTTTTTGATTTTCACTCCATATATCTGGAATGCCCTTGGTGCAAAATTGTAAGCTACCACAGATCCTGTGACCGTTAGATGCTTGCTGAAGGCCCACCCATTTTTGATAGCCGTTGCTTCATTTTTGCTCTATTCTCTTTATGTTTTAATGTTCGCTTGCTGTCCAAACCCATAAACCTCAGGGTGAACAAGTGCCATAGGAAATGATTATTGATTTTATACAAAAGAAGGCAGCTGATAATACCTTCTTTCCAGGCAAGTGGTGTAATGGGACATTTATTCTCCAAGAATGTGCAAATACTCCCAACAAATAGGTAGCAATACTCTCAACTATAAACGTGGAAACAATGGGCATACAGGTGCCAGTCTTCCTGCTTTCACCCACTCTGCACCATTGATATGTTCAGCCCAGTGATACCAGCCATGCAGTACCTCTGGAAGGGTTATACAGGTATTACTGCCTGATCTGTAGAGAAACTGTAAAGTAAAAATTCATATTTAACTTTACATGAATTGCAATGTGCAAAGAAGTGTGAATTACAAATAGGACTGTTTTAGTTGCAGTCCATTTCTATTTAAGTAAGAAAATGGGAGTGGGATACATTTTTGCATGCTCGCAAAGTAGTTTTAATGTCAACTTCAAAACATATGGGGTAACATTTTCCAAATTCAAATTATGTGGACCCTCTTTAATTCAATTGGAGAAAGATGTATTCTCACGTGGCTGATTGTCTGTTTGTTTATTCATTTGTTAGGCGCACCAGACTCGTAAGTAAAAGGGCGCAGCAGTATGGAAATGCAAAGCTTACAAAGTTGCAACATAAGCATAGAATACAATAATTACATACTTACAAGATAAACACAGTGTACAAAAATAGTGGCAACGAATAAAATATCCTACAATTACAGAAATAAGCACTCAGCAATGTACAGAACATTTATATTACAAAATAAGGCTCTTCATATTCCACTTCAGTTCACTTGTAGTCTAGGAAGCGCACAGGAGGACTAGAGAGCACGTTATCTTTGGAGGGTGGCGCTGAGTACACAGTTAGTGCAAGGTATAAGGTCTCTACAGTGAACGGTCAGTTCGCAAAAGGTACAGGGAGCTAAGGATCTGTGCGATGATGTATTTTATAACATTTTTTCTGAAGTGCGTGTAGGGTTGGTCAGCTCTCAACTCTTGAGGCAAGGAATTCCAGAATTTGGCAGCCTTTACAGTAAAGCTGTTACCACCGATGGTAGTGAGCTTATATTTGGGAATGGTCAGACAGTTAGCATTCCCCGTTCTGGTAGGTCTGAGGGAGGTTCTTCTTTGAAGTTTATCGATAAGGTAGCTGGGGGCTGCGTTATTGAGGGCTTTGTGGGTCAAGGAGAGGGTTTTTAACTGTATTTCATTGGATGTGGATAACCATTTATGCTGACGTCTCACAGAGGAGATGTGAGTTTTTTTATTTATGCCTAGGGCTGCTCTTAGGGCATTGTTCTGTAGTGTTTGGAGCTTTAGGATAGTGGATTTATTAGCACCACTATAAAGGGCATTACAGTAGTCAATTCTAGAAAGTATTAAGGCTCTGGCTAAAATCAAACAGCTATTGTCAGAGAGGAAGGGCTTACCAGCTCTGAGTAGCTTGCAAGTGTAAGCAGTGGAGGAAGTAAGGGATTTGACCTGTTTATCAAAGGATAATGTGGAATCCAGGTAGAAACCAAGGGTGTTTACATCCTTCGAGACTTGAATGGAGTTCCCATCAATATTAAAAGAGGAAAAATCTTGGCCTAGTTTTTTTATGTTGGCCTGTGAGCCCAGAATTATTAGCTCAGTCTTATCATCGTTCAAGCACAGGCCAAGAGTAGCCATCCATGCTTGGATGATAATGTAAACTTTGTTCACTAATCCAGTGTCTGTAGTGTAATCCCCAGAAAGTGGTAGGAGAATCTGAGTGTCATCTGCGTAATTAGTGTAGATGACACCCAGATGGTCCAGATCGTCAAACAGTGGCTTAGTGAAGATATTGTAAAGGGTTGGCGAGACGCAAGGGCCTTGAGGGACACCGCATAGGATGGGTGTTGGATCAGCGGCTGCCGACGGGGAGAAAACTCTCATAGTTCTCTCGCTCAGGAAGGACTCAATCCATTTGATGGCTCCTGGGGAGAAGTGGGCCGCAGAGTCAAGGTGTCGACAAAGGACCTTATGATTGACCAAATCGAATGCAGCAGAAAGATCAAGTAGGAGCAAGAGTACTGTCCTTCCTTTGTCTCTCTGCTCATCTATCTGTGACTTTAGGTCAATTAGTGCTGTCTCTGCACTGTGTAATGGCCGGAATGATTGAACTAAGCTTGGCACAATACATGTGGAAAGGCAATGCTCATCAAGGGAAAAAGCTGGAATCTCCAACATTACTCCGGACGTCAGAATCTGCAAGACATGCATGCCCCACCTGGAATGCCCTTCTAGCGGAACACTGCCTGGAATCTCCAACATTACTCCGGAATTCAGAATGCACAAGAAATGCATGCCCCAATTGGATGCCCTTCTAACTGAACAGTGCCTGGAATCTACAACATTATTCCAGAAGTCAGAATGTGCAAGACATGCCTGCTCCACCTGGATGCCCTTCTAGCAGAACACTGCCTGGAATCTCCAACATTACCCCGGAAGTCAGAATGTACAAGGCATGCAAGCTCCACCTGGATGCCCTTCTAGCGGAACACTGCCTGGAATCTCCAACATTACCCCGGAAGTCAGAATGTACAAGGCATGCAAGCTCCACCTGGATGGTCTTCTAGTGGAACACTGCCTGGAATCTCCAACATTACTCCAGAAGTCAGAATGTGCAAGGCATGCATGCCCACCTGGCATGCCCTTCTAGCTGAACACTGCCTGGAATCTCCAACATAACTCCAGAAGTCAGAATGTGCAAGGCATGCATGCCCCACCTGGAGCGCCCTTCTAGCGGAACACTGCCTGGAATCTACAACATTATTCCAGAAGTCAGAATGTGCAAGACATGCCTGCTCCACCTGGATGCCCTTCTAGCGGAACACTGCCTGGATTCTCCAACATTACCCCGGAAGTCAGAATGTGCAAGACATGCATGCTCCACCTGGATGCCCTTCTAGCGGAACACTGCCTGGAATCTGCAACATTACCCCGGAAGTCAGAATGTGCAAGACATGCATGCTCCACCTGGATGCCCTTCTAGCGGAACACTGCCTGGAATCTCCAACATTACCCCGGAAGTCAGAATGTACAAGGCATGCATGCCCCACCTGGATGCCCGTCTAGCGGAACACTGCCTGGAATCTCCAACATTACTCCAGAAGTCAGAATGTGCAAGACATGCATGCCCACCTGGAATGCTCTTCTAGCCGAACACGGCAGTGTTTCTCCTTTTGCAGCAAATTGCAGGGTCCCCACTAGTGTCCAAAACTATTGCCTGTCTTCATTGCAGCGCTTATGATATTATACGTCCATGTGCTGACCCGAGGTCATGGAACTATTTCATAAGGGAGGATATATGTCCACTTTTAAAGCACTATTTTTTATTAAATTGTTTTGGTGTGAAGGGCGTGGAGAAGATGTCAAGTGTTGCATTAAATGATATGGAAAATAATTTTAATCTTCACTGAGCCGTGAGGCAATGTAACGTTAGTACATTTGAAAATGAAATGGTACATTTCTGCCTTAATTGAAAGGGTTTTAGACGTAATGATATCCTAGCCGTTCTCTCTAAATTCCAAGAAGGAATAATGTACATAGATATTTACCAAATTAAATTGATCCAAGATAAACTGGCATGTCGAAATTAAACTCTACCAACCTAATTTCATAAACTGAATGAAAAGCTGATTATAAGAATATTGAACTTCAGATAAAATGTATTAAAGTTATAAATAAATGGCTAGTCCCTCCATTTGTATGTTAAATCATTTTCTTTTCCCTGGCTTCACTTTTGTGTAGACTGCTTCCTGGATCAGAGGTGATTCATTTATTTTAATTAGTGGGAAGACTGTCTCCATTTCCTTTTTTATATTTATTTTATATGTTATTTATAAAAACTTGCAAACATACACACACTATATATTATGTTCCAGTCCTTGACATTTACGTCACATAAAATCACATTGGAACAAGAAAAAACCTTATATACATTAAAATAGCAATGCTAAAATCTCTTCACTATCACATTAGAACCCTTAAGCGGGCTCCATCTCCCCAACAGCTTCAAAATTCACAAATAAAACTTACCCAAAAGGCCATTCTCCCCATTCCTCATACATTTGTTTAATCAGGTCCACTAGTCTAGTGCAATAACCAATTTTTGGTAATTGCTCATTACCAACCATTTCCAAAATTCTTTTGACATCAAAGATTCTACCACCATCGCTAGGACATATTCTATAACAAAATCTGAGAAAAATGTATAAACCAAATGCGCTCAAATAATTGTTTTTACAAGAAACCGGGCTAAGGAAAAAGCCCCTATTTGATGGTTGTATGATCAATGCCAAAAATGAAAAAAACACGGTCTCCAAGGGCGTCCGGTCGGAGGCCTGATAATGCCTGTAAGATCTCGGAACTCATAAACAATCCAATATGTAAAAACCTGCTACAATGGTTTACTGGTAACCAGCATGATGGATAAGATTGATGGTTAAGTATCTACTACCCTTATAGTAAATATCTATTTTAATTCCCTTGGAGGAGATTTTGTGAATATAAGGAAAGTGACAGAAAACATCTTAATAAATTAGCAAAAGCTGCTGGTCCGAATCTCCAAACTTCGACGACAGGGAAGATCTGCAAGGAATCTTCTCCCCTTGAGTTGGTGGGACCAACCAGTTCACCAAAATGCAAGCCAGGCCTCCCTCCTCTGGTCAAATTTGCTGTGCACAGCTACAGTGAACCGGATAGCCAGAAGGACCGGACCCTGCTTAGGTTTTAAGGAGCGCACCTTTTATTTGTTGCTTTGCTCTGCTGCTGGTTTCTTCCCTGGGCAGTGCAGGACCCTCCAGTCTTCCTCCTTTGTGTCAGTCCGACAGTCGCTTCAGGAACCGTGAGCCTGCAGGACCTGCCAGGAACGTCTGCCTCAGCTACAGCCTTCTTCTTCATTTAAGGTACTGGTCTAACCCGGTTGTTCGTTCCGTCTGACCGCAGTGAAAGTGTTTGAAATCTTTCGCCAATTCGAGGGCTTGTTCGTATCTATTCTTTAAAGTAACTTTTCTTCTGACCAACTTGTTCCGAACTCTTGGCAAAGACTTAACCGCAACCTACTCTGAACTGTGTGATCCTCTGCAAAGACTCTGAACCACTAACATTGGCCCAGGCCTATTGATTTGAATCCTCATTGTAGGAAGCCTTTTCTAGATTGCCCTGCTTACTTACTTGTTGGTGCTGCTTGATTTTGAATAACCTTGTCTTCTTTCCCTCCCTTTTAAATTGCTGGTGTGCCATTTTGCTCACACTTCATTTTGAGCTTAACTCAAGAATCTATTGGGTGATGTGTAGTATATTAAGAGTGTGATTTTTCTACTGCTTTACTTTAGTGAATTGTTTTACAACTGATGTGCAAATAAATGTATATTCTTTTACTCAGAAACCTTGAGTCAGTGTTTGTTTGAACCACAGTAATTGCTGTCCTTTGTGTAACTATTGATACTCCTCACTTTGCTCTTGAGATAAGTCTGGCTGCGCAGCCATCGCTACTACTTTACTGTGTAGTACAGGCTTGTACCAAAGGTGAATTTATACTGTCACTTGTAGTCTTAATTGTGTGTGGTGTTCCCAAAGGGCACTGCATATGATTCTGCCTAACACCCTGTCTCTCTAGCTTTCCCAAAGGCAAGGTAGGTCAACGTTGTCGAATGCTGCAGATAGATCGATGGTTGCAACATACACATTTTTCAGTTCTTTGCCATCAATTTCGGAGAGGCAGGCATGGAGTATCATGCCACTCTGAATTGTACCTACACCCCTCCTAAAACCAGTTTGAAGTGGATGCAACCCGTTTGACACTCCTGCCCAGTTTCTTAGTTCTCACAGTGGGCCTCATTACAAATGAGGCGATCCAGAAATAATGGTGGCGGTAAACCCGCCGCCACCGTTGTTTCCGGACTGCCTGATCCCGACTCCTGTAGGCGGGAGGTGATGTTCCCGCCAGGTTTGACCTGGCGGGTTTAACACCGACCGCCTGCAGGCGGACGAGGAAACACCGGCAGCATTACGAGATTCTGCTGGTGTTTCCATGATCCCCATTCCCATTGAGTCCCATAGGACTCAATGGGAATGGCGATTAACACCATTCCACCTCCATGATTCCCGGGAAACCGGTGTTGTAATGCCCCGGTAATTCCGGGAATCACGGAGGCGGAATGGTAATACGAGTCCAGTGGTAACCAGGCGGTTTTACTGCCTCGGTTACCGCTGGACTTGTAATGAGGCCCAGTATCAAGGTGACAAACACCTTTGATGTAGTGTCGACTAATGAGATTGGGCGGTAGTTCTTTGGTAGTCCTCTATCTCCCATTTTTTATATTGGGATTATGATTGCATTATGGCATGACTCAGGACAAATACCGGTTTTAGCAATTTGATCGAAAAGGTTACGCAGTATCTCAGTCCATCTGGTCCACGAGCTCGAGAATTGTTAAGATTCCTAATCAATGACTCTACATCCTAAATGTCAAAGCGGTAGTCCCACAATTCCTGTTTTCCCTCTCGTCTTTGACATCCCTTCACCTCTGCTAAATTTAGCCTGACAACAGTTAACTCAGTCCTGTTCCGATACCCCAAATACTTGTGCAGGGTTTATAGTCATTGCATCGAAACGATGCATGGAAATGCCAATGCATCCAAAATAAAAGCATCGACATTCTATAGTTTACATTATAAGTAAATATCTATCGAAACTTTTCCAACAAATGGATATGTACTTTTTAATGTAAAAGATAGCATTTTGATGCTTTTATTTTCTACATTAAGAAAGGAAATTCAATTAATAATTTTCGAAGGTATGGTATTAATGTTATGGCTTTCGATGGAAAGACCAGATACCTTTGTGCAGGTATCTGTCCTCTACTCTTATTTATAGTCCACCAGATGGCCCTCGAATACTTTTCAATTATGTTAGACATCAGATCTTGATTTAATTTGTTTATATTTCTGTACCTTACGATGTCTCATCCATGATCTGTACTTTTGCATTAGGGATTTTAAATCTGCCCCCTTCAGGTCTTCACTTTTTTTATTATTCTTCTTCACCTACCTAATTTCTGCTCTCGACAATCCTCTTCTAACAACCTCTCTCTCATAAATAGGGTGTTTACCATCCAGCCATGATTTTGAAAGTGATTGACAAACTTCCTTTCTTTCATTACCCAATTTTTCTAGTAAGACCGGAAATGAGTCTGGGGCAGCAACCCCTCTTCTTTCTCCCATGGATAAGGCATACCACCACTTTGCCAGTCTGATTTATTTTTTTCAACATTGCGACTAAGCTGTACCAATCTTCCTTTTTCTTCTAACCTTACCAAATCTCTACTGCCCATGGAATCCGATCTTACCCATGAGGTTCCTGTGACAAGGGCCGACAGAAGGATTGAGTGGTCACTTAGATTATTTTTCACAATTTTTAGCTCTTTTACCCTTCCAGTTTCAATATTTTTTGTGAAAATATAAACAACGGTTGAAGACGTCATGGCATTGGCCCAGGTTAGCACATCGTTTAAACCATGATCGCCCAGCAAATTAGTCTGTAGAAACCCCCATCTAGACAAGAATTGCGACCACTCTCACCCACTGTTTGCCCTTCTCGAGGTAAACATCCTCACCACATCCAATACATACCCTTCCAGATCTTGGTAACGGACTTGCGACTAGCAAGCCCGTTATTAGCGCCCTGGTCCCGTAAGGGATGTGTGGTCAGACCACACATTCCTTGCGGTTCCTGCTAAGGGACCTCGGAATTGGGCGGTAAGGGATTACCAGCACAGGTCTCCTTACCGGTCCCCGGTATCCCTTACCGCCCAACTCGGAATGAGGCCCACAGTTCTGTGTGGAGACCACCCCCCACCTGGGCAACCTGTAAAATAAAGATATCTACAAGCCCACTCCATACATTGTTCACAAGAGCCTTCCCAATAGTTCAGCAAACCCAAAGTAACTGGTGTTGTAGAGTTCCTCGTCAGGAAATCAACAGCCCTTCTTGAGTGCAGTCCCTTTAAGGCAGGTGCCACGGGTCGTCGAACGTCCGGCAATGAAAAGGGTGAATTACGGCCGTGAAGTGGCAGCTTCGTTCCTAGCGGTGCTCGATGACGATGGAGCATAGACGTCTTGCAAGGAAGAGGCGTGCGAGGTACCTCGGCGACGATAGTTCTGGACCGCAAAGAGTTTGAAGAACTTTGGCCCAGAAAGGGCGTTGGGTCGCTGGCATCTCTGTGGTCTTCAGGTGGCGGGAAACCCACTGGTGGATGCTCCTCAGTGCAAATTGTGGTACCGTACTTAGCACCAATGTCCCTTTGTGGGTCCCTACTTTAACAGTTGGTGTAGACCAGCCGTTAAGGTCAGGTCCCGCAAAGGGACCTCGTAATCAGGCGCTAATGGGTTAACGGCTCCACAGCCTTTTACGCGCCTTTAACCCATTAGCGCCAGGGTCGTAATGAGGCCCACAGTCACTGGGAACGCTCCAGCCAGTCTGGCCTGGACTTCACTACAATACCATATATGGAACTTCCACCCAACAGCCAGTCAGGGGGAAGGGGCAGAGTCAGGGCTTCCCAGGACTTTGGGAAAACCAAGGTAACAGGTGATGGAAGGCAAGTGGCCACGGGGGCCATTTTGTCTCCATCAGGAATCCACGTACTCCAATGACAGGGCCTGGGCATCCCAAAATGGAGGATGCTCTGGGCACATGTCAATTCAGCAGAGAGCTGCCACCAGCCCGTACCCTACTCTGTGGGCCACACACAGGTGCCCAAAAACATACACTAGGGGCACAGGGTTGTACCCCCACCCATGGGTGCCATAAGGGTATCCCATGGATCTGTACACAAAACCAAAAGAGAAAGCTGCACCACCAGGAGTCCCACATTGACTCCTGTGCAGAAAACACGACAGAACACACGATAAAAGCAGTAAAGGACAACGATACGGAGGCCCTGTCCCTCTGATGCATTTCAGCATCACAGTCGCCCCCCCCCAGACTGAGGTTAGGGTGTCTAATCTCCCAAGAGATAGACACCCTCATCCAAACGGTCAACATACCTTCTGGAAAGGCCATCTGCATTATCATGACTCTTCCCTGGTCTATGCTCTATGGTGAAGTCTAGCCCTTGCAGGATAATGGACCACCTGAGTAGTTTCTTGTTCTCACCCTTCATCTGCATAAGCCACTTCAGGGGCTTATGATCTGTTTGGACCTTGAAGGTAGACCCGGTAAGGTAGGGCCTAAAACGCCTAAGGCTCCAAACTATATTAAAACATTCCTTTTCAACAGTAGCCCACCTAAGTTCTCTACCCTTGAGTTGTCTACTGACGAATATGATCTGATGTTCTCTTCCTTTGTCATCTAACTGGGACAAGACAGCTCTCATTCCGGTGTCGCCGGCGGCGGTTTGAACGATAAAGGGCTTGCTGTAATCAGGTGCTCTACACAGACTTTCTTTCAAGCCATCAAAGGCCCTCTGACAGTCTTCAGTCCATTTAACCTTTCTAGGTTGTTTGGGTGAAGTCAGAGCTGTCAGAGGGGCAGCTATGGTCCCATAGTCTGCCATAAAATTATGATAATACCCAGTGAGGTCCAAAATGGCTCTCACCTGAGTTTGAGTAGTGGGAGTCTCCCTGTCATGTACATCCTGTAATTTACTGGGGAGAGGTTGGATTTGACCCCCCCTCCTACCTCATGACCAAGATACGTGACTTTCCCCTGAGCTATTTGGCACTTGGTGGCCTTGATAGTGAGTTTATCCATTTTCAAGGCCTGCAACACCTTATCCAGATGTGTCAAATGCTCTTCCCAGGTGGAACTGTAGACGGCAATGTCATCTATGTAAGCCACACAAAAGGCCTCCAGCCCACTGAGCGCATGATTGACCAATCTCTGGAAGGTGGCAGGGGCATTCTTCGACCCAAAGGGCATGACCCTAAACTGGTAGAGTCCCTCAGGTGTTGAGAACACCGTCTTTTCCTTGGCATGGTTTGTCATAGCTATTTGCCAATAGCCTGAGGTAAGGTCAAAAGTGCTCACAAATTTGGCAGCACCTATGGTGTCCACGAACTCATCAGCCCTGGGAAATGGGTGCGCGTCAGTTTTGGTGACGGCATTGACTCCTCGGTAGTCCACACAGAACCTCCAATCCTTGGTACCTGCCTGGGAACTTGCCTTGTGGACAAGGACCACAGGACTGGACCAGGGACTGGTTCAGGGTTCAATAACACCCAGATCCAACATCTTGACCTCAGCCTGGATGTGGTTCTTAACTGTATCTGACATACGGTAGCACCTGCTTTTGACTGGCATAATGTTACCAGTGTCACTCTCGTGCCTACACCACAGTGTAAGGCCTGGTGTCAATGAAAACAGAGAGGCATACTGCTCGGGCAAGCCCTGCAGACCCTCTGCTGCTCTGTCATCAGATCTGGAGAGAGATGTACTCCCTTCACTGAGCCATCCTGAGGGCTGCTATGCAGCAAATCAGGAAGGGGCTCACTCTCGTCCTCTTCCTGCTCGGAAGCAAGGAGGAGACACAAGACTTCTACTCGCCTGTGGAAAGTCTTGAGCCTGTTGACATGGAATACCTGAGGGACTACCCCAGCGACTCCCAAGTCAACCAGATAATTTACCTTGCCCATCTTGGAGATTATCCTGAAGGGTCCAGTCCATTTGTCTGCCAAAGCTCGAGGCTTGGCAGGCTCCATCACAAGGACCTCCTGTCCTGGAGTTCAATCCACTTGCGATGCTTTAAGGTCATGCCAGTACTTGTTCAATTCCTGGCTGGCCTTGAGATTTGCTGTTGCCTGACCCATCATCTGTGTCATCCTCCGTCTGAGGCCTAACACATAGTCCCCCACTTGCTTGGCAGGACCTGGAGGGGTGGGTTCCAAACCTTATCTGATCAAGGCAAGGGGCCCCCACACGGGATGTCCAAAGAGTAACTCAAAGGGGCTGAAATCAACACCCTCTTGAGGTACCTCTCTGTAAACGAACAGCAGTCATAGCAGGAGGAGATCCCATTTCCTCCTTAGGGGCTCTTCCAAAGCACCTAGAATGCCCTTGAGAGTTTTGTTAAATCTCTCGAATAGACCATTGGTCTAGGGTGGTAAGAAGTGGAGAACTTGTAGGTTATGTTATGTTATTTTGCATTTATGTAGCGCCTTATATACCCTTGGTATGGTCTGAAGGCGCTGGTAGGTTGAACGCCCTCGGGAACTGAAGTTCAGATCAGTAGAGGGAGTAGGGAGAGTCAAAGGTGCGTGTGGGCACCAGGTATGTGTGCAGCTTGTGCGTGTAATAGCTGCTTCTTAGCGATAGGTGTGGTGATTGAGGGGTCAGGAATATGTGTTAGTTCTGGCAGGATTTATCCAGACCGGATGTGACTGCGTTAGGCCTGAGGAATACGTCTGGCTGGGGGTGTGAAACCAGCAGTGTTTACATAGAGTGATGTGGAGTATGTGGCGGTTGTTGGTATGAGAACAGTTATACCGAATGGTGTCATAAGATCTCTGTGTTCTAGTTGAGTGATGGTGAAGGAGAGAGTATGCATATGGTGGTTTATGTGGTCATTCAAACGTTTCTGCATACCAAACTATACTATGTACTTTACAACATCCGTTCTATGCACTCCTATCCACTCCATGCACCCAGTCTGTTCCCTACATTCCGGTCCGCTCCACGCACTCATGGTTTCCAGTTCCAGTCCGTCCCGCGCGCTCCAGTCTGTCCCACGTGCACGAGTCTGAACCACGCATGCTCTACGTCATCATCCGTTCTACACAACTCGTCTGCTCTACGCAGCACGTCTGTTTGTTCCAGGCACTCCTTTGCTCCTGGCACGGCACTCCTTCGCTCCAGGCACTCCTTTGCTCCAGGCACTCCTTCGCAATATGCCCTTATACGCACTACGCACTCATCCCTTCTACGCACTCATCCCTTCTACGCACTCATCGCCTCTGCGCACCCATCCCCTCTGCGCGCCCATCCCCTCTGCGCGCCCATCCCCTCTGCGCGCCCATCCCCTCTGCGCGCCCATCCCCTCTGCGCGCCCATCCCCTCTGCGCGCCCATCCCCTCTGCGCGCCCATCCCCTCTGCGCGCCCATCCCCTCTGCGCACCCATCCTGTCTGCGCACCCATCCCCTCTGCGCACCCATCCCCTCTGCGCACCCATCCCCTCTACGCACCCATCTCCTCTACGCACCCATCTCCTCTACGCACCAATCACCTCTGCGTACTCATCCCCTCTGCGCACCCATACCCTCTACCCACCCATCCCCCACTTTCTTTCCACATGGTTTTCATGTAACTAGAAATGAAGTTGGATCCTCTGTCAGAGACAACCGCCTTAGGGAATCCAACCCGGGTGAAAATGCCCAGGAGAGCCCTGGCAACCACCTGCCAGTAATTACCGAAGGGGTATAGCCTATGGGTACCTGGTGGTATGATCAACCAAGACCAGGATGAACCGATGTCCACCTGAAGTGGGAGGGTCAAGGAGTGGGAGGGTCAAGGGGACCGACAATGTCGATGCCCACTCTCTCAAACTGAGTGCCAACCACTGGCAATGGCTGAAGTGGGGCAATGACACTGCCTCCAATCTTGCCAGACAACTGACAAGTTGGGCAGGTCCTGCAGTGGAACTCCCCTTCTACTCCCATCCGAGGCCAGTAGAAATGGGCAGAGAGTGTCTGCTTAGTTTTCTTGGTACCAAGATGACCAGCTGGTGTACCACCAAACTCTTGAGGGCACCAGGTTCATGCTCTGTGGGCTCACTAACAAGCAGCTCACCCTCCCAATAAATCTGGAATGTCCTATGCACTCCTCCTTGTGCCTGGGACTGGGCCTGTTTTCTCAGAACCTCGAGAGTGGCACTCTCTCTGGCCCTTACAGAAGGCCGCCCGGGAAGGTCCCCCTTCACCTAACAAGCATTGAAGGTCGGGGTGGTCCTCCGGGTTGAGAACCTCTCCCACAGTAAAGTCTTCTGGCTCTTCTCTCCCAGGAGTTACGACTGAGTTCACCACTGGACTCAGCCCATCCGGAGCATGAGTCCCAGCGGATGCTGCAGCAGCAGCAGAAAGAGGAGTCCCCTCCACAGAGGTGGCCTTCTTACCTTTCCGTTTCCTTTGTGCCTTGGGTTTCCCCATCAGTGAGTGTTCCGGGCTCGCAGCCGGACCCTGTGTGACCTGCGATCGGGTGACTGCCACAGCAGCCATTGGTAGACCATCCGCGATCATCCCCAACTTGACCAAATCATTGCCTAACATCTGAACCAGGACAGGAAGCTTTGCTGTCTTGTCTCCAATCGTGAGGGTGACCAAGGTTACAGGTGATAATTTGGGAGGCCCACCAGCTAACCTGGTGGTTCTCAGAGGAGCACCTACATAGTCCTCTGGCTGGAGCAGGGTCCTGTCCACCACTGTCATGCTTTCCCCAGTGTCTCTCAAGCCAGTAGAAGGCTGGTCATTCAAGAGGACACTTCTCAAAAACCTACGGGTGTTCTATGGGATAGTTGCCAGTACTTCTGCGTACTGGTCCCAGGCCCCAAGGGACGCTAGGGAAATCTCTACAGGGGCACCAAATGTGACCCCGATAGAGATGGGGAGGACAGTGGCCTCCACCTCAGGTACGGAGTAGCGGTAGGTCAGGCTGACAGCCTGGACTCCAAGTGCCTTACCCTTACACTTGGACCACCCCTTTTGTGATCCAGAGCCCCACAATCCCAACAGTGTTGGGGGTGCGGGGTACGCGACTGGAACCAATGTGACCCTGCTTGGCAGCAGGTGGAGCACTACTCTTACTCCCACCCACAACAGACTTATCCCCACTAGGTTTTTGAGTCTTAATAGAAGAAGGTTTGGGTTTACCCGACTGTGATTGGTTTTGGGACTCCTCAGCTTTCTGAGAGGTCCCTTTTATTTGTCCTTGTCCTTCCCACTGGTGTGCTTAGGGGACACCCAGTGGGAGACCCACTTGTCAGCCAGCCTGGCCAGCTTGAAGGGATATGAAATATTCTGGTCAGCAACATACTGACCCAGCTCTGGTGAACAGGCTCCCGAAAAATGCTCAAAAAACAAGAGGTGGGATAATTCAACAAACGTCTTCACTTTGTATCCCTCAATCCACCCCATCATGTTCACGTGCGCAGCACTCACCCAGTCAATCCAAGACACATTCTCTCTTTTCTTAAAATCCATGAACCTTCTAAGGTATTTTGGTAGGTGTCTTGCCAAACTTGGCAATCAAAGCAGACTTCATACACTCAGTTTCAGAATACATTCATATCCAGTCTGAGGCACTCTGCTTAACAAACACTTAGCCCAATCTCTCTTATCAACATCATGAATTGTACAAGCCATTTCAAACGCTTCAATCCATTGGAGGATATCAGAACCCTCTGCATACACACCCACCAAATCTTTCATAACCTTGTTAGCTGGGGACCTGACACTCTCAGCTGGTTTCGCTGAAGTCTCCACTCTAGCTCTCTCCGGCTGAATTTTCTGGTGCTCAGTGTCCCTATCCTTGAGTACCACCTGCTGTGCCAACTCCTCTTTCTTTAACTCAACTTCTGTTTCCCACTTTTTGAATTGAAAGTCTAACTGTTCCTGTTGTAGCTCCAATTTTAAAAGTTCAATCTTCAGGGCTTTCCCCTGAAGAGCAGTGCTGGGGATCGGAACAGCGGCAGCAGAAATAGCGGCATTCCCAGAATCAGATTAAGTAACAACCCCAGGGGCAGAGTCCTCATTGGTTGCATTCCCTCCTTCAAGAGCTTCACAGTCCGTCTGCTAGTCCGCCAGGACAGCTATCAGCTCAGCCCTAGACTTATCCTCAGAGTCTAACTCCCTGGCTTCACAAGCACTCTGGAGAGCCTCTAAGCTCACCCAAGTCAACTTACCATTTGCAATAGATTCCATTGCTTGTAATACAGTTATCTTGTACACAACTAAACCTCAATTTAACAAAGTGCAGATATTTTGTAACTAAGTGGCATGGTTATACACTGATTCTTAAAACCATAAGCATCCCACCGCTGCCACCAGTGTAAAGCAACCAGATGGGGTGCCTGTACTCCTGCTCTCTATACGGCAGAGGAGAGGCACAGAGGACCCCAGCCAAGATTCTCTATTGTGGTAGCAATGGATGAGCAATCAGCGCCTAGCTTCTCAGAAGGTGATGCGGGCTGGTTCTTAAGTACAGTGTAGTCGCCAAGCACCCAGAAAGGAATATCCACACACTGTATTAGTTAAAGCACAGACTTTATATAATTAAGGTTCACGATTATATACACTATCACGATAACTCACTTTGTACTCGGTTAATCTACAATAGCAAATATTTACAGTTCTACGTGGTACCACAATTACTATTAGATCTCATTAAAGTGCATCAACTGTACTGTTAAATGTCACACAAATCAGTTCATAAAGGTAACCAACAATAGATGTAGGAGGAAAGCAGTTGGTTAAAACAATAGGCAGAATACTGACCCTGTATACCTAGACACAGTTCTGTGTGGAGATCCCCTCACCTGGGCAACCTGTAAAATAAAGATATTCTACAAGCGCAGTCCATACATTGTTTAAAAGAGCCTTCCCAATAGGTCAGCAACACCAAAGTACCTGCTGTTAAAGAGTTCCTCATCAGGAAATTGACGGCTCTTCTTGAGTGCTCTCCCTTTAAGGCAGGAGCCACAGGTCATCGAACGTCCGGCGATGAAAAGGGTGAACTACGGCGGTGAAGTGGCAGCTTCGTTCCTAGTGGTGCTCATCGACGATGAAGCGTAGACGTCCTGCAAGGAAGAGGCGTGCGGGGTACCTCGCAATGATAGTTCCGGACCACAAAGAGTTTGAAGAACTTTGGCCCAGCAAGGGCGTTGGGTCGTCGGCGTCTCTGTAGTCTTCAGGTGGCGGGAAAACCCACCGGTGGATACTGCTCGGTGCGTCGACGGCCTCGACTTTCTCCTGCGGGACAAAGTGGTCGACGAGGTGGACGAGAGCGTCCTTGGATCAAATGTTCTTAGGCAACGGGATCGCTGCGGCTCCCTCGACGGGGATGGAAAACAGTCCGGCCGCTTCTCCTTGGGATTCCGCGGCAGTCCATGTCTCCGGTCGGCAGCCTTTCGTAGGTCTGTCTACCAGGGAGCTTTGGCAAAGATCAGCTGGTACACGATGGTCCCTCGTAGCTCTGGGAGAGGTCTCCTTATCAGGTCCTCCCTTGGATCAGTTCTTGGAGATGAAACAGCTTTTAGATCGGTGAAGTAGAGCAACAGCAATTCTTCTCTTCAAGCAGGGCTTCAAGGTCAAGCTCCAGTTTCAACTCCAGTTTCTCTTCAGCTTCTGAACGAATTCTAGCCCCCAGATATACTGTTGATCTCCCATTCATTCTGCTGGGTCACACTCAGGCAACCAATCACTCAGAAGGGCATTCAGGCAGTCAGTCAGACAATCAGGCACACAGTGCATTCAGGCCATACTCCTCCCTCTCAGACACACACAACAAGGAATGTGTATTGGGACAAGTACCGAGCCATTCAACACTCCAGACTGCATTCATACCAGTTTCGGGCAGGGTTGTCTCAGTCATTGTGTCAAACACCAGATACTAGACATCCACAACACAGAATACGTTTTCGTCACACACTCCATTCACCCAGGTCCCACCCACAGGGTGTACCCACAACATACAGTCACTGGGAAGGCTCCAGCCAGTCTGGCCTGGACTTCACTACAATACCATGGGCCTCATTACGACCCTGGCGCTAAGTGTTTAACGGTGCCGTAAAAGGCTGCAGCGCCGTTAAATACTTAGCGCCTTACTACGAGGTCCCTTTGCGGGACCCGACCTTAACGGCTGGTCTACACCAGCCGTTAAAGTAGGGACCCGCAAAGAGACTTAGGAGCTAAGCACGATACCGCAATTTGCGGTACCGTACTTAGCGCCTTCCCCATTCCCATAGAGCCCTATGGGCGAAAATGGGAATGGGGAAGGGCCATGGTTCAATGGGGAATTACTGCCCCGCCAACCTTGGAATGGGGTGGTAATTCCCCATTGAACCATGGCGGACCCGTTACAACACCAGCACCAACCATGGTGCTAATAGCGCCATGGTTTAGCGCTGGTGTTGTAATGAGGGCCCATATATGGCACTTCCACCCAACAGCCAGTCAACATGCATGCCCCACCTGGATGTCCTTCTAGCCGAACACTGCCTGGAATCTCCAACATTACTCCTGAAGTCAGAACGTGCAAAACATGCATGCCCCACCTGGATGTCCTTCTAGCCGAACACTGCCTGGAATCTCCAACATTACTCCAGAAATCAGAATTTGCAAGACATGCACGCTCAATCTGGAATGCCCTTCTAGCCGAACACTGCCTGTAATCTCCACCATTACTCCGGAAGTCAGAATGTGCAAGACATGCACGCTCCACCTGGAATGCCCTTCTAGCCGAACACTGCCTGTAATCTCCACCATTACTCCGGAAGTCAGAATGTGCAAGACATGCACACTCCACCTGGAATGCCCTTCTAGCCGAACACTGCCTGTAATCTCCACCATTACTCCGGAAGTCAGAATGTGCAAGACATGCATGCCCCACCTGGATGCCATTCTAGTGGAACACTGCCTGGAATCTCCAACATTATTCCGGAAGTCAGAATGTGCAAGACATGCATGCCCCACCTGGATGCCCCTCCTGGAATGCTCTTCTAGCCGAACACTGCAGTGTTTCTCCTTTTGCAGAAAATTGCAGGGTCCTCACTAGAGTCCAAAACTATTGCCTGTCTTTATTGCAGCGCTTACGATATTGTACCTCCATGTGCTGACCCGAGGCAAGAGGACTATTTCATAAAGGAAGATGTATGTCCACTATCAAGGCACTACTTTTTAAGAAATTGGCTTGGTGTGAAGGGTGCATGGAGAGGATGTGAAATTTTGCATTAAATGACATGGAAATCATTTTTAAAAGTGACCTTTGTGTATAGAGTAGTAAGGGCAAATGAAATAGAAATCTTCACTGGGCTGTGAGGCAATATAACATGTGTACATTTGAAAATGAAGTGGCCCATTTCTGCCTTAAATGAAAGGGTTTTAGACATAATCGGCCTCATTACGGGTTGCCGCCGGACTAACAATGGTTCCGGCTTCTGATATCCCAGTACCACCGGGCCATTACAAGTCCTGGTGGGCCGGGGGTCAGGTGGCGAAATATGACTCTTTCCACTAAAGATAAGTTCGCCTCAGCAGCCTCCACCTACAAATCCGCCATCTTAAATGCTAAAAAAGAGATCTATAACATGAGAATACAAAATGCCAAATCTGGCACCAAAGAACTATTCTCTATACTAAGGGAACTCGAATCACCCCTGCCTCCTTCAGAGGACTGCATTAAAGACAAGGCCTGGTGCAATAATATCCAGCTGCCCCTCGCTAATAAAATTGCCCTCCTACAAACTAAGATAGAAGTATTTTATTCTGCAGTGTCACTTGCCTAGTACATACGAGTGATAATGACTGCAGCCCCAACTCCAAGTGAATGACCCCCATTGGGGTACACTCGGTGAGGCCCAGTAAACCCTTCCAAAAGAGACCTTCCAAAATATTGAGATCCTTATTATTTGGTGTATCTACTCTCTCTGTCCCACAGAGTAAGGAGGGTAACACTTTTTGTTTGCCTATAAAATTATACCAATGGAATCAGGGTGAATTTGCAAAACTTATACTTGACTTTTTTCACTTCAGCCAATAATGGGATAAGCTTTGTAAGAAGACATTTTGCAACCTCACTTTTATTGCCCTACGTATGTCATATAGTGTCAAGTCGCAAATGTAATATTGTCAATATGCCAATTATACCCCACACTTATCTTCCCCTTTTTAAGAGACAAGATGGCTGTTTTGCCCATATTTCTGTAGTATCCAAAAGGATTGTTATTTGTGAAAACGGGGAAGCTGAAATGTGTGTGCCCAATTTTAAGGGGAATACTCTAATTTCCTCCACCCCTTCAACCAAATATAAATTAAATGGACAGGGGGCTAAAACACAGCCCTGCCTTAACCCACATTTAGTGTTGATTTTTTTTGTTATCAATTCCCTTCCATGTTCAATCATATCTGCATTCCTGTGTCAGAATGAAGAAGAATTATCGTTTTCAAGAGACCCTCTGGGATTCCCCACCTAAATAATTTATTCCACAGCAAACATCTATTGGTGTTATCAGAAGTAGCATGAATATCTATGAAAAGATGCATGAAGAGGAATCCCCTGCTGATAGACTGTTTTCGTAATAATTTCAGTAAAAATCAATTCAAATCTGTGCCCTTTCCTTTTTTTGAACCCTATTGGGTGCAGCGAGACTCAGCCTGAACAGAAAACCCATGACTGCATATGCTTTCAAACCAATCAAGCAAAAATCTTGCTTGTGGAATCTAATAATGACATGGACAAACAAATGTTACCCTTATGTTAAACTCATGCGCCCACGTTGTTTTTGCTCCATACAGATGGAGAAAGAAATAGGGTTCCACACAAGATTTATATTATGATTCACAATTTATATTTATGTAGAAATCTGTTGCCCTCTGGTGATGACACGTGTTTCAACGTAACCAACGTCTTTTTCAAATCAGGGCTTAATCAAAAATGACAAATAATATCAAAAACAATACATGATAAAGATACATTAGATTTAAATAAACACCAATGCAATTCACAAAAATTGTTAAAACATACATAAATTGGATACAGAACAAATGAAAAAATAATAATAAAATGGCCATGTTTGGGGGGGGGGGAAAGGAAGGAGGTTTATGGGAAAGCGAAAAAAGAAAGAAAAATAAATAAAAAACATAATTGTTAAACATTTTGTAAATAATATTATTCCTGTTTCTTAATGAATACACTATTACGTTTGGAATGATTCGATGTATACTAATGTTTGTTGTATTTCTTACCCAATATAACAATCCTCTCAATATTCTCAACAGCTCAAATCTTCCAGTCATGGGTTTAATCCCGTGTCTCTGTAGGGAAATCATTTACATATGCTCATTTAAATACCTTTTAATATCGACACAGATTGTGTCTCTATAAAAAAGTTTGTCTTGATGATGTGTTCATGCTTTAAATACGTGCACACAGAATTGCATTAATGATTGAGGTCTGTGAATTTCATTGGGAGTTAAGACAGTATTCGTCTCGTTGTACACACCGGAAAGTAAGATGGTATTGACTTTTTTCTATTTAGAGCGTGATTACTGTGCTGCTTTAAACATGTTGGGTTGCATCAAAATACTATGGGAGGGAGGTTACTTGTTAAATGTTGAACCTGCGGTGATAATAGCACGCAGGTCCACATGTCCGTGAACCATGTTCCTTTCCCACCTAGCATGCTCTCCTGCTTACCTTTGTATCCTCCAAGTCGTCCCTTTCAGTCCTTATGTGATTGTGTCTCCCGATCCCGTCTTTTGTTTGATCACGTTACTGGGTTGCCTATGTCCTACTTCTATTTCTATAATGGCCGCCATATTTTGGGCTGAAACCCTGTATCGGCATTGTGTTTATGTGTTTGTTTAGGTGCACGTTCACGTGAACCAGAATAATTGCGTTAATTTAAAGAAAAAAATAAATAAATAAATGTTGTTGCGTGATGTGACGGGGTACGTCTTAATTAACCTTGTAATTTTATATAACACAATGTATCATGCCTTCAGATGCCATTTTGTTCATCTGGTCAATATTGACTCTTCTGCCTAAGTGCATCTAAGTATAGGTATTAAGGGAAATGTGTACCTTTTCATTTGTTAATACCTCTAAAGGTGGTAATTTTTACCCGAACCCCACAAAACAGGATACAACATCCGTAATATTTTCAGAGGAAAGAGTACATCTCATTGTCAGAGTTTAAACCTTTTTCAACAGTTCTAAATTTACAAATCATTCTGGCTTCTTCTTGTCGTAATTTCAGCTCCAAATTCCCTCCTCTTGGTCCTAAGGTTATTCTTTTTAGGCCCAAAAATTTTAAAAGTCTTTTTTCCCCGCACTGATGCTCTTTTTGCCAATGCTGTGCCAATGGTGAGTTAGAATTTGGATTCCCTATTCCTGAAAAATGTTCTCTTATTCTAATCCTTAATTCTCTTGTCGTGCTTCCTATGTACAATCTATGACATAAACAAATGATGGCATATATAACATATTTAGTTCTGCAATTAATATGTTCCAATATGTTCTGCTTGATGCCATGTTTATCCTCAAAACTTGTGATATTGTCACTAGTGTGTTTGCACATTGTGCAGGTTCCACACCTTCTGAAACCTTGCGTTTGTTTAGGTAGCCATGTATTCGGTCTCCCTGTTTCTAGTATTGGGAGCAAGGATGGACTTAATATGTTCTTTATGGTTTTGGCTCGTTTGAAAATTATTGTCGGGCTGTCCTTGATGTGGTTCCTGACGTGTGGGTCCAATTGTAGCAAATGCGAATTCCTTTTTAGGATCTTCCTCAAAATCCCATTATTTTTGCAATAAGTCGTAATGAAAGTAACTTCCTCTACTTGATTGTTGATTCTAGTTTTCGTAGTTAAGGTGTCTGCTCTGTTAAGAGCTTTGGCTTTCCTTTGTGCTTTAGAAATAATCTCAGTTCCATATCCTCTGGCCTTAAATCTTCTTGAAAGCAGTTGACATTCTTGCTCAAAAATATCTTGTTCCGAACAGTTACGCCGAGCTCTGATGTATTCTCCACTAGGGATGTTCCTTACGACTGAAGAGTGATGGCAACTGGTTGCGAATAGGGTTGAATTCGCCTCTGTAGGCTTCCTGAAAGTCCTAGTCATCAGTTGATTATTTTTCACATAAATACTTAGATCCAGAAAATCTATTTTCTCTTTACTGAAATTCCCAGTAAATTCAATCCCCATGAGGTTATTGTTGGCTCTGGTCTTAAATTGTTCTAACTCTTCTTCTTCTCCTTTCCAGATGAGTAACACATCGTCAATATAACGGGTCCAAAAAATCACATGATCCTGATATATTTCATCTCCATAGATATGTTTGTCCTCATACATTGCCATTGTGAGGTTCGCAAGTGCGGGGGCAAATTTCACTCCCATCGCCACCCCTCTTGTTTGCTGATAGAATTCTCCATTGAAAGTGAACACGTTATTTTGCAAAGTTAAAAGTATCATTTCCTTAAGCATGTTGACTGATTGAAATTTTGATGCAGTTCGTTTTGAAAATATATAATCTATTGTCTCAATTGCCGTGTCATATCTAATGGATGTGTATAATGCGTTTACATCCCATGTGGCTAATATGTAATCAGATTCCCATTTAATGGATGCCAGTTTGTTAATTACAGAAGTTGTGTCCTTCAGAAATGCTTTGGTCTCAGTAACCAGGGGGCTAAGTATGTGGTCAATATACTGCGCCATGTTCTTTGTTGCCCAATCAATCCCACTTAGGATAGGTCTTCCTTCTGGTACTTTTTCAAAGGCCTTGTGAATTTTTGGCAAAAAATATATCGTGGGTAATGTTGGCTGTTGCATATCTAAAAATGATCTTTCCTCATCTGTGATTAGGCCCTTTCTATGCCAATTTGTTATGGATTCCCGCAACTCATTTAGAATATTCTGTTTTGGATTCCTTTCAAGTTTCTTGTAACAAAAAGGAGTGTTAAGATGATTCTCAGCCATTGTTATATAGTCTTCCCTGTTCATGACCACAATTTTTCCTCCTTTGTCAGCAGCTTTTATGGTCAAATTGTGATTCTGTTTCAATTCCAACAGGGCCATTCTTTCTCCTTTGGTCAAATTATCATATTCTTGTTTGGTGTGTTTTTTCTGTTTCTTTTGGTCTATGTTGTCGTTCAGTTCTTTGGTTACTGCTTTGTAGAAGGTGTCGACCAGGTTGTCCGTAGTTAGTGGTGGAGTAAACTTAGATTTCAATTTTAGATCCCTCGTTTGGAGACTTGTTTGTTGTATCTTAAGATTCTGTATAGTTTCATGGATGGGTCGATCTAGAGTATCTTGTAGTGAACTCAAAAGGTGAATATTCCTTATGTCTTTGATGGTATAGTCACTATCCTCAATGTCGGGCTCTTTGGCATGAAACATCGAAACTTGTGTTGCGAAAAATTTCTTGAGTTTCAATTTTCTAACAAATTTGTACAAGTCTATGTGCACATTTATTTCGTCAAAGTTAGTGGATGGAGCAAAAGAGAAACCTTTGTTTAGAAGTGCAATGTCTTCTGTTTTTAAATGATACTCAGACAAGTTCAAAATTAAGGTGTCTGTTTGTTCTTCTTTGCTGCTTCTCTTGCTCCTGCTCTTGTTAAACGCCTGAAATCTTCTAGAGCGTCTGGGTGGTCTGTGTCCACTACCGCCCCTCTTGCCCCTCCTCCTGTGTTCTGTATTTTTGCATTGGTCTGCTGGGGTAATAAAAAACGGACCTGTTTTTGTAAGTTGATTTTGTTACTTTCTTGTATCTTCTTATCTGATTGAGAAATCCTTGTCCTTCAAGTGTTTTATCTTCTGATGTTTCTGTTGTTTCTGTTTCCTTGGTATTTTCTCCTTCTGATTCTGCATCTGAACTGCCCGGGGATGTATTTGGAGTGCTTAATCAAAGCTCCAACACTATGTTGGAAATCTTAATAGAACATGCATCAAGGGAACATAAGAGAATCACCGAGCAAATAGATATAATTAAGAAAGATATTTCAGAAGCTAAAGCCTTGGAAGCAACAAAAGAAAAAAACTACCAGAAAATGTTTGAAATTTTGAAAGACTACCAAGACGAAATCAAACTAAGAAAAATGCGGAAATTCTATCGTGATAATAGGGACTATCAGGATGATAAAGTATATACTTTTCAAGAGAAATATAGACAAATTAATAAACCAACATCAAGAGAGAGCACTCCAAATACATCCCCGGGCAGTTCAGATGCAGAATCAGAAGGATTTCAGGCGTTTAACAAGAGCAGGAGCAAGAGAAGCAGCAAAGAAGAACAAACAGACACCTTAATTTTGAACTTGTCTGAGTATCATTTAAAAACAGAAGACATTGCACTTCTAAACAAAGGTTTCTCTTTTGCTCCATCCACTAACTTTGACGAAATAAATGTGCACATAGACTTGTACAAATTTGTTAGAAAATTGAAACTCAAGAAATTTTTCGCAACACAAGTTTCGATGTTTCATACCAAAGAGCCCGACATTGAGGATAGTGACTATACCATCAAAGACATAAGGAATATTCACCTTTTGAGTTCACTACAAGATACTCTAGATCGACCCATCCATGAAACTATACAGAATCTTAAGATACAACAAACAAGTCTCCAAACGAGGGATCTAAAATTGAAATCTAAGTTTACTCCACCACTAACTACGGACAACCTGGTCGACACCTTCTACAAAGCAGTAACCAAAGAACTGAACGACAACATAGACCAAAAGAAACAGAAAAAAAACACCAAACAAGAATATGATAATTTGACCAAAGGAGAAAGAATGGCCCTGTTGGAATTGAAACAGAATCACAATTTGACCATAAAAGCTGCTGACAAAGGAGGAAAAATTGTGGTCATGAACAGGGAAGACTATATAACAATGGCTGAGAATCATCTTAACACTCCTTTTTGTTACAAGAAACTTGAAAGGAATCCAAAACAGAATATTCTAAATGAGTTGCGGGAATCCATAACAAATTGGCATAGAAAGGGCCTAATCACAGATGAGGAAAGATCATTTTTAGATATGCAACAGCCAACATTACCCACGATATATTTTTTGCCAAAAATTCACAAGGCCTTTGAAAAAGTACCAGAAGGAAGACCTATCCTAAGTGGGATTGATTGGGCAACAATGAACATGGCGCAGTATATTGACCACATACTTAGCCCCCTGGTTACTGAGACCAAAGCATTTCTGAAGGACACAACTTCTGTAATTAACAAACTGGCATCCATTAAATGGGAATCTGATTACATATTAGCCACATGGGATGTAAAAGCATTATACACATCCATTAGATATGACACGGCAATTGAGACAATAGATTATATATTTTCAAAACGAACTGCATCAAAATTTCAATCAGTCAACATGCTTAAGGAAATGATACTTTTAACTTTGCAAAATAACGTGTTCACTTTCAATGGAGAATTCTATCAGCAAACAAGAGGGGTGGCGATGGGAGTGAAATTTGCCCCCGCACTTGCGAACCTCACAATGGCAATGTATGAGGACAAACATATCTATGGAGATGAAATATATCAGGATCATGTGATTTTTTGTACCCGTTATATTGACGATGTGTTACTCATCTGGAAAGGAGAAGAAGAAGAGTTAGAACAATTTAAGACCAGAGCCAACAATAACCTCATGGGGATTGAATTTACTGGGAATTTCAGTAAAGAGAAAATAGATTTTCTGGATCTAAGTATTTATGTGAAAAATAATCAACTGATGACTAGGACTTTCAGGAAGCCTACAGAGGCGAATTCAACCCTATTCGCAACCAGTTGCCATCACTCTTCAGTCGTAAGGAACATCCCTAGTGGAGAATACATCAGAGCTCGGCGTAACTGTTCGCAACAAGATATTTTTGAGCAAGAATGTCAACTGCTTTCAAGAAGATTTAAGGCCAGAGGATATGGAACTGAGATTATTTCTAAAGCACAAAGGAAAGCCAAAGCCCTTAACAGAGCAGACACCTTAACTACGAAAACTAGAATCAACAATCAAGTAGAGGAAGTTACTTTCATTACGACTTATTGCAAAAATAATGGGATTTTGAGGAAGATCCTAAAAAGGAATTCGCATTTGCTACAATTGGACCCACACGTCAGGAACCACATCAAGGACAGCCCGACAATAATTTTCAAACGAGCCAAAACCATAAAGAACATATTAAGTCCATCCTTGCTCCCAATACTAGAAACAGGGAGACCGAATACATGGCTACCTAAACAAACGCAAGGTTTCAGAAGGTGTGGAACCTGCACAATGTGCAAACACACTAGTGACAATATCACAAGTTTTGAGGATAAACATGGCATCAAGCAGAACATATTGGAACATATTAATTGCAGAACTAAATATGTTATATATGCCATCATTTGTTTATGTCATAGATTGTACATAGGAAGCACGACAAGAGAATTAAGGATTAGAATAAGAGAACATTTTTCAGGAATAGGGAATCCAAATTCTAACTCACCATTGGCACAGCATTGGCAAAAAGAGCATCAGTGCGGGGAAAAAAGACTTTTAAAATTTTTGGGCCTAAAAAGAATAACCTTAGGACCAAGAGGAGGGAATTTGGAGCTGAAATTACGACAAGAAGAAGCCAGAATGATTTGTAAATTTAGAACTGTTGAAAAAGGTTTAAACTCTGACAATGAGATGTACTCTTTTCTCTGAAAATATTACGGATGTTGTATCCTGTTTTGTGGGGGTTCGGGTAAAAATTACCACCTTTAGAGGTATTAACAAATGAAAAGGTACACATTTCCCTTAATACCTATACTTAGATGCACTTAGGCAGAAGAGTCAATATTGACCAGATGAACAAAATGGCATCTGAAGGCATGATACATTGTGTTATATAAAATTACAAGGTTAATTAAGACGTACCCCGTCACATCACGCAACAACATTTATTTATTTATTTTTTTCTTTAAATTAACGCAATTATTCTGGTTCACGTGAACGTGCACCTAAACAAACACATAAACACAATGCCGATACAGGGTTTCAGCCCAAAATATGGCGGCCATTATAGAAATAGAAGTAGGACATAGGCAACCCAGTAACGTGATCAAACAAAAGACGGGATCGGGAGACACAATCACATAAGGACTGAAAGGGACGACTTGGAGGATACAAAGGTAAGCAGGAGAGCACGCTAGGTGGGAAAGGAACATGGTTCACGGACATGTGGACCTGCGTGCTATTATCACCGCAGGTTCAACATTTAACAAGTAACCTCCCTCCCATAGTATTTTGATGCAACCCAACATGTTTAAAGCAGCACAGTATTCACGCTCTAAATAGAAAAAAGTCAATACCATCTTACTTTCCGGTGTGTACAACGAGACGAATACTGTCTTAACTCCCAATGAAATTCACAGACCTCAATCATTAATGCAATTCTGTGTGCACGTATTTAAAGCATGAACACATCATCAAGACAAACTTTTTTATAGAGACACAATCTGTGTCGATATTAAAAGGTATTTAAATGAGCATATGTAAATGATTTCCCTACAGAGACACGGGATTAAACCCATGACTGGAAGATTTGAGCTGTTGAGAATATTGAGAGGATTGTTATATTGGGTAAGAAATACAACAAACATTAGTATACATCGAATCATTCCAAACGTAATAGTGTATTCATTAAGAAACAGGAATAATATTATTTACAAAATGTTTAACAATTATGTTTTTTATTTATTTTTCTTTCTTTTTTCGCTTTCCCATAAACCTCCTTCCTTTCCCCCCCCCCCAAACATGGCCATTTTATTATTATTTTTTCATTTGTTCTGTATCCAATTTATGTATGTTTTAACAATTTTTGTGAATTGCATTGGTGTTTATTTAAATCTAATGTATCTTTATCATGTATTGTTTTTGATATTATTTGTCATTTTTGATTAAGCCCTGATTTGAAAAAGACGTTGGTTACGTTGAAACACGTGTCATCACCAGAGGGCAACAGATTTCTACATAAATATAAATTGTGAATCATAATATAAATCTTGTGTGGAACCCTATTTCTTTCTCCATCTGTATGGAGCAAAAACAACGTGGGCGCATGAGTTTAACATAAGGGTAACATTTGTTTGTTACTGTCTCTTCCTAGTGGAGTAGAGGAATCACAGGACTCCACGGTTACCCCTTTTACACATGCGACCTCAACTGTATGAACATAAAAATAATAAAAAAAAGGGCGCAGAGTTCTACGATATTAGTACCAAAAATTAGATTCCTCACCATTTTGCTGTAATAATGACATGGGTCTGTAATTCTTGGGTGAGTCTCTGTCCTATTTGTTCTTATAAATAAGAACCATATAGCTCTGATACCCTGAGTCAGTGAGTCTATTTTATATACCTTAATCTGCTTCAAAAGTGATTTCAGTAGTATAGTTCAGAGGGAGGGGTTTCCCTTCGACATAAAATCGGTCAACCCATCCAGACCACTAGCTCTAGAATGCTTGCATAACCTCATACTCCTTTGAACCTCTTCAATAGAGACACAACTGTCCCAATTTGAAAGGTCCCCTAGTTTAAAAGTAGGTTTTGGACCTGGCATAAGTCCTAATTTCACCTTTTAAAAATGCGATCCTAACCCAGTTTTCAAAATCCATTTCAATCATGCACAGTCATCGTTTCTAGATTGGAACAACTCTAACGACTCTACCCCCCTCACAAATACATGCGAGGTGCAGGTAGAATCTATAAAAGATCTATGAATTCCCACTCTCCAAGTTGGGCAAGCTTTAATGCCCCCCTTTACCTGGCCATTTAAGATAGGAATGCCCCAGTATTGCATCTGTCTGCCCCATCTAAGACCCCTGCCTCTGTATCTCTTCCCATAGCTTCTTTGGTTCCAAAATTCCTGTGTGCATTCACACTATGTAGGGTGGTTTCCCAAAACCCGAACAAATAAAAACAACTCAATTACATAACAATGCTCGGGGCACCAGATACAAGGAAAACAAAGCTTTATTACATGCAAAAAGACTCACATGTTTCCCGCAGAACCGACTGGCACGGAGCTCCTCGAGATCAAAGTGTTTTACATCTGTTATGGAGAGAAAAGCTCTGAACATAATAAAGGTTACACCGTCGTCCCACCACGCTCATTGGCTATCACCTATATACAATGCTAATGTTCCCCTATATTCCATGGCCCTATTGTTCAGGCATTATCTAAACACATCCCCTTACACATGTGACTTGTTATAGCATGAGTAGCTCATGCTGTGATTGGTTATTGCATAACTTATTAAATAGGATATACATTAAATTCTCTATGTTGTCATGTGATAAGAACCTGCCCGATTCAGCATGATCAAAGTGAGGATAATGAGGCCAACCCTGCTTGATCTTGATATAATGAACCTTCTCTTCATACCGCACACTCTGGCACCCACAGATGGCCTCCTAGACCTTCGTATTAAAGTATTGGCATCACCCTTTAGCTCGTCCCGTCCCAATTCACGGCACCATCCTGGTGAACTCCCCGTCCATTTCTGTCTGAGAACCCAGGTGCCTATGCAGGATGCGATTGGGGCACCATTCGTGCATCTGAATTTCTTATATTTATTTTTTCTCAGGGCAGCAGCCTGCAGTTCAAATGAGATGGCCACACCACGGGGAGGGCAGCAGTGCTCCTAAATCCCTGTATGGCCATTGACCCAACAGAACCTTGTACCCCTTGTCGTCTTAATTACAATCTTCAAAGGGCACATCCCTACTCCTATCTTCCAAACTCACATTCCGTTCCCAGCTTGGCTAGGCCTTGCATCTGGGACTAATTGAAGTTATCTCACCCGGCTGCTACCTTTGTCCTTGGCTGCATAACTTCGCTCTGGGCTTCTCAGAGGGATGGGGGATTTGCTCTGGGACTAAATAAACACTTCTGGGCTTTTCCAGCTCGGTCCTGTTTTTCACACTTGCAGAAACCCTTTGATTACCATGACTTCAGCTTCCAACATGGTAGAACTCCTGCTCATTGGGCCTATAGTCCACCTTTTTACCTCATCACATTCTCTTCCCTTCAATGAATTTCAGCCCACCTATGTCCAATGTGTCACTATCGTCAGGCACTTATGCATCCTACTTCATGTTATCCTATTTTGGACCTCTGCATCTGCAACATATATACATTGTTGGCCTTTTGGTATAGCTATATTTATGCTCTAATATGTGTCAAATGGAACTACATCAAATGCATGTGCTTTCTACTGCTTGAATCTAAAGTAAGCATTGCTCCTCTCATTCTAACAGGTTTTTTGCACCCTAAGTCTGTTCACTTGCGCGGGACGTGGAACCTGCATCCTGGCCTCCTCCCCAACACTACCCCCTTTTATTTTTATTTTTTAGATTGATATTTTATTTCTATCGTGCTCGTACACAAGTGTTTCAGAGCGCAGCAAGGCAAGGGAGGGGAACAGGGGAGAACAAAACAGCGATCTTACTAGGCCCAGTGACATTGAGAACGCGCAAGTGCATGGAAGAGGGGGAGCGGAAAAGTGGAAAGTGCGAAGCAGAGGCGACCCAGATAAATAACCATAAATAAACAGTGGTAATGCAGCCAGCAATTTTCAAGTGCTAGGTTTAAGGCAGAAGACAGGGTAGGTCTGATAAGTGCAGGAAGAATGTATGGGCACATATACAGACCCCAGTGCAAGGGGTAGCCCGCAGGCAGTGCGGGAGGGTGGCAGGGTGAGTAGGTACCTGGGCCCAAAAGACAGAGGGTGGCCAGGTGCACGGTGCCAAGAGAGAACAGAACAGCAGGGGAGGGGGAGAGCGAAGGCAGAAGAAAAGAGGAAGGTCTTGAGGTGCTTCCTGAACCGGAGATGGTTCTCCTCAAGTTATAGAGTGGCAGGGAAGATGTTCCAGAGGGAGGCCCCAGCCGAAGACAGAGCTTCTCCAGTAGCTCACCCTGCAGCTTTTATTCTCCTGCAATCATAAGTCTTGGGCACCCATACCTTACACACGTGGTGCAAGCTTTGTCTCATCTGTGCATATTCGTTGGGTGTGCAGTTCATAAAGCATCATTCCCCTTCCGGAAGATCCACACAGTGCTCCAAAGTAGTTGTCAAGATGCAGTGGAGGATATGACAGTGTTCCCGGTGGAACCACAGGCCTTTCTATCCTTACCATTCTTGGTACCTGTAACGCTCACCTGACTCCCACGGAGGTGCTGGCCTGGTTTGGATTGCTGTGGCCTCTTCTAGGGTGATGCGCAGGACTCGGAAGATGGAATGGACCGGACCCCCAAATCTGGCTTGTCTGGCTCGTAGAAATATCCTTCTGTGTGTGAAAAGGGAGTATTAACAATCTGCGGGATAATGCGTAGGCCTCCCACTCCCCTTCTCACCCTCCACGAACCCCTTCTGCGATTCCCCGTGACGTCTCACCTTAGGGTCTGAAAGGACGAGCTCTCCATCCTGCTTCTGATGCAGGGGCGCGTTGTTATCCAGTTACTTCACTGGATCTCGGATTGGTGAGAGTTCAGGTTCGCTTGACTTTTCCGGCAAGGTATCGTAAGAATTCTGTTGCAAGTTCAAGCTTTAAATAACCATTGTCTGTTTTCTCTATTTCAGGTGCTGAATGAAGATTCCGAGTTAGGGAATGGAACCGTCGAAGGAAAATTCTCATGAGTTTTTGATGAGTGGTTCCTCTAGTGTTCTGGCATTAATGCACTAATGCTTGTGTCTTTTTCCCCTTAGGGGACGGGGTTCGGAAATGCCGAAGATGCGGTGCCGACCCGAAGTGAGAAGAGATGTCCCAATAAATATCAGGTAAGTCTTTGATGAGCGTTCCGCTAATGTCCTTGCATTTGCTCACTAATGCTAATGTCTTTTTCCCCTTAGGGGCTGGGGTTCGGAAATGCTGAAGAAACGGCGCCGACCCGAAGTGAAGAGGGATTGACCCAACAGGTAAGTCTTATGGTGGAAATTAAGCCTTTCTTATTCTCTTCCCTAGCTCACCTTTGTTCTTGTCTTTTTCTCCTTTAGGCGCTGAAATGTGGCGGAAGATCCAGATGGTCGCTGATGGGCAAGAAGGCGCCTAGTAAAGGTGAGTGGAATGCTGCGCTGCAGCGAGCTATGCGATGTGCTTTTAAAAATGAATGTCTTCCCTTTAGGATCGTCGGCGAGATGACTCTGGAATGCGGATTAAGCAGGTAATGTCTCTTCTTTCTCCTGTTCTCCTCTCGTCTCCCTTTACAGGTGTTCCAGGATGCTGTCAGGCGTGGCTGGAGTCCGGATGCAGGAGCAGAAACGGTGAGCGTCCAGCTGCTAGGTGCAGAACAATGCGAAGCGTGAGTTGCTGCTTGGGCGTGGCTTAAATAGCCTTCAAAGTAGTTCCAGGTATGTATTCTTCCTCTAAGGTATGTATTCTTCCTCCGGCCACACCTGTGTGGTAAAGTAGTCCCATAGGTAAAATAGTCCCATTTAGGCCTCTAGGTGGCCTGGATGTTGCAGCACGGTCTGCATCAGGTAAGTTCACACCAAGCACTTCTTAACACAGTCATCCTTTTTGAGCCTGGCGCCTATGGCGCCTGGACTGTTGTCCAACATGAGCTGAGTCCAAAGGGCCCCTACCTGGGGCCGCTGGGACTTCCCTCTGGAACATGATGTCTGCCTCTGGGGTTGCTGGGCCCGGTCTGGCTCCTTGGGGGTAGGCATCATGACAGTACCTCCTTCCTATCTCACTTCTCTGTCTGTGTGCATTCTTTGCGAGTGCAGGAGCCTTACTGGTTGTGATAGAGACCATCATTTTTGCCCCTTTAGGTATAGACTTGGATCAACCCTGCAAAATCATCTGGCACAAACAAAATATCACCAGAAGAAAAACAATGATGGGAATCAGCAGCTTTACAGCTATTTCTAACCACGTAAGGGCCCAGGAAAACATCAAATCGAACCAGTTGTCTACCTTTACACCTGCTTCTTTCTCCATCATGATGCATATGTTGTGGAGGGCCCCAACAGCATGCGACAAGGATCCATGTCCAAGCCATTTGGAGGGGTGTATGTGCAACAGGACAGTCCAATGTTCGTGTACACTGCCCCGTCCATAGCCATTAGCAAATCCAGAACATATCTGTTCTGGATAGTCATAAGACGCATTGCTCGTAATTCAGTCTTGCTGGAATTTAACCCGTCCTCTGTCTGGTTCACTATCTGAATCATCTCTCACCTGGTTATTTGCAGCCATCTTGCATTGGATGCAGTCTGGATGCCAGATACAAGAAAGGGAGGTAAAACATGTTTTTGTGAAAAGTTGATATTGATCTGGCACCGCTTTGAGCCTGTCAGAGGAATCTTGGGATAGGAAGTTGCATCTTCTGTGGCAGAAAACTACTAGCAAATGACAGGACCACTTAAGAAGTGGGAGTTTGGTAGTTACTGAGGGTGACAGGTTGACCACATACAGGTGAGCATTGGGCACAATCAAAATGGCTATGAGCGGGGTCACGAGTTAGCATAGGACTCTCCATGATGGTGGCTATACGCGTATTGCCCACAGAACCAATATAAGTCTATCGAGGCAGCAGTGCCCCAAGTAAAATCTCAGATTAAAACAGTCTTGGTTCAATGCAAGTAAGTTTTCCCCTAGGGATATAGTGCCATTTATTCTGAAACAAAACTAGAACTGGGTCTGTAACTAAACCGTACCTGGTTTTTCATTTGTTTTAATCCAGGGGATTTTTGAAACATGCATTGCCCAAATGTTTGACAACCCTTGCCACTATGTCTTCCAGGAACCCCAGTAAACTCCCTGCTGTACAGCTGACTACCCATGGCAATCTTATCTGGTTGGTGTACAGTGCACCTTCCATCATCAGCAGCGGCCTTATTTGACATTGAGCCTGTTCTTTATTTTCGGCACACTTACTTTCATCGCTGCTGATTATGGTCACCTGGACAGTGTCCTTGAAACAAGCACTTTTCTCTTCACAAGGCTAGGTATACTAGACTTTGGGCAATAAAGGATGACATTTCTTGTGGAATAAAGAACTTGGGCGCCCCAGAGGCATGGGGTATCAGAGTAAACAAGGCAGCTCTCATTTGACTTTGCTTTCCCCACCTCACGCCGGTGAATGTACCAAATATTTTCCAACACTGGGTGGTGCATGTCCGCTACAGTTTCTAAAATGACCCCCTTTTATGTATCATGTGCTAGGTCTGCTTCAGTTTCCCTCCTACTCTCTATCACTCCCTTATGTGTTCACTATCTTCATTGATGTATGATGTATGTGTACACCCCCTTTATATACACAAAATATATTACATGTCCTACATAAGGAGATAAAAACACACAATAACAAACCACACAAAATATACTACACTACATTTGCATCTTGACACCTGTGGGAAAAGAGAAAACAATATGTCCTTATGGCCTAGTGCCTGCCAGATGCTTTATTCCAGTGTATCCAACGCACAGTCTTTATTCACTCTACTCTAAGGAATCAGGGGGAGACGAAGCAGAATCGTCGTTATTGGGTGCTTTGTGAACATCAGACAAGTGCACCCAGTAGTTCAGCTCCTTCACCTGCACCGCAAATGCCATAAAATATACTACAGTAATCAGGCCTTGATATTCTCTTTCGTACAAAATCCTCACAAAGGATCTAACATAGATCTTATCTCCTGGGGAAAGTTGCAGAGTCGGCAGAGAAGGTGGTTCGATTGTGGGCATGGTAGCTGTCCCTTCTCTTCTAGAAGAAAGCTGTTTAAAGATTCGGGAAATGCATTTTGTCAATCTATTCAAATATTCTTGAAATCCCCCTCCAAAATGTCTGATGCTCTATGAGTGTCTAATTAAGTGTGTGCAGTATGTGCAACCATCTCCCCCTCGCGCTTTTGTGCGGGGAGAGGTGTTGGTCCCTGCTCGGCTGATTCCTCAAGCTAAACAAAGCCAACGGAAGGCAGTGGAGCCAACTCTTCCCCAAAGTATGTCACAATTTAAGTCGTTTCTACTTTTAGAGTCAGTTTAGGTGCTCAGCTATGCCTTTGGCTTGAGGATGGTATATCAAGCATAACATATGCTTGATCCCTAGGAAGGATCCAATTTCCTTAACTAACTTGTTGAAAAAATGGGGCCTGTTATCTGATTTCAAAACCTCACACACACCCATCGAGGAAATATCTCACACACTAAGAATTTAGCTGCTGACTTAGCATCTGGTTGTGTGCATGGTCCAGCCTCAACCAACAGAAAAAGGACACACAACAATGAGATAATGATAATTACTGCACCTGTTAACAAAATCCACACAGTCGTGTGAAGCTTCTTGTTAGGGAGAATTCTCAAAAATGTGCTAATACCCTCCACCCTAGAGACCCCCAGCAACTTTGCAGGATATTGAGGACTTGATTCTTTTTAACCTGGAGAGAGTGTGACCCTTTTGCCCACTCATGTATTTTTGTGTGAATGTTACCTCTGTTTTTCTTTTGGTTATGGATTCTGACAAACTCCATAGGCATCATCTTTTACATTTGTGTCACACAGCACCTTTAGAGCAGTGAGACAGGTAAGTCTTTTAGATTTCCCAAGGTTTAAACACCTTCTCTGGGATAAACTGTTTCCCAGAGCAGTAAAGTGAAATTGACTTTACTTGGCATTGTACTTGCTAGACCCAGCCCACCCTATCTTACAATAGAGTGCTGGAGGGGCTACTTATTATCCCCTGTGTCTAAATGCTCATGTAACATTTTTATGTTACCCTTTCCTCACTGAATGGCTGGTGGCAGTGGTTTCGTTCTGAACTGCCATGGTTTGCATTTACCGCGGCTGTTCGCAGCTCCGGTAACGCTAACCGCGGGAACCATCTTTTCCAAAATGGCGCATAGCCATCTTTGACAAAATGGTCCCCGGTCTTCTTTTTTTGCCATATGTTTGTGGAAAGGTCCTTCTAGAGCGTTTCTCTGTGTGCCAAACCAGGTTTCGTCTCTTTGTTCATTTCGCCTTTGGCGTGCTTCAGGAGGGAAACCCGCCTCTGGCTCCAGAGTGTCTGGGGTAGGCAGGAAGTAAGGGAGGTGCCCGGAACTCCCTGTGCTTAGTCTCCCAGGAGACCCAAATGCACTCTGTGGGGATTGGCTGGCTAATTGTCCGGCAAGGACAGCCACCCTGCTGGGTGAGTGACAACTAGGCTGGAATGAATGGGAGAGAACAGAATAAAAGGCAAGTCTTTTGGCTTGGAAGGCAGAGTCGACCACTGGAGGAAGGAACCGAAGAAGAGCTTGAAGAGTACGCCTGCTGCAACTCCTCGACCGTTGGTTTGCCCAGCGAAGCCCTGCTGCAGTGCCAAAACGCCAAGTTCGTATCAACAGAGAAGCCCCTGCAAGGACGACTTCTCCCTTTGAGTTGGTGGGACCAATCAACTCCAAAGTAAGCCACCTGAACACCCATTTTGCAGCTGGTTGAATTTCCTCAGAGTTGATGCAGGAAACCATATAGCCAGGGTGAGGGACACCAGATTGTGTGTGTTACTTTTAAGCTGGCCTAAAGCTTTAGGAAGATCCTCCGGACTCCCACGAAGCAGGACTGACCAAGCCTGAGCTGAGTGCAGGACCCCAGAAGCAAGGACAGTCCACCTTGACAGCCAGGAACTGCGTTGTTGTTATTTGCGATAGCTGAAATGCGCCCTTGGGCTCCCTGGGTGTCTGAATGTTTGAAAAACTTAGATGGTTGGGTTAAGGTTTACATAGTGAACTCTTTTGAAGGAATGAGAAATCTGTTTTGTTGGAATCTATTTTTGATGCCTGCTCTCCTGAGCTGAGACAGCACTTGGCTGACTCTAAAGAGATTGATCCCAAGAAGCTAGCAAAAGCTGCTGACTTGTGGGTTGCCAACAGGGCTACTCACAAGGATTCTGGGGCTACTCATAAAAAGGATGAGGGGAAGCAGCACAAGAAAAATGACAGAGAATTCTAAAATCCCCAATCCAAAAGAGGGCCTCAAACATAAGAAGGGTAAGCCACATGAGAAACCAGGTTAGTCTAGTGAAACCTCTAGTGCCAGCAAACACCCCCCATTTGTCAAAACATTTGAAAATGTTATGCTTGTGGGTCTACTGACCATGTGAAAGGAGATCACAGATGCAAGGGTAAACCTTCATGGGTCCACACTGCCTCCTTAGCCTTCATCCCGGATGGAGAAGTACATATGGCAAGTGGAAACTTTCAACTATTGGCTGAAGACCCCATTGGAGTCTCTGCCAGTGTTTCAATAGTGTTCCTGGGTCTGTGGGAACAGCAGAATGTAGATATGTATAACTCTATACCAGATAACACAAAAGAATACTACAAGGACAGTGTACATGTAAATGGTCAGGAGACCCCTACCATTAGAGACACTGCGGCACACATCACAGTGGTGGATGAAACCTTTTTCAAACCTGAGGATGTTACTAAGGCACCCAAAGGTCCCACTAAGCTTGCTGGAGGCCCTATCCAGATGGTTCCAATACTACCAGCACTCATCCAGTGCAACAACATGACTGTAAGAATACCTGTTAGTGTACAAAGTGAGGTGCCTGGGAGAGTCCTGTTGGGGAATGACTTAAAAACCCTTGGAGTTGTCTCAAGCACCCCCAGGCCTCCCAGTAAACGGAAGCAGGAGCAGACAAGGAGGGCCAGAGAGCTCACTTTAAATGACTCTCAGTGGGTTGTTACAGAAGAACCTAGAAATCCCAGTCCACTGGAAGAGCCAACTTCTATTTCCAGGAGGAAAGCGACAAAGGGGAAACCCAAGGTCTCAGGAAACAAGAAAGATAGCACTCCTGTGCATCAAACCAGGACATCCCCAAGAGGACAGTCCAAAGTCACACCTGAGGCTACTCCACCAGCTGAGGCTGAGGCTGAGTGTGAGATCCAAGTAGGAGAGTTTGAGTCAGCTACTGAGGACTCAGAGCTGGAAGAAGACCTTCCCCCTGTTGGAGATCTGGATCCTAAAGACCATCCTGAGCTGCAGTCTTTACTGGCAGAAGGTGGCCCCTGTAGGGCAGACCTCAGCAGAGGTCAAAGAGAGTGTCCTACTCTTGAAGGACTTTGCCAACAGGCAGCTTCCCAGCTGGAAAGGCAAGAGCCAGGGAAGCACAGGTTATACTGGGAGGATGGCCTCTTCTACAGTGAACCTACTGAGTCTACCCCAGGAGACTACAGGAGACTTGTAGTGCCCCAGGAGGTGAGACATCAGTTTATACAGTTAGCCCATGAGATTCCTTTAGCTGGTAACTGTTAGGAAGAATTCTCTTAAATGGCTGATTTCCCTTACCTAATGAGTCCCTCAGCAGCTTTGCTGGAATTCTAGGATTTATTTTTTTTCACCTGGTAAGTGTGAGAGCCTTTTTCCCACTCTTACATATGTTTTGCTGTGTGTGTTTTCACTTTTTGTGTGATCTTGAGCACTGGAGCCTTACCTACTACAGGGCCTCATATTTTTCAAGTGTGTCACACAGCACCTTCAGTGCAGTAACACAGGGTTGTCTTTGAGACTTCCCACTGACTCAATTTTCTGGGGCTGACTACTGTCCCCCCAGAAAAGGTAAGGTTGCCATTAACTTTATTTTAGTCACTTTAAACCACAGACCCAGTACACCCCATCTTACATGGAGTATTGGAAAGGGTTCATTCTTATCCCTTTTTGTCTGTGGGCCTCATTACGAGTTTGGAGGTAGCCATGGTGCTATTAGCGCCATGGCTGCCTCCAAACTCGTATCAGAGTCTGGGTTCTCTGAATGGGGACTTACCGGCTCATTCTAACCTTGGAGGACCAGGTAAGTCCCCATTCACAAAACCCTTCCCCATTTCCATTTGAGCCCTCATAGGGCTCAATCGGAATGGGGAGGGAGCTAATAATGGGCCCACAAATAGCGGGCCCGTTATTAGCTCTCTGGTCCCTTAGCGGCTCCTGCTAAGAACGGCTGGTTTTACCAGTCGGCCTTAGTGGGACCCGCTAAGGGACCTCAGAATGCAGCAGTAAGGAGTTAACGGCACCGGCATCCTTACCGGTGCCGTTAACCCCTTACCGCTGCACTCGTAATGAGTCCCTGTGTCTCTTGGAGCCTTGTTTCGCTCCCTTTACATCAAGACTTGGCTGGTGGCAGTGGTAACTACCCTAACCTTTCTACTGCGGTTATCTTATATAAACTTGGTAATGTTTTAGGCTATTATATTAGCCTCAAACATAAACCCGCTTGACCAAATACATTTTATTTTGGCTCCAGCTGGGTTTATTCGCCAAATACTGGCACCGCCTTGGTGGAAAGGTGAATTACCGCCCTATTCCAAGGTTGGTGGGGCTGTAATTCCCCCTTCCCCCATTGCCCTTCCCCATTCCCATTTTTGCCCCATAGGGCATAATGGGAATGGGGAAGGTGCCAATTACGGCTCTGCAAATTGCGGTACCGTAATTAGCTCCCTGGTCCCTTTGTGGGTTGGTTTTTAACGCCTGCAAAAAGCAGGCGTTAAATTCCCCAACCCGCAAAGGGAACTCGTAGTAAGGCGGTAAGGTTTTACCGGAACCGGTAAAATACCGGTACCGGTAAACCCTTACCGCCGTCCGTGTAATGAGGCCCATTGTCTAGCAAAGTGCAGGCTGTACAAGACTGGGCCACCCATACTACTCAACCCCAAGTGAGAGCCTTTCTATGTCTCACAGGTTACTATAGGAACTTCATTGTGAATTATGGAACCATAGCTTCTCCCTTGAATGTGATCTCCTCACACAAAATCCCCAAGAAGGTCAGGTGGAATGAGGAATGCACTAAGGCATTTGAAGGACTTAAGCAAGCCCTTTGTCAAGCTCCAGTCTTGATAGCTCATGACTACAGATGGATGCTTCCAATACAGGTATAGGTGCAGTTCTGAGTCAATTGGATGAGAAAGCCAGGGAACACCCCATCTGCTTCATCAGTAGAAAACTGAAGGAACCTGTGACAAGGTGGGCAACCATAGAATGTGAATGTTTTGCCATTGATCTCTGAAGAAGTTTAGACCATACATGTATGGTTCTACTTTTGTCATTCAAACAGACCACCAACCCTTCAGATGGTTAATGCAGATGAAGGGGGAATATCCTAAATTGTTAAGAAGGTCAATCAGCCTACAGGGGTTTGATTTTACCATTGAACAAAGGTCAGCGTGTAATCACCAAAATGCTGATGGTCTCTCCAGAAAGTATGACTGACTGGAGTAAGGAGATTCATCCAGGGGTGCATTAAATCCACCTGTCCCTTGGTCTGGGGGGACGAGTGTTAGGGAGAATTCCCAAAAATGTGCTAATTCCCTCACCTTAGAGACCCCCAGCAACTTTGCTGGATTTTGAGGACTTAATTTTTTAACCTGGAGAGAGTGCAACCCTTTTTCTCACTCTCTCGTATTTTTGTGTGAATTTTACCTCTGTGTTTCTTTTGGTTATGGAGTCTGACAAACTCCATAGGCATCATCTTTTACAATTGTGTCACACAGCACCTTTAGTGCAGTGACACAGGGAAGTATTTTAGATTTCCCAAGGTTTAAACACCTTCTCTGGGATAAACTACTGTTTCCCAGAGCAGTAAAGTGAAATTGACTTTGCTTAGCATTGTACTTGCTAGACCCAGCACACCCTGGCCCTCATTACAACCCTGGCGTTAAGGGGTTAACAGCGCCGTAAAAGGTGGTGGCGCCGTTAACCTCTTAATGCATGAGTACGAGGTCCCTTTGCGGGTTGGAGATTTTAACGCCTTCTTTTTGCAGGCGTTAAAAACCAACCCGCAAAGGGACCTTGGTGCTAAGTACGGTGCCGCAATTTGCGGCACCGTACTTAGCACCTTCCCCATTCCCATTGAGCCCTATGGGGCAAAAATGGGAATGGGGAAGGGCCATGGCGGCATGGGGAATTACCGTATCGCCAACCTCGGAATGGGGCGGTAATTCCCCATTCCGCCATGGCGGAGTCGGTAAGTTACCGGCAAGGAACGCCAGGGTCGTAATGAGGGCCCCTATCTTACAATAGAGTGCTGGAGGGGTTACTTAGTATCCCCTGTGTCTAAATGCTGGTGTTAATTCAATTTTGGAACCCTTGTCCAAATTTGCAGACTTTTATCTAAGACCATCTGTTTTGAAAATGAAAAGTTATTTGAGAGACACCACTGATGCTATTAACAAAATAGAAAGCATAGAGTTTATTCCGGGCCATTCTCTACTGATAGGCTTAGATATTCAATCTTTGTACACTGTGATACCCCAAAGAGCCACACTAGAGGTGGTTGAAGAAGTGTTGATGAATAGAGAGGATGGTCATCCTGTGAGCAATGCATCTATTTTGTGGTGTACGGAGTTTGCCTTGACCCAAAACTTTTTTCAATTTCAAGGTACTTTTTTTCAACAGATTGAGGGTACTGCTATGGGTGCTGCCATGGCTCCTAATTTAGCTAATCTCTACATCGAGTATTTTGAAAAAACAGTGATATACCCAGCCACCAACCCCTTTATCCATCATTTGAGGAAGTGGCTGAGGTATATAGATGATATACTGATTGTATGGGATGGCTCAAGAGAAGAGGCTGATAGTTTTGTGACATGGCTCAACCAACAAAACCGGTTTTTGAAATTTACTGGGTCTATATGTGATTTGGAGACCCATTTTTTAGACATTACCATTTTTCATCACAATGGTTTTTTGAAAGTGAAGCCCTACAATAAGACCACTGATAGGAACTCTTTATTACACTTCAACAGCCATCATGCCAAACATTTAAAGAATAATTTGCCATTCGGACAATTTTTGAGGCTGAAGCGTAACAGTAGTCTAAAAGATGATTTTGCTCAAAGTGCGGATGTATTGACCAACAAACTGTTGGCCAAGGGTTATCCGTCTAGAGTAATAAGAAATGCTTCAAAAAGAGCCTACAATAACAATCGCGAGGCATTGCTGGAGAAAAGTAACAAGACTACTAAAAAGATTGGCACTGTTTTTGTTAACACTTTTTCGAATTTGTCCTGTAAAATCAAAACCATTGTGATGAAAACTTGGAAGAAAGTCTATTGTGGTAAAGAAGTGTTGCCTCCTTTAGTGGCGTTTAGAAAAAGTCAGAATCTACGGAATATTCTAATCAGAAATGATGTGACAGAAATGCGAACTCCACAGGTTAGACAAACTAGACTGTGGGGTATGCCTGAAGTGAAAGGACATTTTCCATGTGGGAATTGCAGCATGTGTGGACAAACAAAAGAAACTAGAGTATTGCAAATTCTACCTGATGTAAAGTGGGTCTTCAGTGAAATGACAAATTGTAACACAGCCAATGTTGTATATTTAATCACTTGCCCGTGTGGCCTACATTATGTGGGAAAAACGAATAGGCAATGTAAAGTTCGAATGGTGGAACATCGCAGCTGTCTCAAAAACCAGGTGATTACTGCTCCCCTTGTCAAACACTTTATTGAAAAGAAACATGGTTTTAATGATTTCACATGGCTGATTTTGAAAAAGGTGCATGGACATACCAAAATTGAAACGGATCGAAAATTATTGAATGTAGAGCAAAAAATTATTTTTAAATTACAGAGTAATGTGCTAGGTCTCAACAAAAGCATTGATTGGCATTTGGTCAGCCAAGTATGATTTTTGACAGTGTGAGATGCATATACCATATTGTGTTGGTGCCAGCATATCATTGTTTTAAAAAACTCCTGTTTAGTGCTCGTGGTGTCCACTAATCCGTTCTACACCAGTAGGCTTCAGGTCCGTTCCAATATGGCCCTTCCCTTTGATGGACTTTTTTTCCAACACTGAGTAGTGTAGTCCTTTTTCTATGTTGCCGGGTCCGTTCCAACATGGCCCTTCCTTTTGATGGACTTTCCTTCCTACACTGAGTAGTGTAGTCCTTTCTTTGTGTTGCCGCACGACCATAGACGTACTGTTAGTGTGCAGCAGTTTTTGGTTTCACTGAATTCAGTGTTGGCTGTGTGCGTTTGGAAGCTGCCATTAGAGTGATTTAATCCCTCTGAGTGTACAGGTGAGTCATTAGCATTGTGGTTCTGTGTGTGATAATTTTCCCACTGCCGTTACATTCCCTTCCTGTACGCGTGGGGTAGTTTGGTTATCTTTTGCCATGGGTTCCCCACGTTGTGTAGGATGGACAGCATGGAAGTTTTTTCTGCATTCTATATATTGTACGGGCACTTAGTCTTAATCATGAGGGTGAAATAAAAGCACTCCCATCGGTACATGTTGAAGGGTGATGCCAGACATATGGTGTTCATTGCCATGCATCCATTGTTTTCCAGATTGATACTTTACGGCTTGACTGTGTGGATTTCTCCTTTGCAAACACGTTGATTGCTGCTTTGCTTGTTACAGTCTTGATCCCTACATCTGTGAAGGTAATTTATTTTATGATATTTGGAGCCCTGTTTTCATGTGTAATTGCATTTTGAAGCCCCTTTCTGGATATAACAGAGCATGTGGTCTCTGTGTATTGGTTCTGTCTCATTTAGGTGTGGCGATACTTTAGCGGACTATGACGCTTTTGTGAAGTAGTGGTCTCTCATTTGGCGAGAAACCAGCGAATTTGTCATCCTGTGACGCGCTTTGAAGTTTCACCATTTAAAGGTAAATTTGTGGGTGCCCTGTTGGGACCCGTGTGAGTGTGGCATAACCTCTATGCCATGTTCTTTTTCTACATTTTGTAGTACTTCCTTTCCCTCTTTTTGGAACTCATTAGTTTTTCCTTTTACTCTTACAGGCTCGGAGGTTCTTTCCTTCCTTTGCCTGTATAGAAGTTTGAATCTACCCTTTCAGCACGGTGTTGAAGAGATTAGTGGATGCTTTTTTAAAAAAAATTTCCCCTGAAGAATGTTCGCCCGAACTGGGCAGTGAAGAACAGAAACATGTTGGGATGGTTGTTGTTTTAGAGACACATTGAGATTTTTTTGTGTTATGTTATGTGCTATCTTTTGTGTCATGCAAATAAGTGAACTTTGTATTTCATGTTTTAGTAACTGTTTTTTAGTGTTTAGTACACTGTGTTAGGTGAGGGTAGTGTTTTATGTTTAAATTCAGTTCGAATTATTTGATTAAAAATTTGTTATACACATTTTTTAATCAATCATAGCAGACGGTCCATTTTGTCAGGACTAGTGATGCCGGAAAACCTTATAGAGTTCCTGTGTAAAGGGGGTTGGATGTAAGTAAAACAAGACGTGTTATCTTACTCTTTATTGTATTATACATATTGATATCCCTGTCAGTAGAGTAGGATGTTATTATAGGGACTGTTTATACCTATTTGAACATACTACATATAGAGGCTCCTGGTGGTCTCGTAGGTTGTTAATATAAAAGTATTGTACGACACTGAGACAATTCAGTACAGTATCCAGAACCACATTATGGCGACGGCCGCAGACAAGTGTTTGGCGTACAGTGAGGATCACATTAAGAAACTGCTAGACTCACTTTCTGTTCTAGCAGGGACAGGTGAAAATGAGATTAATGTTAATAACAACGACCAATGGGACGAATCAGTCCAATTAAGGAAACGCCTTATACGTACTCAATTACATGGAGCTATTATGCTTGAGTACTTGAAGAACCAGGCCCTTCCTCAAGGCCTCATAGTAAGAAATGAGCCACGTCTATTTTTAGACAACAAGGAGTTTAAATTGAAATGGAGTTATATATCTAATAAGTGTGGGAGAGATTGGCTAGTTCTTATTATTGATACTGCGACAGAGGTTTCTAAACAAATAGAAATAGACATTACTAAACTTGAAGAAGAAATTAAAAAAGAGCTTGATTTAGACTCTTTCAAAGTAAAACTTGAACAACATTTAAAAGGACTAGTTGACTTTAAAAATGATACCACTTTAGAAAGGGTAAAAAGATTGAAGAAAGATCTTACCAATTTCTCTCACGAGAAATCTTTTCCATTTGTTACAGAGGGTTACAAATTTGGCAATACATCTCAAACTCCGAGAAATAATAGACGGGTACACTTTCGAGATACTTCCTACAGTTCGAGTGAAGAAAGCATGACAGGAGATAATGATCCTGGAGCACAGGCAAGTGTGAGTAGAGGAAGAGGAAAGGGTCCCAGAGGGGGCAATAGACAAAGACAAAGGATGCCTTTTTTAGGACAAGGCCCGAATCGGGGAGACTGGGACAACCAGGTCAGGACAAGGAGTCGTGCAAGGAATCAATGGTGATAAATTTGTCTTCTCATGTCCTCTCCTCGGAAGAGGAAAGTACCCTTAATAAGGGTCTGAGCTTTGTCATTACTAAATCACATGATCCTTTTGAATTTAGAACGGAGTTTTTTGCGTTTATGCGCAAAGTACGTCTGAACGAATACTTCAGTGAACATGAAGGATATGTCAGCAACAATTTCAGTGGGTTGCGTAATGCATCTACGTTCTGTGCTCCTAGTCATTCCCATACCGCCGAATCCATTGTCTTTGAAAGACAGGTTTTGGCAGAGGTTCTCAAGTTAGAATCCAGTGAAAAGTCTCGCAACTCTAACTTTAGTAGGCTACAAAAAGCATCGGCACTAAAGTTAGCAAAAGATAATAACTTGATTATCAGACAAGCGGATAAGGGAGGAGCTATTGTGTTGATGAATCGTAGTGATTATGTAAGAGAATGTGAAAGACTACTATCAGATAATGTGAGCTATTTGAGACTTGCTAATGACCCCTCTGCTAAACTTATGAATATTATCAAAGAAAAGGTGACTTCAGCGTTTGACGCTGAAATGATCAGTAAGCAGGAATGTGAATTTCTAATTAGGGATCACGGAAGGGTACCTGTTTTTTACATCTTGCCCAAAGTACATAAGAGACTTGTTGATCCCCCAGGCAGACCCATAGTATCTGGTGTTAATTCAATTTTGGAACCCTTGTCCAAATTTGCAGACTTTTATCTAAGACCATCTGTTTTGAAAATGAAAAGTTATTTGAGAGACACCACTGATGCTATTAACAAAATAGAAAGCATAGAGTTTATTCCGGGCCATTCTCTACTGATAGGCTTAGATATTCAATCTTTGTACACTGTGATACCCCAAAGAGCCACACTAGAGGTGGTTGAAGAAGTGTTGATGAATAGAGAGGATGGTCATCCTGTGAGCAATGCATCTATTTTGTGGTGTACGGAGTTTGCCTTGACCCAAAACTTTTTTCAATTTCAAGGTACTTTTTTTCAACAGATTGAGGGTACTGCTATGGGTGCTGCCATGGCTCCTAATTTAGCTAATCTCTACGTCGAGTATTTTGAAAAAACAGTGATATACCCAGCCACCAACCCCTTTATCCATCATTTGAGGAAGTGGCTGAGGTATATAGATGATATACTGATTGTATGGGATGGCTCAAGAGAAGAGGCTGATAGTTTTGTGACATGGCTCAACCAACAAAACCGGTTTTTGAAATTTACTGGGTCTATATGTGATTTGGAGACCCATTTTTTAGACATTACCATTTTTCATCACAATAGTTTTTTGAAAGTGAAGCCCTACAATAAGACCACTGATAGGAACTCTTTATTACACTTCAACAGCCATCATGCCAAACATTTAAAGAATAATTTGCCATTCGGACAATTTTTGAGGCTGAAGCGTAACAGTAGTCTAAAAGATGATTTTGCTCAAAGTGCGGATGTATTGACCAACAAACTGTTGGCCAAGGGTTATCCGTCTAGAGTAATAAGAAATGCTTCAAAAAGAGCCTACAATAACAATCGCGAGGCATTGCTGGAGAAAAGTAACAAGACTACTAAAAAGATTGGCACTGTTTTTGTTAACACTTTTTCGAATTTGTCCTGTAAAATCAAAACCATTGTGATGAAAACTTGGAAGAAAGTCTATTGTGGTAAAGAAGTGTTGCCTCCTTTAGTGGCATTTAGAAAAAGTCAGAATCTACGGAATATTCTAATCAGAAATTATGTGACAGAAATGCGAACTCCACAGGTTAGACAAACTAGACTGTGGGGTATGCCTGAAGTGAAAGGACATTTTCCATGTGGGAATTGCAGCATGTGTGGACAAACAAAAGAAACTAGAGTATTGCAAATTCTACCTGATGTAAAGTGGGTCTTCAGTGAAATGACAAATTGTAACACAGCCAATGTTGTATATTTAATCACTTGCCCGTGTGGCCTACATTATGTGGGAAAAACGAATAGGCAATGTAAAGTTCGAATGGTGGCACATCGCAGCTGTCTCAAAAACCAGGTGATTACTGCTCCCCTTGTCAAACACTTTATTGAAAAGAAACATGGTTTTAATGATTTCACATGGCTGATTTTGAAAAAGGTGCATGGACATACCAAAATTGAAACGGATCGAAAATTATTGAATGTAGAGCAAAAAATTATTTTTAAATTACAGAGTAATGTGCTAGGTCTCAACGAAAGCATTGATTGGCATTTGGTCAGCCAAGTATGATTTTTGACAGTGTGAGATGCATATACCATATTGTGTTGGTGCCAGCATATCATTGTTTTAAAAAACTCCTGTTTAGTGCTCGTGGTGTCCACTAATCTGTTCTACACCAGTAGGCTTCAGGTCCGTTCCAATATGGCCCTTCCCTTTGATGGACTTTTTTTCCAACACTGAGTAGTGTAGTCCTTTTTCTATGTTGCCGGGTCCGTTCCAACATGGCCCTTCCTTTTGATGGACTTTCCTTCCTACACTGAGTAGTGTAGTCCTTTCTTTGTGTTGCCGCACGACCATAGACGTACTGTTAGTGTGCAGCAGTTTTTGGTTTCACTGAATTCAGTGTTGGCTGTGTGCGTTTGGAAGCTGCCATTAGAGTGATTTAATCCCTCTGAGTGTACAGGTGAGTCATTAGCATTGTGGTTCTGTGTGTGATAATTTTCCCACTGCCGTTACATTCCCTTCCTGTACGCGTGGGGTAGTTTGGTTATCTTTTGCCATGGGTTCCCCACGTTGTGTAGGATGGACAGCATGGAAGTTTTTTCTGCATTCTATATATTGTACGGGCACTTAGTCTTAATCACGAGGGTGAAATAAAAGCACTCCCATCGGTACATGTTGAAGGGTGATGCCAGACATATGGTGTTCATTGCCATGCATCCATTGTTTTCCAGATTGATACTTTACGGATTTCTCCTTTGCAAACACGTTGATTGCTGCTTTGCTTGTTACAGTCTTGATCCCTACATCTGTGAAGGTAATTTATTTTATGATATTTGGAGCCCTGTTTTCATGTGTAATTGCATTTTGAAGCCCCTTTCTGGATATAACAGAGCATGTGGTCTCTGTGTATTGGTTCTGTCTCATTTAGGTGTGGCGATACTTTAGCGGACTATGACGCTTTTGTGAAGTAGTGGTCTCTCATTTGGCGAGAAACCAGCGAATTTGTCATCCTGTGACGCGCTTTGAAGTTTCACCATTTAAAGGTAAATTTGTGGGTGCCCTGTTGGGACCCGTGTGAGTGTGGCATAACCTCTATGCCATGTTCTTTTTCTACATTTTGTAGTACTTCCTTTCCCTCTTTTTGGAACTCATTAGTTTTTCCTTTTACTCTTACAGGCTCGGAGGTTCTTTCCTTCCTTTGCCTGTATAGAAGTTTGAATCTACCCTTTCAGCACGGTGTTGAAGAGATTAGTGGATGCTTTTTAAAAAAAAATTTCCCCTGAAGAATGTTCGCCCGAACTGGGCAGTGAAGAACAGAAACATGTTGGGATGGTTGTTGTTTTAGAGACACATTGAGATTTTTTTGTGTTATGTTAAGTGCTATCTTTTGTGTCATGCAAATAAGTGAACTTTGTATTTCATGTTTTAGTAACTGTTTTTTAGTGTTTAGTACACTGTGTTAGGTGAGGGTAGTGTTTTATGTTTAAATTCAGTTCGAATTATTTGAATAAAAATTTGTTATACACATTTTTTAATCAATCATAGCAGACGGTCCATTTTGTCAGGACTAGTGATGCCGGAAAACCTTATAGAGTTCCTGTGTAAAGGGGGTTGGATGTAAGTAAAACAAGACGTGTTATCTTACTCTTTATTGTATTATACATATTGATATCCCTGTCAGTAGAGTAGGATGTTATTATAGGGACTGTTTATACCTATTTGAACATACTACATATAGAGGCTCCTGGTGGTCTCGTAGGTTGTTAATATAAAAGTATTGTACGACACTGAGACAATTCAGTACAGTATCCAGAACCACATTATGGCGACGGCCGCAGACAAGTGTTTGGCGTACAGTGAGGATCACATTAAGAAACTGCTAGACTCACTTTCTGTTCTAGCAGGGACAGGTGAAAATGAGATTAATGTTAATAACAACGACCAATGGGACGAATCAGTCCAATTAAGGAAACGCCTTATACGTACTCAATTACATGGAGCTATTATGCTTGAGTACTTGAAGAACCAGGCCCTTCCTCAAGGCCTCATAGTAAGAAATGAGCCACGTCTATTTTTAGACAACAAGGAGTTTAAATTGAAATGGAGTTATATATCTAATAAGTGTGGGAGAGATTGGCTAGTTCTTATTATTGATACTGCGACAGAGGTTTCTAAACAAATAGAAATAGACATTACTAAACTTGAAGAAGAAATTAAAAAAGAGCTTGATTTAGACTCTTTCAAAGTAAAACTTGAACAACATTTAAAAGGACTAGTTGACTTTAAAAATGATACCACTTTAGAAAGGGTAAAAAGATTGAAGAAAGATCTTACCAATTTCTCTCACGAGAAATCTTTTCCATTTGTTACAGAGGGTTACAAATTTGGCAATACATCTCAAACTCCGAGAAATAATAGACGGGTACACTTTCGAGATACTTCCTACAGTTCGAGTGTAGAAAGCATGACAGGAGATAATGATCCTGGAGCACAGGCAAGTGTGAGTAGAGGAAGAGGAAAGGGTCCCAGAGGGGGCAATAGACAAAGACAAAGGATGCCTTTTTTAGGACAAGGCCCGAATCGGGGAGACTGGGACAACCAGGTCAGGACAAGGAGTCGTGCAAGGAATCAATGGTGATAAATTTGTCTTCTCATGTCCTCTCCTCGGAAGAGGAAAGTACCCTTAATAAGGGTCTGAGCTTTGTCATTACTAAATCACATGATCCTTTTGAATTTAGAACGGAGTTTTTTGCGTTTATGCGCAAAGTACGTCTGAACGAATACTTCAGTGAACATGAAGGATATGTCAGCAACAATTTCAGTGGGTTGCGTAATGCATCTACGTTCTGTGCTCCTAGTCATTCCCATACCGCCGAATCCATTGTCTTTGAAAGACAGGTTTTGGCAGAGGTTCTCAAGTTAGAATCCAGTGAAAAGTCTCGCAACTCTAACTTTAGTAGGCTACAAAAAGCATCGGCACTAAAGTTAGCAAAAGATAATAACTTGATTATCAGACAAGCGGATAAGGGAGGAGCTATTGTGTTGATGAATCGTAGTGATTATGTAAGAGAATGTGAAAGACTACTATCAGATAATGTGAGCTATTTGAGACTTGCTAATGACCCCTCTGCTAAACTTATGAATATTATCAAAGAAAAGGTGACTTCAGCGTTTGACGCTGAAATGATCAGTAAGCAGGAATGTGAATTTCTAATTAGGGATCACGGAAGGGTACCTGTTTTTTACATCTTGCCCAAAGTACATAAGAGACTTGTTGATCCCCCTGGCAGACCCATAGTATCTGGTGTTAATTCAATTTTGGAACCCTTGTCCAAATTTGCAGACTTTTATCTAAGACCATCTGTTTTGAAAATGAAAAGTTATTTGAGAGACACCACTGATGCTATTAACAAAATAGAAAGCATAGAGTTTATTCCGGGCCATTCTCTACTGATAGGCTTAGATATTCAATCTTTGTACACTGTGATACCCCAAAGAGCCACACTAGAGGTGGTTGAAGAAGTGTTGATGAATAGAGAGGATGGTCATCCTGTGAGCAATGCATCTATTTTGTGGTGTACGGAGTTTGCCTTGACCCAAAACTTTTTTCAATTTCAAGGTACTTTTTTTCAACAGATTGAGGGTACTGCTATGGGTGCTGCCATGGCTCCTAATTTAGCTAATCTCTACGTCGAGTATTTTGAAAAAACAGTGATATACCCAGCCACCAACCCCTTTATCCATCATTTGAGGAAGTCGCTGAGGTATATAGATGATATACTGATTGTATGGGATGGCTCAAGAGAAGAGGCTGATAGTTTTGTGACATGGCTCAACCAACAAAACCGGTTTTTGAAATTTACTGGGTCTATATGTGATTTGGAGACCCATTTTTTAGACATTACCATTTTTCATCACAATGGTTTTTTGAAAGTGAAGCCCTACAATAAGACCACTGATAGGAACTCTTTATTACACTTCAACAGCCATCATGCCAAACATTTAAAGAATAATTTGCCATTCGGACAATTTTTGAGGCTGAAGCGTAACAGTAGTCTAAAAGATGATTTTGCTCAAAGTGCGGATGTATTGACCAACAAACTGTTGGCCAAGGGTTATCCGTCTAGAGTAATAAGAAATGCTTCAAAAAGAGCCTACAATAACAATCGCGAGGCATTGCTGGAGAAAAGTAACAAGACTACTAAAAAGATTGGCACTGTTTTTGTTAACACTTTTTCGAATTTGTCCTGTAAACTCAAAACCATTGTGATGAAAACTTGGAAGAAAGTCTATTGTGGTAAAGAAGTGTTGCCTCCTTTAGTGGCGTTTAGAAAAAGTCAGAATCTACGGAATATTCTAATCAGAAATGATGTGACAGAAATGCGAACTCCACAGGTTAGACAAACTAGACTGTGGGGTATGCCTGAAGTGAAAGGACATTTTCCATGTGGGAATTGCAGCATGTGTGGACAAACAAAAGAAACTAGAGTATTGCAAATTCTACCTGATGTAAAGTGGGTCTTCAGTGAAATGACAAATTGTAACACAGCCAATGTTGTATATTTAATCACTTGCCCGTGTGGCCTACATTATGTGGGAAAAACGAATAGGCAATGTAAAGTTCGAATGGTGGAACATCGCAGCTGTCTCAAAAACCAGGTGATTACTGCTCCCCTTGTCAAACACTTTATTGAAAAGAAACATGGTTTTAATGATTTCACATGGCTGATTTTGAAAAAGGTGCATGGACATACCAAAATTGAAACGGATCGAAAATTATTGAATGTAGAGCAAAAAATTATTTTTAAATTACAGAGTAATGTGCTAGGTCTCAACGAAAGCATTGATTGGCATTTGGTCAGCCAAGTATGATTTTTGACAGTGTGAGATGCATATACCATATTGTGTTGGTGCCAGCATATCATTGTTTTAAAAAACTCCTGTTTAGTGCTCGTGGTGTCCACTAATCTGTTCTACACCAGTAGGCTTCAGGTCTGTTCCAATATGGCCCTTCCCTTTGATGGACTTTTTTTCCAACACTGAGTAGTGTAGTCCTTTTTCTATGTTGCCGGGTCCGTTCCAACATGGCCCTTCCTTTTGATGGACTTACCTTCCTACACTGAGTAGTGTAGTCCTTTCTTTGTGTTGCCGCACGACCATAGACGTACTGTTAGTGTGCAGCAGTTTTTGGTTTCACTGAATTCAGTGTTGGCTGTGTGCGTTTGGAAGCTGCCATTAGAGTGATTTAATCCCTCTGAGTGTACAGGTGAGTCATTAGCATTGTGGTTCTGTGTGTGATAATTTTCCCACTGCCGTTACATTCCCTTCCTGTTCGCGTGGGGTAGTTTGGTTATCTTTTGCCATGGGTTCCCCACGTTGTGTAGGATGGACAGCATGGAAGTTTTTTCTGCATTCTATATATTGTACGGGCACTTAGTCTTAATCACGAGGGTGAAATAAAAGCACTCCCATCGGTACATGTTGAAGGGTGATGCCAGACATATGGTGTTCATTGCCATGCATCCATTGTTTTCCAGATTGATACTTTACGGCTTGACTGTGTGGATTTCTCCTTTGCAAACACGTTGATTGCTGCTTTGCTTGTTACAGTCTTGATCCCTACATCTGTGAAGGTAATTTATTTTATGATATTTGGAGCCCTGTTTTCATGTGTAATTGCATTTTGAAGCCCCTTTCTGGATATAACAGAGCATGTGGTCTCTGTGTATTGGTTCTGTCTCATTTAGGTGTGGCGATACTTTAGCGGACTATGACGCTTTTGTGAAGTAGTGGTCTCTCATTTGGCGAGAAACCAGCGAATTTGTCATCCTGTGACGCGCTTTGAAGTTTCACCATTGAAAGGTAAATTTGTGGGTGCCCTGTTGGGACCCGTGTGAGTGTGGCATAACCTCTATGCCATGTTCTTTTTCTACATTTTGTAGTACTTCCTTTCCCTCTTTTTGGAACTCATTAGTTTTTCCTTTTACTCTTACAGGCTCGGAGGTTCTTTCCTTCCTTTGCCTGTATAGAAGTTTGAATCTACCCTTTCAGCACGGTGTTGAAGAGATTAGTGGATGCTTTTTTAAAAAAAAATTTCCCCTGAAGAATGTTCGCCCGAACTGGGCAGTGAAGAACAGAAACATGTTGGGATGGTTGTTGTTTTAGAGACACATTGAGATTTTTTTGTGTTATGTTATGTGCTATCTTTTGTGTCATGCAAATAAGTGAACTTTGTATTTCATGTTTTAGAAACTGTTTTTTAGTGTTTAGTACACTGTGTTAGGTGAGGGTAGTGTTTTATGTTTAAATTCAGTTCGAATTATTTGAATAAAAATTTGTTATACACATTTTTTAATCAATCATAGCAGACGGTCCATTTTGTCAGGACTAGTGATGCCGGAAAACCTTATAGAGTTCCTGTGTAAAGGGGGTTGGATGTAAGTAAAACAAGACGTGTTATCTTACTCTTTATTGTATTATACATATTGATATCCCTGTCAGTAGAGTAGGATGTTATTATAGGGACTGTTTATACCTATTTGAACATACTCTAAATGCTCATTAACATTTTTATGTTACCCTTTCCTCACAGAATGGCTGGTGGCAGTGGTTTTGTTCCAAACTACCATGGTTTGCATTTACTGCAGCTGTTCGCAGCACCGGTAATGCTAACCAGGGGAGCCGTCTTTTTCAAAATGGCGCAGAGGCATCTGTGCCAAAATGGTCCCCTGTCTTCTTTTTTGCCATGTCTTTGTGGAAAGGTCCTTCTAGAGAGTTTCTCTGCGCACCAAACCAGGTTTGGTCTCTTTGTTCATTTTGCCTTTGGCGGGCTTCAGGAGTGAAACCTGCCTCTGGCTCCAGAGTGTCTGGGGTAGACAGGAAGTGAGGGAGGTGCCCGAAACTCACTGCGCTTAGTCTCCTAGGAGACCCAAATGCACTCTGTGGGGTTTGGCTGGCTGACTGTCCGGCAAGGACAGCCACCCTGCTGGGTGAGTGACAGCTAGTCTGAAACGAATGGGAGAGAACTGAATAAAAGGCGAGTCTTTTGGCTTGGAAGGCAGAGTTAACCACTGGATGGAGGAACCGAAGAAGTGCTTGAAGAGGATGCCTGCTGCAACTCCTGGACCTTTGGTTTGCCCAGTGAAGCCCTGCTGCAGTGCCCAAACGGCATGTTCGCATCGACAGAGAAGCCCCTGCAAGGACGACTTCTCCCTTTGAGTTGGTGTGACCAATCAACTCCAAAGTAAGCCACCTGGGCACCCATCTCGGAGCTGGTTGAATTTCCTCAGATTTGATGCAGGAAACCGTAAAGCCAGGGAGAGGGACATGGTTACGTTTAAGCTGGCCTAAAGCTTTTGAAAGATCCTCTGGACTCCCACGAAGCAGGACTGACCAAGCCTGAGTCCCCTGAGCAGAGTGCAGGACCCCAGAAGCAAGGACAGTCCACCTTGACAGCCAGGAACCTCGTTGTTGCTATTTGCGGTCGATGAAACGCGAAACAGCCACTGAAAGTGATGTTTGCTGGTTGCAGTTTTGGCAGTCCCAGTGCATTGCAGGAGTCCCCTAACGTCCTCCCTCTTTTCCCCACGACTGAGGCCCAGGAACAGTGAGATCTGCAGAGCTGCACAGGAACCGAAGTCATCAGCTGCATCTTTTCTTCTTTACCAAGGTACTGTAAAACAAGTCTAAGAGAACTTACCTCTTACTGTAGACGTGCTTGTAACTTCCAAAACTCACAAGTCTAATCAGCTTGTGGCCCTACATTTGATTCTTCTTTTCATCAAAGACTCCTAGGAACTTGTGCAAACACTTTTCCATTGACTTACCAGAAGTGCTTTATCCTATCCAAGACTTTTGGCCATTGACTTTGGCTTAGCCTATTGAATTGAATGACTCTTCTAGTGAACTGTAAAAGTATCTGCACTGCTTAAGAATATTTGTGGTCTCTTGTGTTCTAATAACCTTTGCCTTTTACAAACTTTTTAGAGTATTCTGAATGCCAACAGTAAGATATTAATGTCCCCAGCACCCTTGTTACTGAAGTAACCTGTGGGTGTAGGTTGTGTCTGTGGGCCATCCCAAAAGGGTCTTTTCTGATTCAGAAACTCAAAGTGTACCGTACTGAAGTATATTTGTGTGTTACTTTTCTATTGCTCCTTTCTGAAGAAAGCTTTATAACTGACTGATAAATAAATTAATAATTGTTATCACACTACCAAAACTGCGTAGTACAAGCTTATACCAAAGGTTGTGTTGCCTATACCTGTAGTCATAGTTGTTATTAGTGTTTCCAGAGGCTACTGTATTCAAACTTTGCCTAACACTCCTGCAACGTTCCGATCGTACCGGGCAATGTGCCACGCAACATCCTGAATGTGTGTCCTGTGCTGTAAAGATGACACATTGTCCAATTTGCTACAAACTTCTTGACACATTGTAAATTGGGGACAAACCAGTTCTCCTGAATATCAGCACCACATACTGTTTAGATGTCTGTCGCAGAGCAGGAACATCCCCATTTTACCCACAAGTCCTTGTCCTCCTGAGGTGCTTGGCCTTGTAAATCAATTATTTGTGTGAGAGTCACTGCTGTGTAAGGGACTGCTAACTGAAAATGTTGGGCTGCTACTTCGGGATAGGCACTTACCTCTGGATGTCCTAAATATGATGCTTATTTGCCGGCCTGGTCCACTACTGTATTAAATCTGTGCTACCACATTTAAACACTGTCACCACTGATGGGCGGGACAAGCCATGTATTAATCTTTCCAACAAGGCCGCATGCTATACTGCGATTCCATCAGATCTCCTGAACCCTCTCCTACTCCATCTGGACGACCCTAAGTGTACCGTCGGTGTGATGTATGAGAAGTCTGAATAGATAGTTACTAAATCCTCCTTTGCTGCTTTCAGCCCCTCAATCAATGCCACTAGTTCTGCAGCATGCGCCGAATAGTGTATCAGCAGCCTCTTTTTTATGAGTACATCATGCTCCATCCATGAGGCATTCCACTACTGCTCCAGTGTATCTGTCCTGTCTCCTGATCTATGATTGATGACCCATGAACAAATAACACTTCTCCCTCACCTGGTGCATCCTCTCTTACACGGATCTGGGCCTCCTCATGTCCCTCATAAGTCACACAATCATGCACCTAACCCCCCTTCTGCACTGTGATTGCAATACAAGTAGCTGGATTGACTGTGTAGCATCACACAATGTGGATCGAGGGGGTGGATAATATGACCTTGTATCCTGATGCCCTCTGGGTCTTAAGAGTAGATTTAGTCATTTCCAGGCTTGCAAAAACAGCATTCTCTATATACAAAGTTAATGAGGCCCCCCATGGTAATTGTGGACGACTTCTCAATTTCAAAGGCAGCTGCAGCCAATGCCTGCTCACATGGGAACTGGTCTTGCATCACTGAATCAAGAATCCCACTGTAATATGCCAAAGGCTTAGGGCCAACCATGTCTTTTGAGTTAGCACTGCTGTCATTACCTCACCATTAGAGTGGGAAAACAGGAAAATGTGCGTTACTGATGGCATTCTTAAGTTTTTGAAAAGAGGTGATTATTTCTCCAGTCCATGTAAGAGACCCTTTTGCCCTCTGTGCTTCTCTGAAGCCTTATAACAAGGGATTAGTGTAACTAGAGTACTCACAAATCCATGACCAACAGTAGTTAAATATGCCCAAAAACTGCTGCATCTCCTCCACCGTAGTCAGCTGAGGGGTCTTTTGTACTGCTGCTACCCTTTCTTAGGTGACCTTTTTACCTGTAACTGATATAACATGTCCTAAATACACCACTTTTATTTGACAATACTGCATGTTTTCCTTGGCTACCTTGTTCCCCTTCTCTGCTAACAAGGTCAAAAGAGTAATATAATCTTTTCTACACTGTTGTTCCATGATGCTACAGACCAGGAGCTCATCCACATATTGAATGATGGTGCACTGAACGTTTTTCTTTTACCTGGATCCATGGGTAATACTCAGTTAAAAAAAAGTAGGGAACCCACAGTACCTTTGAGGAAGTCAAGTGTGTTGAAATCCCTTCCCAAGATAGGTAAACACAGTAAAATACTGCGAAACAGGATGTAACCAAATTGAAAAGAAGCATTATTTTAGGTTGATCACAGTGAAGTAGGTAGTTTGTATGGCTATATTACACAGAATTGTAGCTGGGTTTGTACATCCAGAAATTCCACCTGCACTATGCTATTCAAAGGGCAGAGATCCTGGATCATACTCCAACTTGAATCCTTGGCCTTTTTAATAGTGTATATAGCACGTTGCAAGGGAATTGAGAGGGTACAATTACGCCTTGTTGCCACAGCGCTGCTATGGTATCAGAAATCCCCTCATCTACTTATTTAGTCAGTGGGTACTGCCTCACTCTGGGTAACACTGTCCCTAGCTTTAGTGTTATCTGGACTGCCCCTTGCATCTGTAAGTGAATGAAAGTTAGCATCAAGTTAGACACCATGCTTACTTCATCTACAACCGGTATACAGTGTCAATAACGAAAAATTCATAACGACAAACATTTTCAGTGAAACCCAAAATAATGCACAAAAAGAAAATGTTTTAGTTTTTTGTTTCAGAGATTTGTATTAATAATAATTTGGCACTTATATAGCGCTACGAACACAGTGTGTGGTGCTCATTTATCGACCTCGGAAGGATGAAAGGCTGAGTTTGGCCCTGCCGGGATTCGAACCTGCGTTAGTAGGCTCTGCACGGATGTCAAAGCGAGAGCTCTACTCGCTGTGCCACTTAATAAGTATTGTTACCAATAACCATATAATGCATAAACAGAATTACAATAGAGTGCGGAAACTGATTGGAACATATGAGTTAACAATGAAAAATCTAAAATGATCAGTTGAGATAAGTAAGAGATTTGCATGGATATAGGACTGAAAGGGGTAATATGCCCAAAGTATTTTGATTTGTGGGTATTAGGGGATAGAAACATAGATCACAAACAAGACAGGACAAAACCAAACGTATACAAAAGGATGGGTGGTATCAACAAAGAAGGAAAGGGTGGATGCAGATCATGTGCAAAGATTGGACTAAATGGATGTATGTTAATCAGAGGTGGCACTAGTCAAAAATTCTATAAATGTTTTCCATTTTACTTTGTGCTTTAGTAGTATTGAGGGGGCATAAGCATTACATTTTTCTAACCTATGTATATTACATATTGAATTCCACCATATTTTGAGATGAAGTTTGTCCAATTTTTCCAGGCAGATGTTATCGTTTTGATGGCGATCAACATGAAAAGATTAAACAAGTTCACATTACTCTTGTGCAAGGTGGGTGTGAGTGCAGAAAAAGCATTAAAGAGTACTTGGGGACACAAATCACATTGCAGATTAAATATTTTCTAGAGCACCCCCACACACTGAGCCAGAAAGGTTTAAAATATTTGCATTCAAATATCATATGTTTAAAGGTTCCAGAAGGTTGAAGGCAATTCCACCAGTATGGGCCTCATTACGACCCAGGCGGTAAGGGGTTTACGGCAGCGTTAACAGCGCCGACCCTTACCGCCTGAGTACGAGGTCCCTTAGCGCCATGGCGCTTTTAACACCTGCTTTTAGCAGGTGTTAAAATCCATTTCGCTAAGGGACCATGGAGTTAATTACGCCACCGTAATTTACGGTGGCGTAATTAACGCCTTCCCCACTCCCATTATGCCCTATGGGGCAAGAATGGGAATGGGGAAGGGTAAATGGGGATTGGGGACTTACCGCCCCGCCAAGGTCGGAATGGGGCGGTAAGTCCGCCAACCACCATGGCGGAAACGTGGTTGGCGGACTTACCGGCATTGTAGTTGATCATCTTGTAGAGCACAATCTTGCTGCCAAGCCTGAAAACAGTTTTGCATGGTGACTATTGAAGGGGTTCCTAAAAGAGTTTTATAAAATAGTGAAGCAGTCATGATAGAGCTATGAACTGATTGTAGTCTCTCGACATCCGCAGCTATATTATCACATATGAGCAAATCATAATTTTATGATGAAGTATGATGAGATATATTTGGAAGAGTTTGTAGTATGTGGGAACCGATATATTCTAAGGTAACACAATGACAAAATAGTACTTGTGCAGTTAATACATCGGTTTTTTGTTAATAAGATAACAGTCTTCCAGATTAAGAGGGGATGCCGTAGCTCTCTCCAGGCATAGCCACCGAGGTACATCAATAGATTGGTCATGTGCTTCAAGACAAAGGCCATGTGGTATTTTCCACTCCCCCAGATGCTCATGGATATTTAATCTTACACACAGATATTCTATGTTTCTTAGTTCCCCAGAGAAATGTTGTCAGACATGAGTCTAAGGATTGGAAAAATGAGGATGGACGAGATAATGGTAGCATGTATAACAGGAACATAATAATAGGAGATGACATCATTTTGATAGACTCCAATCTACCCCACCAGGGCAAAAATCAGGGAGACCAGGAATTAGTGAGTTCTTTGTTTCTTGACATTATAGATGTGGTATTAAGTTTGATGATCTCCTTAATAGAGTTGGAAATGTGAATACCTAGATATTACAAACCATTTGGGGACCATCTCGTGCCCGATGTGAGGGTATGATGTTTAGTACAACGTACGTTTAGGGGTAGAATTTCTGATTTGGCTGCATTCAATTTGTATCCTGAAGCTAAGGAGAATAGTGAAATGTTATCAAAAGATGTGGTATATAGAGATATGGGTTTCTTAATAGTAGCAAGATAGCATCAGCATAGGCTGCTGTTTTAATCTGTAGGTTGTCACACAGTCTTCCTGTTATGTTTTCATTTTGTCTAATACTTTCCAGCAATGGTTTTAAAGCTAAAATAAATAGGAGTGGGGAAAGTGGACCACCTTGACGTGTGTGCCTCTAAATAGAGGAAAGTCCCGGGACATTTGCCCATTGATGAAAATGGTGGTTCTGGGATTGGAATAGAGTATTCCTATAAGGGAGATAAAGTTGGAATTAAAACCATGCCACTTGAGGGCTTCACATATATAATTTCACTCTACCTGATCAAATGCTTTCTCTGGATCAAGGGAAACCGCAGCAAATGAGTCTTTGTATCTCTGCATATGGTCTAGTGTATTCAAGAAAAGTCTAATGTTTCAGAAAGAATGCCTGCCGTAAATATAGGCCACTTGGTCATGTTTAACTAGCTTAGGTGATAGGGGGAGAAGTCTGTTCACTAAAATTATTGCAGAAATCTGTATTGATGAAGGATATTGGTCTGTAGCTCTGAGGTAATTCCGGGTCTTTATTAGGTTTTGGAAAGACTATTAGCATAGCTTCCAAAAAGGAGCATTGTGCTTTATTATTGAGAATGAAATGAGAGAAAAGCTCATCAAGCTTGTGCACTAAGAGTTGGTTAAAGTGCGCAAAGAATTCAGTAGGGAAGCCATCTGGCCCTGGTGTTTTTCCTTTCTTGAGATCTTTTATAGCTTTACCAATTTCATCAAGGGATATTCTTTGGGTAAGTGGTGCGATGTATGCGCTGAAGAAATCCCTCAAGGTGAGTGTCATTGGGAGGCGCTTCTGATGTGTACAACTTCTGACAGAATTCAGTGAAGACTTTGATGATTTCTTTGTCCGAAAAGGCCCTATTACTGGCTTATTCTTTAATTACAGTGATTCTGGCTTTCTCTTTTATAAGTTTAAGGTATGATGCAAGAGACTTACTAGACCTTTTCGAAAATTGATATATTTTCGCTTTGTATTTTAGTAGATTAGCACAAGAATACTGTGTGGTGATTTTGTTGTATTGTACTTGAAGTTTAATAATATTGTTTAGAATAGATCTGAGTTGGTACATGCAAATAAAGATACCTGATTTTTAGTTGTTTAAGGATATTATCTGATTCTTGTTTAAGTAACCTTTTCTTATTTGCAGAAAATGTAGCAATCCCAATTGTTAGTTACGGATGTATCTTGGCTTCTGTTCTCAGCAAAGAATTGATTGTGTGGTTGGGTTATATAGGGTGTGAATGATTCGTCCATCAAAAGGGACATGTTGAACTTCCATCTATTAGATTTACATGGAGTTTGCGGTGAGGTGAGTTGAATATTTACAGGTGCATGATCGGAGAGCATAATGCACTCAATAAAATGTAATAGGGAGCTAGTCATAGATTTCGATATAAATATATAATCTAGTCTAGAGAAAGTTTACTGAGGGTTAGAGAAAAAAGTGCACTCTAAATCCGAGGGATGAGTGATTTGCCAGGTGTCAATAATGCCCAACTCAGATATAAAGTTAGTAAATTGTGAGTGGGATTTGGTATTTTTGATACACACATTGGATTTCCTATCAAGAAATGGATCAACAATTTCGTTACAGTCTCCACCACAAATAATTAAGTTGTACGGGTTAGAGCAGACAACATGATTTCTAAAGTGTGTCCAACATTGGGGATCTAGCGATGTAGGACTGTATACATTCAGAATTGTATATTCAACAGATTCAATAAGCAATTCGACAAACACCCATCTTCCATGATCATCCAATTCATTAGCTATAACCTTGCACTTAAACCTCTTATTTACAAGAGTTATTACTCCATTCTTCTTACCATCGGCTGCTCTAGAAAGAAAGTGCCCGACCCAATACCGTTTAAGTTTGGCAGCTTCAGGCTTGTGATAAATGGGTTTCTTGAATACAGGCTATTGACGGATTAGTTCTAATAATTCTTCTGTCTCTTAATAGGAGTGTGACATCCTTTGACATTCCAAGATGTTATATTAAGAGTCATAACTTAGAACAGAGTAATATAAATATAACAGTATTATATCATAGTACGAATTATTATTGTAGTAACAACAGTCAAAGCAGCAACAACTGGAATAATTATTAGTAGACCATCCATAAACAGAGATTGATAGAACTGCGCGTAGGGTAAGATACATGAGGGGTATGGGGAGACAAACAAAGTCAACATGGATAAAAATTAAGTATACCAAGGAAACCTTGAAAAAATGTGTGGCAAACCAAAAACAGCCACACCAAACCATGTTGAAAATGGGGGGTTAGAGGGCCACAGACGTGACATCCTCCCGCACACCCCACTCCGATGGAGTAATAATGTGATAAGTTATAATCATTGTGGTCTTATCAGTTGAAGAAAGGTGCTGTTGAGGTGTCCGTCTCATCCTTTTTATAATTTTGTACAAAGTGCCTCAAGTCAATTGGATGTCATGGTCATGAAGTCAGGGGCACAGGCATGCAGGGGTCGCATGCACAGGAGACCTCGGTGGACACAGTCCTGGTGCCTTCGGTGCCAGGCTCATGAACAAAAGTAAAGAAGAACATCCATTTAATACCAAAAGACTTTTATTATAGACACAGCCCTATGCGGGCTCAAATGGGAATGGGGAATAGTTTACTGAATGGGGACTTACCGGGTCCTCCAAGGTTGGAATGACCCGGCAAGTCCCCATTCAGTGAGACCGGACCCGGACCCGGGTTTGGAGGCAGCCATGGCACTAATAGCGCCATGGCTACCTCCAAACTCGTAATGACCCCCTTTCTGTCTGTTTTTGCAAAAGCTTGACAGAGATTTCCAACATATGAACTTTTCTGGCAACATCCTGTGCGTCACCAACACGTATCTCAACCTCTGTGATTCTAGAATCAAAGGCAGACCATTTATCATTGAGTTGCTGTAATTTAATATTTGTGTCTTCCATGAAAGGTTTCAACACCCTGATTTCACTGAGAATAGCTTGCATTCCTGGGTCTGGGTTTCTTCTTTAGGTGGTGGTGAGTCACTCTTCTGCCTCTTAAGAGTGCTAGAGGGGGGTGCTGGTATGTCTTTCTGCTGGCCCTTTTTAGATGCCCTTATAAGTTGGGTGCACAGTGATGATTAGCATTAACTGAATGAGGTATACAGGCCACAACAAGAATTTGTGGTAGTGAAGTTAGGCCAAACCTATCTGCCCCCAATACAGGGTGTGTAACACTATGGGCCTCATTACGACCCAGGCGGTAAGTTACCGACCTTGGCGGGGCGGTAAGTCCCCAATCCCCATTTACCCTTCCCCATTCCCATTTTTGCCCCATAGGGCATAACGGGAGTGGGGAAGGCGTTAATTACGCCACCGTAAATTACGGTGGCGTAATTAACTCCATGGTCCCTTAGCGCCATGGATTTTAACACCTGCTAAAAGCAGGTGTTAAATCCGCCATGGCGCTAAGGGACCTCGTACTCAGGCGGTAAGGGTCGGCGCTGTTAACGCCGTCATAAAACCCTTACCGCCTGAGTCGTAATGAGGCCCTATATCCAACAATTATAATGAATTTTGGATAATTATTTTAAGGTTAATCTATGTAAAAGTTCCTCAGTTTCTGTGAAAGTTTTATAAATAAAAGTCTTCTGGTGTAAGAGGAGCAGAAGTTGAATTTATTTTGAGTTCCAGCGCTGAAAACCTCAAAAAAATAAGCTTCCAGGATAGCATATGGTATAATAATTCCATAAGTGTGTGTTTAAAATTACATTTTCAATGAAAAACATGTGTTGTGACAGAAACATGTTACCGGCGAGTCAGCGCCTCCCTCGCAGTACCTCTTCCGACCAGCTGACCGGAGACGTCAGGTAAACCCATCATGGGATTCCGCCATTACAGGCCTCGCCCACGGAAGTCTACGCTGGAGAGAGACGAACCAGCTCCGCATTTCACAAAGACGCCACGGACTACCAGGACATGTACAATGGTGACACAACCTTATTAAAGGTTAGTCATGTAAACTTTAAGTATTTAAGTATTACAAAAAAGTCACCGGAGTGGGAGCACACGGGTCAGGCTGCCATTTGCATGGGCACTCAATGCCCCAAAAGTAGACATTTTTTATAAAAGTATGTGTAGGGGGGTGGGTTAAGGGATAATAAAGGGTAGGCAATATGGGGGGGTAGTAAAGCGGGATGAAACAGGGGAAACGGGAGGGTTTGGAAAGGGGACCCCCAAATAAAAATAAAAAATGTGATATTTATTCCTCATTTAAGTGTCACTAAAAATGTTTGTCATCATGGATCCCTACAATCAAGGGATTTCATGTTCTTAGAACTTTTCCTACTTCTTGTGCTGCACTTGATACAAGTATTCAATACTCTAGTGTATTGTCATGCTCCACTGGTAGCATCAACAATCGATGTAAAGTAACATCTGCTATGTTGAATGCTGCTAAGCCTGTTGGAGTGGTTACAATACATGACAGAGAGCAATCAATGATGTTTTGTTTCATTGCTCTCAATGCATGAATTAAAAAGGATTTCCCTGTTCTCACTTGTCCACTAACATACATCAATAAAGGTTTGTATTGGACACAAGAACATTCATGCTTGTCATGTTCTAAACCCTTTAAGAACCTATCTTTTGATTTTAGAATGTCTTCCTTCTGCTCTACATTAAGTTTACTTATTAATGAATCATACTTTGCATCTGCAACGTTAGTTTGCTGCATTGCACTTTCTACTTCTTCCATGGCGAGCTCAACATTTAGAATAATTGGCTTGCCTAAGACAATTTTACTTCGACTGCACAATCTTGACTGCTCTCTGGCATCTCTTTTGCCAATTCAGCTCCCAAAAGTCCCTGTTCAGTAACTATAAGTACTTGTCAAATTTTGGATATTTAGTTAAATCTTTTTTTCCAAAACTTGATTGTTCCAAAGTTTCAAAACCTCCAAGCAAATCATTCTCTTCACGCCACGGGGAGAATAACTGCAAAAGGCAAAAATAAAATGATTCATTTTTCTCTGCAGTTTGGTAAAACAGTTTCATGTGGTTGATGAGACTCGACTTTTCATGTCTCAGTAGACAACCAGTACATCCATGTACTTTACACCGTCCTCTGTCATTGTTTGCATTAATATTTCAATATCCGTAATGTGCTGCTACCTCATATAAACAAAGTTCCACCAACTCTTCAGATCTATTTGGATAATAGGTATCAATCATGTTGGTTTTGAGAATCTCTGTACTACCTGGTACCCGTTCAGCTAACTGCTGAATTTGACTCAAACGCTTCAGTACCCGATGTCTAGTAGTAGCTGAGTCAAGACTTAACCATAGTACATTAATGCTACGTCCATACAGAGGCAAACTAGCAGCTGATCTGCAGCTTCAGTGATTCCACACTCTCTATGAGAGAGCATCATGAGTCCAAAGCTCAGAGGTTTCTGACTAAGGGCCTCATCACGAGTCTGGCGGTAACCCTTAAATGCGGCGGTAGCACTATTACTACCACATTTAAGGGTCCACCAGATCATGGCTTTGGCAGATTTCCCCCAGCTCTGAGCTGGGGGCAAATCTGCTGAAAACCCGATTATATTTTGCGCTATTAACGCCGGCGGGAAATCCGCCGGCGGTAATAGCGTAAAAATTCACCATTGGGCCTAAAAAGGGCCCAATTGGGAATGGGAAATAACCACTCTGCCAAACCAGTGATCTGGCGCTAATAGCGCCGGGGAGTTTGGTGGTAGCGCTAATAGCCCCGGCATTAATAGTGCCGGGACTACCACCCAACGCGTGATGAGGCACTTAGACTTTTGCCTGCTGATAAGTCTGCCAATACTTCAGCTGCATTGTTCTTTTCAGCTTTTGTCATGTATGCTGTAGGATAATGAGCAACAGATGTTGTATCATGAGCAATGTACTATACATGAGTATTTGCATTACAAAGCTGAGCAATGACAGGATTGTAATCATAATGAATTGGCATTCCTTATCTCTTTTTAAATAAGTCTTCCTCAGTGACTTACCAGTAACATGGTGTCGAACAGATGACAGACTATTTGCTCAACCAACTGGTGTCACAGGCTTTGGAAAGCCAAATCTGCACTGAGTGTAATACTTGTCTTTACTTTTATATTTTCACTGACAGTACTTCCCACATGAGTGTCTTTGACACCTTTGCACCTTGTTCTGTAGATCAGTATTCACATGCTGAGCAGGGATGGAGCAAGCAACATCTTTTTCTATAGGCTCAATTTATATGTATTTATTGGGTTTTTATAATGCACAACAAGTCAAGAACGTGGAGGAACAAGGAGGACAAAACAAAAACGATCCTATTAGGTCTTGTGACATTCGGCTCACGTAATTACAGTAAGAGAAGTGCAGAGGATGGGGGTGGGTGGGAGTGATGGTCAGGGCGCAAGGACCATTGAGAAAAAGCCTGGGGAGGTCAGGTGGACAGAGCCAGGTGAAGCAGAGAGCGCAGGGGTAGTAAGGTCCACAGACTGGACTAGAGGGACTTAATGCCCTGTAGAACTCGGAAGGAACCAGGCAGACAATCAAGACTGGGACATTAGCAGGGGAGGGGGAGAGGGAAGGAAGAAGAGAAAAGGAAGGTCTTGAGAAGCTTCCGGAACTTAAGGAAATCCGGCTCAAATCTGAGAGGAGCAGGTAGGCCATTCCAGATGGAGGCACATGCGGAGGAGAGAGATCGAACCACTGCTCTCTTCTTGGAAAAGCGTCTGATCTGCAGAGAGTTAGATCTAGATGACTAAATGGCTCCAGCAGGGAGGTATTTTGGGGAGACAGAGTTGGATGTAGCAGGGCTCCAGGCCCCAGAAAGCCTTGTGGATTATGCAGAGGATATTGAACTTGATCCTCACAGGAACCAGGAGCCAGTGGAGAGGTTTTAAGGCTGGAGAGATGCTGTCCCTGGACTTGAGGCCAAGGATACGTCTTGCAGTCCTGTTATGGATTAGTTGAACGGGGCGAAGGGCGGAGCTAGGCATATTTAGGAATATGCCTATTGTTATATTGGGTTCCTGTGGAATGTCTTCCTTCTCCAGGTGTCTTGTTTCTACACAACCAAGGAGAATTACTCCCTTCCCCTGGTTTGGGTATCCCAGGAGAATGTCGCCCTTCTCCTGGTACCCCAGCTCCACAGTTCATGCAGCCAGGCGGAATGACTCCCTTACCCTTGCTTCTTTCTTAATGGCTTGCCCAGCTTCACAACAGGGAAAATGACTCCCTTCCCCTGGCCTGGCTTCTAATTTGGGTCCCCAGTTCAACACTACCAGTGGGAAAGACTCCCTTCCCCTAGCCTGGCTTTCCTCTTGGCTTCTCAGTTCAAATTCCTTTACACAGATCAACACTGCCAGAGGGAATGACTCCCTTCTCCTGGCCTGGTTCGTACTTTGATTTTCCAGTTCTGTGGGTGTGGGTTCCAGATCCGGATAATTCTCTTCTCTCCACTAGGCAGGCCTGGTTCTCTATTCTGCCAGCTAATGCTACTAAGAAGAAGGCTTAGGTTCCTCTTCTTAAATGGGTGCAGGTCGATGACCTGAGTCTCTTTCCTGTTTAGTTTAGGTAGACCTGGTTCACTTACCTGCCAGGTACTGCTACAAAGAAGAATACTTACAATGATCTATGTTAGTGGGTGGAGGTCACAGGCTTGTGTTTCTTTACTTCTTAAATCTCTAGTAGCCCATTCAACCGTCCCGCCAAACCCTGGTACTGTTGGGGGGCGGGGGCTTGCCAACACTCTCCAGTTGGTTTTGGGCTGTTCTGCCCATGTTCCTCGCAGATTCTCCTGTTTCTCTGGTTACTGCGGCGGCTCAGCAGTGTTTGTTTGTCATTGGGTTGCACGTTTTCGTTAAGCCGTGTGTTCCAGCTTCCTTGCACACGTGGATACCAGCAGCTCCTTTTTTCTGGTTGGTCCATCCTCGGCGGACCGGATGGTACATCTCTGCTAGCAGGTCTACGGCCCATGGATATTCTTTTTAATATTTACCAGCCGGATGTACGAAGCAAAGCAAAACCATTGTTCTAAAAGAAAACTCTTCGACCTACGAGTCGCGACCAAAAGGCCCGCCATTGGACGGCCTGCAGAAGGGATTGTAGAAGGTATCGAAATAACATCAACTACATCCCAGACTAGAGAGGTAGTTAACCAGGTTTCTTGTATAGCCAGTATATCAAATTCGTATGAATTACTAGTCTGGGAATTTAGGGCCTCATTACACGGACGGCGGTGGACCAAGGTGCTATTAGCACCTTGGTCCATGCCAGTAAAATACCGGCACCGCCTTGGTGGAAAGGGGAATTACCGCCCTATTCCAAGGTTGGTTGGCCGGTAATTCCCCCTTTCCCCATTGCCCTTCCCATTCCCATTTTTGCCCCATAGGGCATAATGGGAATGGGGAGGGTGCTAATTACGGCACCGCAAATTGAAGTACCGTAATTAGCTCCATGGTCCCTTTGCGGGTTGGTTTTTAACACCTGCAAAAAGCAGGCGTTAAATTCTCCAACCCACAAAGGGACCTCCTAGTAAGGCGGTAAGGGTTAACGGTCACCGGTACCATTAACGGTAACCGTTAACCCTTACCGCCGTCCGTGTAATGAGGCCCTAGTAAGTTCCAAAAGCCTCTAGAATTCCAAGATAGTAGCCGGATTGATTCTTTCTCTTTAGTTGGTTATATTTGCGGATATCATCTATTATCAGTTTGATTCAGTTCTAATGATCTTTATTTTCTTTGTTCTTGACCATAGTATCTTAATTTGTTAGTAGAGAGTTCTAAGTTTGAAACTTCCTTCAACAAATCTTGTATTAAGAGAAAACCCATTTGGTAGAACTCAAGTCTTGTTTTCCATGAGTTACAGGCAACCGTTAACTCATATTCATGAACAAACTATACAACCTCAATGTGACTTGATGTTATGTCTTCCAGACAAACAATCTCTGAGAAGACATTAAGTATACTCGTTCGGTTCATGACATACTGTTCAAGTGGTGGTTCCATGCAACAAATTATTAAGTGATGATGTTTTTTGTCCTGGCGGGAATTATCTTTTTTTATAGCTGTCCCATTGGGCTGTATGGTCTTCATCTGAGATTCCTGTTTGCAGTTATATTGCACCTTATAAGAGTAGTTGCACTCTTCTAAGAAGTAGTTGTAATCTGTGGGCCCCGTAAATCTGGTTGATACGAGGGTATCAGCGGAGGCTTTTGATTTCAATAATACCCTTATTGTGAATAATGTAGGCCTCCATCTATCTTTGTATTTCAGATCTTATGTCTTCCATTATAGGGATAGAGGATTGGACCTGTGTATTTATAAGTCTGTCTTTATTGACCGAATGACATATCATTAGCTTGTTTCCTCTGACGTGCTCTTCATGAATTTTCACATTCGTTAGAATTAGAGATTCCTGTGGAGTTGCCTTCTGGATTATGAAAGTCGTCTCATCTATTTCTGATTGTTGAATCATAGGTTTAATGATAAAAGGTGGCTCATTCCCTCGTTCTTCACTATTCATTGAGGTGGCAACAAGATAATCCAAGGGTTGGTATTTTTATCTATCTGTACCAATCCTTGATTGATTGTGCATTTTACGCAACTGTTAAGGAATTTTTCTGCACTGCTAATTTAGAATTTACAACTTGCCTTATTGGCGTTGTTCAGTTGTTAATAAATCGCTTAGATCGAATCTGATGTCGATTCGCTGTTTGATTTTTCATTGTTTTTACCATTGGTGCTTTTGCAAGCTTCTTCTTTCTTTTCTGCACACCTGAAAAAATAGTATAGGAAGAAACTTCATCAGAAGTCTTGAGCAGAGCTTGACATATATCATCACTTACATTGCTCCCCATAGTAGTTTTTAGCTGAGCCTGTGTTTGTGTTGATAAATCAATCATCTTGGGAGGATAGCTCAGTGGCAACATGCTCGCCTTGGAAGCAAGACGACACAGAGCAACACAGGTTCAATCCCCCAGGTCCGTGCATAGAAACCTCTGGGTATTAAACACGTTTATAAATAACCTATCATATCAATTATTTGCATTAAGTGCCTATCGTAAACATCTTGCATGACTGGTGGTGATATCATGCTTTGTTCTTCATTCTGTATTACACCTGTTTGAGCATGAATTGTTGCTGTCAATTTCTCTTTTGCTTTATATGAGGAAATCCTCAGTTTGTTATTTATGTCTAAATCTGACAGCATAGCAGATTTCCCAATCAACTGCATGATTAAATCAGACTGGTACATTATTTTTTGGTTTAAGGTTTCATACAGCTTTGCAATTGTTAATAAAGTGATGTTCATCGCTGTAAGGGTGTTTACCACTGTGGCGCTGCCTGATGACTGGGCAAGCACGCGGCGGCGAGTCGTTGCATGCCGCTGCATGCAACATAAATAAACGGGGCGTTCCCGTTCGCGACCGGGAAGCCCGAACCGAGAGGACATCTCCGGCTGAGTCCTTCGGGGGTTGGGGGCTTACGGAAGGCGCTGGGGGGGTTTCAACCAACTCCCAACATTGGCGACGAGTGGGGGAACAATGCCTGGCCCCGGCGGTGACTTGACCGGCAATTTTTGTGTATTTGCAGCGAGGTCGCCTTGAGACTTCGCTCCGGCTCGCAGGCCGTGCATTACCCACGCGGCTGGCGGACATTTTGTGAAACAGGCCATGAAACTTCTCCGAGCTCCGGTTTGAGCTGAGAAGTGCATCCAGGCCTAATTTTTGGAAATCCTGCTAGCAGGCAGTGATACCTGCATGTGAATTTGCCCAGTTGGTGATTTTACATTTTCCTGGGTCTCCTACGTCGAGTGCAAGCAAGAAGGAGGGCTACAATGGCTGGGCCCGCATAGCCCATATTTCTTTCTGGTCCTAATTTGTGGAACAGCTGGAAGCTGAGGCTTTTCTTCATCTTCTTCATCATCAGACTGGTGGCCCCACTGATCTTCATCCTCTTCATCATCACAGAGGTGTGGTGCAGCAGCTGTTCTTCTCCAATGGTGCTGGCTGGAGGCATTTGGACTTGGTGTTTGAGTTGCGGCCCCTGTCCTTCACGCTGGGGGTGCCTGTGTACTCGAACGAATGAGTGATACTGAGGACCAGGACGGAGCAGCTGCATCCACGTGCGCCAGCAGCACCTCAAGGTTTGCTGCCTCCAGTGCAGCCGGCACAGCAGCCTACAGGTGGTTGGGCAGGCCCTCAAGGTCCTCTACTTCCAGCGCAGCCTGTGCCAGCACCCGTTGTTCAGCAGATTCTCCCCGTTATGGCTCAGGTACGTGCACAGGCGGCTCTGCAGCCCATCCCGGAGTTTGATGTATCGGGCCCACCTTCCAGCTGGGGGCCCAGATGGAGGAGGTGGGTGGACCGTCTGGACATGTACTTTCGGGCTGCCCAGGTGGTAGATGATACCCGGCTGGCAACCATGCTGTACTCGGCAGGTCCATCTGTTCAAGAGACTTTTGAATCACTCCCGCCAGGGGGTGGATCCTATGATCAGGCGAAGGCCGCTCTGCAGGCCTACTTCCTGCCTCTCGCCAATTTTCTATGGGCGCCTAAGGCGTCTCTCGCTGGCCTGTGCTTGGGGTGATGCGGAGGACATGATCAGGACGATGCTGATCCAGGCTTGCTCATCAGGCAAATTAAGGTGCCAGGTGCTAAGGGAGCCTGGAATTACACTTCAGCGCCTCCTTGAACTGGGGAGGTGCCATGAGGTGTCGGAGGCGAGGGCTGCTAGAATGGAGGCCGGGTTGCGCCCCATCCAGACCGAAGAGGTATGTGCGATGTGGTGAGGTGGCAGGGGCACCCGAAGACCTGGCGGCAGTCCCTGGGATCGAGCCGGTAGGGCAGGAGAAATCTGCCAAAAATGTGGGTATGATCTGCCCACCCTGCTGAGTGTCCTGCGTCTGGAAAGACCTGTGGACGGTGTGGGATGCCGGATCATTTCTCGAGGGTGTGCAAAGCCGCAATGCCATTATTAGTACCGAGGGGGCCCGGGACGGTCCAGTCTCAATCGCCAGGGTCGAACATCCAACGTCGCTCAGGTGGATCAGACTGAGGGGGATGCCCAGGTGGAGGAGGCTGAAGAAGCGGAGGAATAGAATATCTTCTTTGTCTCGAGTGTGGGGATCCTGAGAAGTAAGAACAGGAGACAGCCAAGGTGCATGGTTGAGGTGAACCGATCTCCAGTCCCCGTCGTTGTGGACACTGGGGCGTCAGTGAATGTAATGGCCCGTGGACACTATGATACCATGAACCAGCCCCCCAAACTGGCTGCTCCCAGGGCCCGCATTTTTGCCTTTGGTGGTATTGACCCAATCCCTCTGGACGGTGTGTTTGTGGCAAAAGTAGAACATGAGGGCTCCCACATCACAGCACAATTCTACGTGACACCGGTGAGCACCAACACGCTGCTCAGTTGTGCTGCAGCAGAGGCCATCGGCATCGTCAGCTTCGCATACTCTGTCTATTTGGAGGACATTAATGACTTGCTCGAAAAGTATGCCGCGCTGTTCAAGGGGATCAGGCAGATGGCCAGTGACCCAGTGAGGTTACACATTGATGAGTCGGTGCAGCCCACTGCCCTGAAACATCAAAGGGTGCCGTTCCCCCTCCGTGAACTTGTCGACAAGGAACTGGACAATTTTGTCAATCTTGACATTATAGAAAAGGTGGAAGGCCCGACACCCTGGGTGTCCCCGATAGTGGTGGCACGGAAGCCTAAACAACCCGATGCTGTTAGAATCTGTGTCGACATAAGGCTCCCGAACAAGGCCATTAAGAGAGAGAGGCACCTCACCTCGACGATTGACGACATCATTGCGGAGGTACAGGGCGCTCGTTTCTTTTCGAAACTGGACCTTCGAGCGGGCTATCACCAGGTTGTCCTCCACCCCGAGTCGAGGGACATTACCACCTTCACGACACACTGAGTGCTATACCGCTACAAGAGACTAAGCTTTGGTGTGTCCTCGGCGGCGGAGGTGTTCCAGAACATTATTCGGGGCGCCCTGGCTGATCTACAGGGCATTTTGAACATAAGCGACGACATCCTGGTGTTTGCCAGAACGGAGGTAGACCATCTGAGGTGGTTGGCGAATACGTTCGGAAGACTGCAGTCCTTGGGACTCACCCTCCACAAAGAGAAGTGTGAATTTCTCTGACCATCGATAGAATTCTTTGGTTTTGTATTCAAAGAAGGGGGGTGTCTCCTGATCCCCGGAAGGTGTAGGACATAAAGAAGACGCAGCCTCCGGAGTCCGTATCCGAGGTGCGAAGCTTCCTAGGCATGGTCACATACTGTCGACGATTCATTAGAAATCTGGCCTCCAGATCGGAACCGCTCAGGGCACTGACCAGGAAGGTTGTCATCTGGAACTGGGGCCCGCTAGAACAGGCGGCTTTTGATGACATAAAGGGTGCGCTGGTGGCTGAAGACACCATGTCCTTCTTCGATCCCGCGCTGCCTTCAGAGATCATCGTCGACGCCAGCCCATTCGGCCTGGGAGCTGTGCTAACACAAATTGACAGTGGTGGGGGTGTCCGCCCGGTGGCATATGCCAGCAAGGCCCTGTCCGATGCGGAGCAGCGATACTCACAGATCGAGCGTGAGGCACTGGCAGTACTGTGGGGATGCCGGCATTTCCGGCTCTACGTCCTTGGACGCCCGGTGACGGTGGTGACAGACCACAAGCCGCTGCTTCCCATCCTAGCAGGGTCGTCATCCAAGCCACCAGCACGTGTTGAGCGGTGGATGCTCGCCCTTTTGGAGTATGGAGTCACCTTGGTATACCGGCCAGGGGCGAACAACGCTGCAGACTATCTCTCCAGACACCCTGGGGCGTACGCAGGCGAAGTCAAGGACGCCTGTGCAGAAGAAGCAGAAGAGCACGTCCGGGTGGTGCTGTAGGCAGCCACGCCAAACGCTATGCCTCTCCAGGAGCTGGAGGCAGCTGCAGCGCAAAATGAGTGCTTCCAGATCCTAAGACACTCGATGCAACAGGGCTCCTGGAAGTCGGTGCTGGAGGCTCTGGCGGGGTGCACCCAGGACGCTAGGACCGGACTTGAGCAACTATGGAAAGTCCGGGAGGAGTTATCGTTCTCGACACCTGGCCTTCTGCTCCGCGGAGATCGGATTGTGGTGCCCCAGTCGAAGGTGGACGAGGTGATCGCTTTGGCTCACCGGGGTCATCGCGGTGCCGCCAAGACCAAGGCACGCCTACGGCTGAAGGTGTGGTTCCCCGAGCTAGAACGCAAGGTGGATGACTTCGTGGCGGCCTGTGTTTGGTGCCAGGCGGCATCTCCCCTGCAGTGGGAACCTGCAATAGAGACAATGCCGAGGGGGACGCGCCCTTGGGAAATCATTCATGCGGACTTTGGATCCACCACCATGGGCACCCATTTCCTAGTTCTGGTTGACGAGTACTCTAGATACCCCGAGGTGGAGTTTGTGGACTCTGTGGAGTTTGAGCACGTCGTGGTGGCCTTGGAAAAGGTGTTCGCGGCCCATGGTTTCCCACGCACGCTTTGCTCAGACAACGGGGCGCCATTCCAGAGCGAACGCTTCTCAGAGCTGACTGAGAGCTATGGGGTGGTGCACAGGAAAATCATGCCTCTCTGGCCCCGGGCCAATGCATCCACTGGAGTGGCCCCGGCTGAGGCATTTTTCAAGCAGTGTACTCGGCGTTTGCTACCGGAGGTAGGAGAGAAAGAACCTGGTGTGATCAATGACCAACAGGTCGAGATGGATCGGCAGCTGAGGATCGAGCAAGAGAACGCTCGGAGAGGGCTTCGCCCGCAGCGGCTGGAGCCTGGCGATGAGGTCCTCATTCGGAATAGGCATCCCCATGGGAAGCTCTCCCTATCGTATGAACCGGAACTGCTGGATGTCGTCGCGGTCCGGGGATCCATGGTGACTGCATCGGACAGACGGTCAGCGGTAACTCGCAATGTGAGTTTCTTCAAGAAACTGCAGGATCCAAGAACTGATCCACCTCCTGATCCAGACCCAGGAGAGATCCCTGAGAACGAAAGGGAAACACCCTGTCTGCCTGAGTCCCTGGCCCGGGGCATGCTCCTGGACAGATCACCCGTGCCGGAGGTGAGCAGGAGGTACCCCCAGAGGGCTGGGCGAGGGAAGCCTGCTCACCTCAGCGATTACGTGTTGGGTCATCTGGCTGTTTGTCCTGAGGATGAGGACTGTTAAGTAAGGGGACCCGGGTGGATGTCAATAAAGGGGTGCTTTGAACATGGTAAAATACCGGCACGGCCTTGGTGGAAAGGGGAATTACCGCCCTATTCCAAGGTTGGTGGGGCGGTAATTCCCCCTTCCCCCATTGCTCTTCCCCATTCCCATTTTTGCCCCAAAGGGCATAATGGGAATGGGGAAGGTGCTAATTACGGCACCGCAGCACTGTAATTAGCTCCCTGGTCCCTTTGCGGGTTGGTTTTTAACGCCTGCAAAAAGCAGGCGTTAAATTCTCCAACCCGCAAAGGGACCGCGTATTAAGGCGGTAAGGGTTAACGGTCACCGGTACCATTAACGGTGACCGTTAACCCTTACCGCCTAACGTGTAATGAGGCCCAGAGTCTCTCTCCACCTCCCCCATCGTACTAGAATATTTTTTTCATCGTCCATATCGGAATGTACAAGAGTCACATTCAAGTTCTGCTTAATAAAGTATCAAGACAGACATCTGTATGTCAATCATCGTGCACAGTTACTATGCCTGTTGTTTCAGAGGGGCCTATATTTGAAGTCTTCATTATGGCTTGTTTCGCTGTTTCTTCTTCAGATTGTAAGAGCACTTTATGACTCATTTCTTTCTAGAAAATCATGACTTTCATGAAGAGATACGACCTCTGGAACCAAATCCACTACTTGCATCGTCGAATCACTGATGGAATCTGTCGTGAAATCAATCAGCGATGTTTGGGCAGCCTGAGCTGATTTCAAAGGCAGCTGTACTTCATTAATTAGTACAGATGGCACGGAAACAACCGTGTTCGATCGACAAAAAGATCTTATGTCAATCCCCATAGCAGAGAATCCCCCTGGGGGCTTTAGACAACCCTGCTCAGCTGTGCCAATCACAGCGGTCTTTCTCAGGGGTGCTTTAATCACAGCCGGTGCCTCATGCTCTATAGGGGCAGGTGGCAGCATTCCCGATTTTAAATTATAAACCCCAACAGACATAGATCTGCCTCTGGCAAATGTAAGCAGGTATAGGTAACACTTACAATATAACTATTAAGACGTTAAGCCGACAAGAGGAAGGTCTGTTGTTTTTCTTTTTACACGTACAGCGGTTCGTAATGATCAGGTCTTGCCTACCTCGAGACGAAAGTTGAACCACACTAAGCAGATGCAAATTGCAGCATTCAGTGGAGAAGGGTTGTTAAAGTACTATTTGATAGAATAAAAATATGCAGTGAAAAAACACCACTAGCAGTGCCCGAATCCTGGGTATTCCAGGCGGGGTTTAGGGTCTTTTAAATAATTCCACCCAGGAAACAACGCCTACGATGAAGAGAAAGTCCCTATTAGTCACTATTAGTTACTGGTACATGAGTCTATTCCAGTGGAGATTTCCACGTCAGTAGCAAGTTCATACCATTGGGTTCTCAGGAGATTCGCTCGGCAGACCTCTCGTGCTGCAGTAACTGCTCTTCCAAAAATGCGCGCCAGCGTCCATCACTGCTCCGGCCACACACCATTTTTCAATCACCTTACACAAAACAGAAGTCAAAGGACCTCATTACACGGATGGCGGTAAGGGTTTACCGGTACCGGTAAATCCTTACCGCCTTACTACGAGGTCCCTTTGCGGGTTGGGGAATTTAACGCCTGCTTTTTGCAGGCGTTAAAAACCAACCCGCAAAGGGACCCACGGAGCTAATTACGGTACCGCAATTTGCGCCTTCCCCATTCCCATTATGCCCTATGGGGCAAAAATGGGAATGGGGAAGGGCAATGGTGGAAGGGGCAATTACCGCCCCGCCAACATTAGAATGGGGCGGTAATTCCCCTTTCCGCCAAGGCGGTGCCGGTATTTTACCGGCATGAACCATGGCGCTAATAGCGCCATGGTTCTCCGCCATCCGTGTAATGAGGCCCAAAGTAATGGGGCGATAGGACCCACACAAGCCAGCCGGCTACCCCAGTTTCAGAATCGGCAGGATGACTGTCCTCTCCCACACACTAGGCAATGTACCGCTACCCCACACTACATTAAACAGCCGCAACACTTCCAGCAAATGAACATATGGCAAATGCTGCAAATAAACATAACGCACCCCATCCTCACCTGGACTAGAATCCCGTCGCCCCCTCAGCGCAGGCCGCAACTCACTCAATGTGAACGACATATCCATACAGGGCGTCTGTCAATGGCATTCTGCACACCCTGATTAACAGCCACAAACTCGGACATCATCCGTCTGGACATCAGAGAATAATTTTCTGTGCTGTGCACACCCGCAAAATACTCACCCAGTGCCTCTCCTTTACCACCATCATCCACCGTATCACACCACATAACAGTAATCGCTGTAATCCGAGATCCACCGCTTGCCTGTCCGGACATATGCCGAAACCTCACCCACACCCGCGTCAAACAAGTGTCACCAGAGAGAGTACCATAGACATTCCCCAATACACCAGCTTATGATACCGAATCACCCCCTGCACCAGTGCCTTAGCCTTTTTACACGCTATAATGTCAGCTGCCCCTTTAGAATGCATGGCCTTGTGTCGATTCCTCTTCCTATCCTGAACAGCCACTGTACAGTCCGATGACCACCACGGGACCCCAGGCTTCCGGAAGAGCTTACATTCTTAAGCGGATCTGGCCGCGGCTTAAGAAAGTAAGTGAAACCTCCCGTGGGAGCCTAAGTAAGTGCAGTAATGGAGACAGTGGCTGGGATGAGAGATCTGGGGGGTCAGGGCACCGAGAATACATAAGGGCCCGGCACATCAGTCACGCTGCTGTATGATTAGTAGAGAAGAGAGGAGAAGAAGGAAGAGGTAAAGAGAAAGGTCTTGAGGCTTTTTCGGAAATTAAGGAGGTCCTGCTCAAGTTGAAGAGGGAGAGGGAGGCTGTTCCACAGCTGAGGAAAGTGATTGTCCACCAGCTCTCTGTTCACACACAGGGAGTTGGTGCCAGAGGAACGCAGTAGTCTAGAAGGGGAGTAATTGGTCAGGAAGCGTTTAAGAGAGAGTGGTCCCCGGCCCCAGATAGCCTTGTGGATGATACAAAGGTATTTGAATTTAATCTGTGCTGAGACTAGTAGCCAGTGAAGGCTTTGTAGGGCAGGAGGGATGCGGTCCTTGGGCTTGAGGCCAAAGATAAGTCTTGCTGCCATATTCTGTGTTAGCTGTAGGGGTTGCAGGGTGGACGGAGAAAGATGAAGGAAGAATCTATTGCAATAGTCTAGGCTAGAGAGGACCAGCGCATGGGTAACAATGAGTCTCTGGGGGGAGGTGAGGTGAGGAAGGGTAGAGTTCCTTGCAGAAATAAAAGCTGAAAGTGGGACTTCTTGATGACGTCCTTAATATGAGGGATGAAGGAAAGGGAGGAATCGAAGATGACTTTGAGATTCCTGGTTTCAGAGGAGGGGATAGGGAGAGCCCATGGAGGAAGGTCAGAGTGAAGGGAAGAAGTTGGGTGCAGGGGACCCAATAGGGAGAATCTCTGTTATGCTGGCATTCAGGCAGAGGCCATCAGCAGTGCACCAGGCCTGGATGGCAGAGAGGCAGTCAGGGATGAAGGCATGTGCATGGGCGTTAGTAGGAAGTTTGAAGAAGAGTTGGGTGTTGTAAGCATAGCACTGAAATCTGGGGGAGAAGGAGGAAATGAGGCGTGCCATCAGAAAAATGTATATGTTAAAGAGCTGGGGCAAAAGAATGGAGCCCTAGGGGACGCCACAGGTGGAGGTGGAAGTAGCGGACGAAAAAGAGCCCAGAATGATTTTGGAGGAACGGTCAGTTAGGAAGGAGTTAAGCCAGTCCAGTGCCCGCTCCGAGATACCAAGATTATCATGGAGCCCTTTTATGAGGATGGAATAGTTCACTGTGTCAAATGCAGAACAGAGATCAAGGAGGATGAGGACAGCACGGGAGTTGGAATCCAGGGATGTGAGCAGTTCTTCATGGGTGTTCAGACGCGCAGTTTCTGCGCCTCTGGATGATCGAAATCCAGACTGGTGGTCGTGTAGACCTCCAACAAGTTTGGTATGAGAGTTGAGTTGAGTGGAGTGGAGGGCCAACTTCTCGACCAGTTTCCCCAGGAAGGGGATGATGAAAATGGGGTGGTAGTTGGCTGGGCAGGAGGGGTTTTTGAGGAGGGGGAACACAAGGGAGTGCTTGAGGGAGGATGTTAAAGAACCAGTAGCAAAGGAGTGGTTGCAGAGATCAGCAAGAGCAGGGGGAAAAGAGGAGATGACTTTCGATGGTTCTGCAAGAGCATGGGGCAACCTGTTTGGCAGAGACCTTCATGGAGTTGACAACTCTGGTGGCTTCTTCAGGGGAGACAGGAGCTAAGGAGGAGAAGGAGGAAAGAGCAGGGGGCAGAAGCGGAAGGTTGAGTTGGAGGAGTGCGTGACCAGGCTGTTCAGTATGTCCTGTTGTTTTTTAATGAAGTGAGAGGCGATTGCATTGCAAAGGTCCTGGGAAGGAGTATGGTCAGAAGATACTGCAGAGGTTTGGCAAGTTCCCTGCATATTTCTAAGAGGTCAGCCGCATTGTTAGACGCATTGGACACTCGTGCCTGAATGTGGGGTCTTTTTCTGGCATGGCTGGAGAGTCTGTAGTGTCTCTGGATCAGGCGTCAGGCCAGTTTGTCAGAGGGTGAGCCTGAAGTGTGCCACTTTCTTTCAGCAGCCCTGCACTTATGCTTTTGGTCTGCATGTTCCGAGTCGTACCAGGTGTTACGCTTGGAGGAAGGTTTCAGGAGGATCCTCATGAATGGGGCAAGGATGTCAAGGGTGTTGGTAATGGACAGGTAGAGGTTGCTGAGTGCAGAATCAGTGGTAGAGTTGGGGTTGGGTGGGCAAGGGGGAATGAAGGTGGAAGAGTAGGTAGCAGCTGACACTCGTTTCATCGGACAGGTGTTCATGAACGAGGTTGGCAGAGCTTTATTAGGAGTTGTCACAGGTCCATAGGGACCCAGATGAGACGTGAGGAGGGAGTGGTCAGACCAGTGGTGGTGACAAGGGGAGAAGAGAGAATGAGGGTGGAGTGGATGATGGCATCTAGTGTTTGTCAATTCAGTCACTGCTGCCTGACAGATTTGATCTAGTAGAATTTACCGTTTCTGTTCATTGTCCAGCTTTGGCCAGCTTTTGAACTTCTTTTTAAGGTTTCCAAGAGAGGGCTGTGTCTTGTGTTGATGCCTTGTGTATTGGAAGCACACCGCTCAACTCACCAATCTCGGTGGTAGTCGCACGCCCAGCCCTTGCACACCCATATAAGTCAATGGGCTTTTACAAAAAATCGGGTGTTAACTTTTCACACATGTAGAGGAAAATATAAAGGGATGATTAAAAAAAATGAAGCGTGTCAAATGCAGTTAAAGGAACAGCTTTATTAACGCCGGGAGAAACAGGTCGCTCAGGGAAATTAAGCTCTCAAAATATGCCCACCTTTGCATGATTTTGGAAAGGAAACATTCATTAAAATCTTTGGTTACTGGTTCGCTAGTCATTATCAGTGGAATCCGTACAAATATTTGAGAAAAATGAAACGAAAGTGAGAACACGCCAAAAACAGCATGAAAAAAAAATGAATGGAAAAAATGTCAATCAAGCGAGTGGGAGGTTGCGGGGGTGTCCCCTGCTCCCCTTTTACCAATATTCTGGGCCTTGGGGATTGCAGGGCATGTACCCCACTTCCATAAAAAGGAAAGTGAGGGACAAGCAAAAAAAGGTGACATTTTCAACTAGGACGTCTATGTACATTGAGGCCTGGAGAGGTCCCGGTTTGCGGACATAGGCTTGTTGGAGTTGAGCCTGAAGAGACACTATCGATAGAGTGGGAAGTTGTCTTTTACTGTAGTGACAGCGTTGACTAACTTGATGCTGGTGGGGGCTGTATGGGTTCGGAGCTGGGGGTTGAAAGTGACACAGCAGTTGGTTGTCGGTACGTGCGTGGTGGTTGTCCTTGCCCGCCGCTATGAGTGGGAAGGGGAATGCTCTGGAGAAGGCAGCTGTGGACTGTGGTATGGGGGTGAGGCTGCCAGACGGTGTTAGGCCAGCTCCTGGGCGGGGTGATGCTTTGAGCAGCAAGGGTACCCTTGGGGATGCAGTGGTTGGTGGTGGTGTGCCTAACAAAGGGGCCCTTAGGACTGGAGGGGGGAGAAGTGGGAAGAAAGGTCATAAGGGTGATGGTGGGAGAGGGAAATTGGGTGCGGGTGGTTGTTACCAGTCTCTGGCAGAGGGTTTGGTAGGCGATGGTGTTGATGGTGCGGGGAGGAAGGGGCTTGCATGGTGATGACATTGTGTGGGTGGGTGTGAGTCTGGGGTTGAGCCCCTGGAGGCAGAGTTGAGTTGGCAGGTGGTTATAAAGTCAGCAAAGCCGGATCAAGATCTTGGTGGAGTTAGCCCTTTTGTGGTGTCAGAGTGGGTCCGGAAAGGGATTTTAGCTGTGCAGTCTCCCCAGGTGATCAGTGGGGGGCGATTGTTGGTTAAAGTTGTGGATGATGTGACCAGGAACGAGGCACGGGATTTGGTTAGTCTTTGGGAGACACCCTGTTTCTGTGTCAGAACAGGGTGGTGCTGTGTTTAAGAAGGTGATTGATGGGGTATCTCTCTGTGCCTAACAAGGATATTGTCAGTTCCTTGCAGGAGTTGTGGGTTTTGGTGGTGTGGCGGTTGCTTAGGAAAGGCCCTGTTATGCTCACCTGGTCTCTGCAGAGGCGTTGGGGCACGGTTGCAGCCCTCCCTGGACTTGAATCACCCCCCCCTTCAGGCCTCTCCCTCAGTAGAAAAGCTGTGAGCGGTGGTACACGGTGATACTGCTCCTGTGTGGAGATAAGAGTGTGTGAGTGTGCCAATCTGTGATTGTTGTACCTCTCGAACCCTTCGGTTTCTGTGAGCATAACCCGGCCCATAAAGCTCACCTGTGAATTATGGAAGGTAAGGTATCCGTCCAGCTACTTTTGGCAGGGGCATGTTGAATAGGATCCAGTTACTACACTGATCCCTGATAAGGATTAGTGCAGTCCAGCTGCGACTATGCTTCTCCCTATGATTGGTAAGTGTCTCTTGAGCTCTTGTGATTCTGTTCGTTCTGTTTAATGTCTTTATATGTTGCTCCTTATGCCTGCAATAATGTCTCTCTTCTGTTTTCTTCCCTTAAATGGAAATGCGGCCTCAATGCAGCTGTGAGACTCGAAACGCGGCCGGATGGAAGATTGATGCTACCGCAACGTTCGACAGCAGGTAAGTGATGGTTTAAGGAAAAGCGCGAAGTATGGCGAAGCACGACCTTAAACTGACTGTTTTTTCAATGTCTAACCTTGTCTTCTGTTTTTCCTTGCAGGCGCTGCTGTCGACGATGGAGCATGTCATGCTGCGGTGCCAAGAATAAGATTTTGGCATTACGGAAAGTGTAAAGATGAATGCTCGGTTCGCCGAAGAGATGTACAGGCAAGAACAGCTTCCCCCAGTTGGTAAGTATGCTGGCAGGAAGCAGGCTGTCCAGGAAGGGTCCTCAAAGGTAATCAGGTCTGACCTCAGATGACGGTGAGCCTTACGCTGCTGGTAAGTGCAGAAAAACAGGAAGCGTCTGTCTTGAGGATCAGGGCAGCTTATATAGCTGTGAATCCATTAGCAGCCACCCCCAAGAATACACTTAGGGCTGCTTAATGGATGGAATGTTCAAAGTTAATGCATCTGAACTGCTTAATGGATGGAATGTTCAAGGTTAATGCATCTGCGTGCTTAATGGATGGAATGTTCAAGGTTAATGCATCTTAAGTGCTATGTCCATAATAAAAGCTTTTTGGTGTTATATGGATGTTCTTTTTTACTTTTGTTCATGAGCTTGGCGCCGACAGTGTCCAGCCAGGTCTCCTGTGCATGCAAGCTCTGCATGCCCATGCTCCTGACTTCATGACCATGACAGCACTCCCCCCAAGGCCCCTCTCAAGGGTGGTTCTCCTCCCGGTCCTGGTTTGGTGGGATTATTGCGATGGAACTGTCTGATTAAAGACGGAGCATGGACATCTTCACTGGGTTCCCATGTTCGGTCTAGAGGTCCGTAACCTTTCCAGTCAATTAGGTAATACAATTTTGAGTCCAGGATGGATTTAACTTCATATTCTGGTTCGCCATCTATTACTTCGGCCTCTGGCAGAGAACTAAGCCATGTATTGGATATCATTGGTTTGAGGAGAGAGACATGAAATACAGGGTGAATTTTCATGTGAGATGGTAACTCCAATTCTATGGCGACAGGATTGATTATGGACTTTATTGTATAGGGGCCCATGTATCTTGGGCGGAAAGCTCTTGGCCCCTTCAGGGGAATCTATTTGGATGTTAACCACACCTTTTCTCCAAACTGGTAAGCGGGAGCTTCCTTCCGATGCCGATCAGCAAACAGTTTTTGTCTTTCCTTAGCCTTAGTCAGATGCTCTGTCACCGCCTTAAGTGATGGTTTTATGCAAGTTTTTTATGGCTGGCATTTCCAGGGTATCGGGTGGATCAAATAGTGATGTCCTCGATGTCTTCCGTGCACAGTATAGAATGGAGTTTGCCTGTGCTTGTGTGAACTGAGTTGTTGTATGCATACTCAGCTATCGAGAGAATATTTTTCCAAGAATCCTCAGACTGTTGCAACATACACCTGGGATATTGCTCTAAAGTTTGGTTGGTTCGTTCAGTTTGCCCATCAGTTTGAGGGTGATGGCTTGTGGACAACCAGAGGTCGATTTTGGCAATCGTACAACACTTTCTCCAAAAGGCAGAAACAAATTGAGTTCTGCGATCAGATACTAATATTGATGGAAATACGGTAGATTGTCTTTGATGGTATACTGGTCACCTTTTAACAGCCATTCCTGTTGTGTTGCTTGATCCATCAGGGATTGCAAACTGGTTCTTTGGTCATCTACACACGTGGTGGCAGCTATTCTGGTTTGAATCCTTTCCTCAGGAATTATGGCCATGGGGTTGGATGCTGTAAAAGCCTCTTTTTCTTCACTCATGCATGATAGAGCGTCTGCCTTCCCATTGCGTACTCCAGGTCTATAAGTGATAATGAAATCGTATTCAGCGAAAAAGAGGGCCCAAAGAAGTTGACACGAGGATTGTGCTTTGGCGGTTTTCAAGTATTGCAAGTTACGGTGGTCCGTGATGACAGTGACCGTATGTCTCGCCCCAAGAAGGTAATGGGCCTCATTACACGGATGGAGGTGGACCAAGGTGCTATTAGCACCTTGGTCCATGCCGGTAAAATACCAGCACCGCCTTGGTGGAAAGGGGAATTACCGCCCTATTCCAAGGTTGGCGGGGCGGTAATTCCCCTTTCCCCCATTGCCCTTCCCCATTCCCATTTTTGCCCCATAGGGCTCTATGGGAATGGGAATGGCGCTAATTACGGTGCCGCAAATTGCGGTACCGTAATTAGCTCCCTGGTCCCTTTGCGGGTTGGTTTTTAACGCCTGTAAAAAGCAGGCGTTAAATTCTCCAATCCGCAAAGGGATCTCGTAGTAAGGCGGTAAGGGTTTACCGGTACCGGTAGAATTCCGGTACCGGTAAACCCTTACCGCCTACCGTGTAATGAGGCCCAATGTCTCCAGGCCTTGAATACTGCTTTAATCGCCATTAATTCCTTATCTGTGATTGCTTAATTCAACTCAGGGGCTGAAAATTTGCAGGACCAGAATGCGACGGGGTGTAATTGTCCTGTTTCAGGGTCTCGTTGTGACAATACTTCTCCTATGGCTATTTTTGAAGCATCTGTTCCAACTATGGGGGGTCATTCTGAGTATGGTGGTAGCCATGGAGCAATTAGCTCCATGGCTGCCTCCCATACCGGTACAGAATCTGGTTTGGTACAATGGGGACTTACCGGTCCATTCCGACCCCGGAGGAACCGGTAAGTCCCCATTGACCAAACCATTCCCCATTCCCATTTGAGCCCCCATAGGGCTCAATGTGAATGGGGAGGGCGCAAATAACGGGCTCGCTAATAGCAAGCCCGTTATTTGCACCCTGGTCCTCTAACGGGACCGGTAAGGTACGTTTGGTCCGGCCAAACGTCCCTTACGGTTCATGTTAGGGGACCTCGGTATCGGGCGGTAGGGGATTACCGGCACCGGTCTCCTTACCGGTGCCCAGTATCCTCTACCGCCCGACTCGGAATGACCCTCTATGTAAGGTAGGTCTGGTCGTGGGTGTCGAAAGACTGGTGCTGTAGTGAATGCTAGTTTCTACTTCTGGAAGGCTTCTTCAGCTTTTGTTGACCGATGGAACTTTTGATTTTTCTTTAACAAGGAGGTAATTGGATGTACAATTTGTGAAAACCCAGGTATAAACCGACGGTAAAAGTTGGCAAATCCAAGTATGCTTTGAACTCCTTTCGTGGAGGTTGGTGAGTGCCATTGGAGGATTGTAACCACCTTTCGTGTGTCCATATGTACGCCTTGTGGTGCGAGCATGAAACCGAGAAACTCGACCTCGGTTACATGGAAAAACATTTTTTCCAAGTTGGCATATAATTGGGGCTATCGAAGCTTCTCTAAGACTGCCCGGATATGGCCTACATGTTCTTCCATGGAATTTGAGTAGAAAAGAATGTCGTCAATCTAAACAAGAGCGCAAACGTCCAATAGTTCACGGAGTACATCATTCATAAAAATTGGAATGCTGCAGGGGCATTACATAGCCCGAAGGGCATGACCTGGTATTCAAAGAGGCCGTACTTCGTGTGGAAGGCAGTTTTCCACTCGTCTCCTTCTTTTACTCTTACAAGATGGTACACTCCTCTTAAATCCAGTTTGTGTATATTTGAGCATGTTTCACTTGATCTAGGAGCTCTGGTATAAGTGGTAAGTTCTTAAGTATCCCTTCTTTTTAGGCACGAATAATAAGGGCGAGGAGACAGGTGACTTGGACGGGCAAATGAAACCGTTCGCCAGGAACTGATCCAGATAAGTTCTAAGATGCCGGTTTCCCTGTTCTTTTAGAGCGTAAATTCGGCTGCAAGGGACCGGGCTCCGGGTATAAGATCTATTTGACAATCGTAGGATCTGTGCGGGGGCAGAACGTTGGCTTGCTCTTTTTTCAAGACATCCTGGTAATCTTGGTATTCAAGCGGTAAGGAGCTGATGAGGCCCAACACGATTCCTTTCTTTGGTTTCAGATTGGTGTTATCTTTCTTGTAACGTGTCGGCACAATCATGAGGAAATGTCAGAACTCGTTTCCGCCAGTCGATCCTAGGATTGTGGGTCTCCAGCCAGGGCATTCCCAATATCATCTGGAACTGGGAAGCACCGATGAAATCAGAAGTAATGTCCTCTTGATGCCCATCCTGACACAGAGGGCCTCATTACACGGAAGGCGGTAATGGTTAACGGCCACCGTTAATGGTAACGGTGGCCGTTAACCATTACCGCCTTACTACGAGGTCCCTTAGCGGGTTGGTGTTTTAACGCCTGCTTTTTGCAGGCGTTAAAAACCAACCCGCTAAGGGACCTCGGAGCTAATTACGGCACCGCCAAATTGCGGTGCCGTAATTAGCGCCTTCCCCATTCCCATAGAGCCCTATGGGGCAGAAATGGGAATGGGGAAGGGCAATGGCGGAAGGGGGATTTACCGCCCCACCAACCTTGGAATGGGGCGATAAATCCCCTTTCCGCCAAGGCGGTGCCGGTATTTTACCGGCATGAGCCATGGCGCTAATAGCGCCATGGCTCACCGCCTTCCGTGTAATGAGGCCCAGAAGCTTTACTTTCTCAGTGTATTGTGTCACTGGGCGGGATGATAGCCGAGAACCATCAACGGCAGGGACATTTTCCGATTTCTGCTTCTGTCGGAGAACAAGGCCTATTCGGAGAGCCAAATCTTGGTCAATGTAGTTACCCACAGCTCCACAATCAATATATGCCTCCAAGGCATGTATTTTTGATGGTTGCTTGTAATTCACCAAAAGCACTTGAAGGACTAGATGTGAGGTCTGCACGGATTCCTTTTTCATGCTCGACAAGCAGAACCCTACACTTGCCGGGCATTGGCGTTTCTCGAGTTCTGTTCTTCTTCATCAGTTTTGTTTATTGCCCCATCCGTTTTCTTGAGTGGTTTTACCGGGCAGTCACAGAGCAAGTGACCTGCTTGTCCATAATATAAGCAAAGCTGTTGTTATCTTCTTTTTTCGCTTTCTGCTTTGGTAATGGGATTTCGAAATCCACCAATTTGCATTGGCTCAGACTGTTCATGTGGTTTAGTCTGATTCTCACGAGGTCGTACGTAAACTGACCGTCCCTCTGATCTAGCTCAATCCATTTTCCGATTCTGCAACCTATGATCGAGTTGCACCATCAGGTCTATGTAGTCCGTACACCCCTCAGGGTGATTCACCACTTGCGCCAGCACATCCTTAAGTTCTCCACGTAACCCTTGGTAAAAGAGTGTAGTCCTCTTCTCCTCTGGCCAGTTGGTCTGGGCTACAAGATGATTGAAGGTTGTTATATAGGTTAATAGATCTTGAATCCCTTGTCTGAGTGACAACAACTCGTTATCCAGAGCTTGTACTTGAGTATGACGGGCAAACAATTTCTCCATCTCATGTTGGAAATTCCCAAAGTTCCTGAGTAAAGGGTCATCTTGGTTTACCAAAGTTATAGACCAGTCCACCGCACTACCTCCTAAATACGAAAGTACAAACGCCACTTTGGCTTGGTCATTAGGAAAGGCTCCTGGTCTGCACAAGAAATGAAGGCGACATTGGTTCATAAATATAGCAAACTTGTTTGGGTCACCGATGAAGCGTTTCGGGAGGGGCTAGAGGCACTGCTCCAGGAAGAACCACCGGAACCGGTGTTGATTAGTGTGGTGTGGAAGAATGAGAAGAATGGGTTACTCCAGGAAGTGGAACCTGTCCTGCTTGTTCTTGTAGCATTTGTCTTGCCAATTTGTCAGTTGTTTCTCGGGTTACAATAAGATCTCTCCTTAATGCATTGGTTTTCTGTCTTGAAGCATGTACTTCAGCCCGTAATTCCCCTAGTAAGAGAGCTAACTGATCTGTTTCTAAAGATTCCAGCACGTCCAGGCAGAGAGTTTTTGAGGCTTCGCATTCTGTTACGCTCACCTGGTCTCTGCGAAGGCGTTGGGGCACGGTTGCAGCCCTCCCTGGATTTGAATAACCCCCCCCTTCAGGCCTCTCCCTCAGTAGAAAAGCTGTCAGCGGTGGTACATGGTGATGCTGCTCCTGCGTGGAGATAAGAGTGTGTGAGTGTGCCAATCTGTGATTGTTGTACCTCTCAAACACTTCTCCCCAAAGTACGGTTTCTGTGAGCATACGCTGGCCCATAAAGCTTATCTGTGAATTATGGAAGGTAAGCCCTCCATCCTGCTACTTCTGGCAGGGGCGCGTTGAATGGGATCTAGTTCCATCACTGATCCCTGATAAGGATTAGTCCAGTCTAGCTGCGACTATGCTTCTCCTTATGATTGGTAAGTGTCTCTTGAGCTCTTGTGATTCTGTTTGTTCTGTTTAATGTCTTTATATGTTGCTCCTTATGCCCGCGATAATCTCTCTCTTCTGTTTTCTTCCCTTAAATGGAAATGCGGCCTCAATGCAGCTGTGAGACTCTAGACGCGGCCGGATGGAAGATTGATGCTACCGCAACGTTCGACAGCAGGTAAGTGATGGTTTAAGGAAAAGCGCGAAGTATGGCGAAGGGCAACCTTAAACTGATTGTTTTTTCGATGTCTAACCTTGTCTTCTGTTGGAGCGTGTTGTGCTGCGGTGCCAAGATGAAGATTTCGGCGTACCGGAAAGTGTAAAGATGAATGCTCGGTACGCCGGAGAGATGTACAGGTAAGAACAGCTTCCCCCAGTTGGTAAGTATGCTGGCAGGAAGCAGGATGTCCAGGAAGCAGGGTCTTCAAAGGTAAGCAGGTCTGACCTCAGGCGACGGTGAGCGTTACGCTGCTGGTAATTGCAGAATAACGCGTAGCGTCTGTCTTGATTATCAGGGCAGCTTATATAGCTGTGAATCCATTAGCAGCCACACCCAAGAATACACTTGGGGCTGCTTAATGGATGGAATATTCAAGGTTAAGGCATCTGAAGTGCTTAATGGATGGAATGTTCAAGGTTAATTCATCTGAAGTGCTTAATGGATGGAATGTTGAAGGTTAATGCATCTGAAGTGCTATGTCCATAATAAAAGCTTTTTGTGTGTTATATGGATGTTCTTATTTACTTTTGTTCATGAGCCTGGCGCAAAAGGCGCCAGGACAGTGTCCACCCAGGTCTCCTGTGCATGCAACCCCTGCATACCTGTGCCCCTGACTTCATGAGCCTCATTAGGACCCTGGCGCTAAGTGTTTAACAGCGCCGTAAAAGGCTGCGGCGCTGTTTAACACTTGTCCCCTTACTACGAGGTCCCTTTGCGGGACCCGACTAAACGGCTGTTCTAGACCAGCCGTTAAAGTAGGGACCCGCAAAGGGACCTTGGTGCTAAGTACGGTACCGCAATTAGCGGTATCGTACTTAGCGCCTTCCCCATTCCCATAGAGCCCTATGGGGTGGAAATGGGAATGTGGAAGGGCCATGGTTCACAAGGGAATTACTGCCCCGCCAACCTTGGAATGGGGTGGTAATTCCCCATTGAACCATGGCGGACCCGTTACACCACTGGCACCAACCATGGTGCTAATAGCGCCATGGTTTAGCGCCAGTGTTGTAATGAGGGCCCATGACCATGACAGCCCCTGATGGGGGCATTACTTCTATGACTGTGGCTATTGGGTTTAGGGGGTGTGAGGTGCCGGAGCTCGTGTATTAGGGGTTCAGGGGTCTCAAGTTGTGGCAATGGCATGCAAAGAGTCTGTTGGCGAATGGGCAGGAGTTGAAGGAGTTGTTGAGGGTGGGTGATGTTGATGTTGCATGTGTTCAGGATACGTGGTTGAGATAGCGTACTAATTTCCACTTTCCGGGGTATGTGTTGTTTAGGAAGGATAGAGTGGTGGGTCGTGGGGGAGGGGTCTGTATTTTAGTGAAGACTAGTATTCAATGTTCTGTCCTTGAGTTTGGTGGGGATTTGGAAATGATTGGTGTGAGGTTGTTTGTGGGTGATAGTGTGTTGGTTGTTTTGAATTTTTGTAATCCGTGTAGGCCTCTTGATGCGGGGGCATTGCAGCGTGCCTTGGTGCAGAGTGGCAGATATATTTTTTGTGATGACTTTAATTGTCACAATACACTGTGGAATAGTCCTGTGACAGATGTCAATGGGACTAGTCTCGAGGTGCTGGTTGATGATTGCGGACTTGTTTTATTTAACTCACCAGGGCATACTAGGACTGATGTTCATACGGGTATGGGTCTTGCCTGGATTTGACCTGGGTATCGGCTTCTTTGTTCTCTAAGTGTTTGTGGAAATTGAGGACGGATGGGGAGATGGGGAGTGATCATGGGTCTATATCTGTGGAAGTAGATGTCAGGGTGTTGAAGTCGACGAGTCCTGCCCCGAGGGGTTGTAACTTCCCTAATTTGGATTGGGTGAAGTTTGAGGAGGGGTGTAGCAGGTTGCTGGGTGTGATGGGGTGGGTGGTGCCCTGTGGATGAGTTGGATTTGGCTTTGGTAGGCATCTATCAGAGTGTTGTGGCGGATCTGGCCCCGGCTTAAGAATGTAAGAGGGAGAGGGAGGCTATTCCACAGAAAGGAGCCCGCCGAGGAAAGTGTTTGACCACCAGCTCTCTGTTTAGCAAACAGTTTCACACGCAGGGAGTTGGTGCCAGAGGAACGCAGTGGTCTAGAAGGGAAGTATTTGGTAAGGAAGCTTTGAAAATAGAGTGGTCCCCGGCCCCAGATAGCCTTGTGGATGATACAGAGGGATTTGAATGTAATCCGTGCTGAGACCGGGAGCCAGTGAAGGCTTTGTAGGGCAGGAGAGATGCGGTCTCTGGACTTGAGGCCAAATAAGTCTCAAGTCCTTTCTCTTTACCTCTTCCTTCTCCTCCTCTCTTCCCTGCTTATCATACTGTAGCGTGACTGATGTGCAGGGCCCTTATGTATCCTCAGGGCCCTGACCCCCCACACATCTCTCATCCCAGCCGCTGTCTCTTTTACTGCACTTACTTAGGCTCCCACGTTAGGTTGCACTTACGTTCTTTTCTTCTTAAGCACTTCACCCTGAGCACTATTCCATGAGCACCACAGCTCCTATCCCTTACCCATCCCTTCCCTATGCACTTGCACGTTCTGAACACTCACAAGGCATAACCGGTTTGTCTCTCCTCCCTGTTATTCTGATTCTTTGTACTATTAATTCAATTATTTATCTTTGTTGCAATTCATGTCTACCTTCCCCTTTCCCCACCCTGTTGCTCATAACTGCCTAACCTCCGGTTTTAACCCAGAGACTCGGGGTTTTCACGCTCTTCTCTGGGCCTCCGTGGAAGAGCTTGGAGTCTCCGGGTCCCAGAGTTGCTGCTTCTGAGGCTAGGAAGATCTGGAGCAGTCAGCATTGAAGCAGCTATGGCGGCACTTGCTGCACCTGCATCTCCGAAAAGGGTGTTTTTTAAATTATGCATGATTTTCTAATTCAGGGTTACTTTTATTTGTTCCTGCCAGAGAAGCACCGATTAAGGTCTTGCTAAAATGTTAAAGAGGTGTCTCAGCAGGATTATACAGGCTGCAGGCATTTTCCCCTCATTCTTTTTGTTTCTTTTAAGTAACCCGCTTTGCACGTCTTACTGCAGGCATTAGCAAACAAGTGTGTGGGAATGGCCCATTTCTTTATCAAGCCACAGCTCACTGGGATGTGCTGTTTAGCATTTAAAAGCCCCATAATCTGCGTCTATGCTAAAGTACATACCAGACTAACAATGCACACTAATCTGTGCCATGTCTGTTTGGTTGATATGAAAACAATGCATTTACCCTTCATGAGGTATTGCACATTTTATTTACGTCCTGCATAACAAGATGCATGCCAGTGTGAAATGACTGAACTGCATTCTGGGACTCATAGTCGTGTAGTTATAACGGGGAAACCTGGAGTATATTCCTAGAATCAACTTAAAGATGCTGGAAGGCCGTCTCCTAATGGAATGATGTGTGGGTGCGCATTTCATATCAAAATGATGTTTGGAGGCCCCCTTGCCTGCGGCTGAGAAGATCTGCCTGCACATGTTGGCAAAAATGCCTTTATCTGGATTAGAGTAATGCTTCCAAATGCAAAAGGGCCCTGTAAAAATTGTAAAGGTGTTTTTTGAGGGCACAGTTAAATTTGATGCAGTTTTGTGCACATAGCCGATCACACATTTAATATGGTTTACCTTTTTGACATATGGGCGGAGCCTTGTGCCACTGGGCGAAGTCTTGTATGGCTATGGGAGGGCTTAATTCTCAGGGTTTTTTTTATTTAGAAATGAAGGAAGGTGTGCTATTGCCCCATGTTTGCTATGAAACAGTTTTTGCTAATTATATAAGCGCCTAACAAATGACATAGCTCTCAACCATTTGAGTTGCAAAAGCGGGTGAAAACACCCGATTTTGTTTTTGGCGGGTGAGAGGCCCATTGAAATGAATGGGCCTGCAGGAGGCTTGGCGGGTGAGTCCACTCTTTACAAGGCGGGTGACACCCGCCAAAAGCGTGTGAGTTGAGAGCTATGCAAATGACCAATAAATAAATAAATATCTAGTATGGTATCACAATACAAAACATTAAGACTGTAACCCATACAGAAAACTATAGCTAAAAATATGCACAACATGTTAAACTACCTAAATAATATTGAAGTATTATGAGGAAGAAATTGCTCTCTTGAGCTGAGCAGCACTTGTTTTCTTTTTAGTCGTGCAAATAACGCATGACTGTATTAGTGTCTCTTTTCTTCGTACTTTTCTGAGTCTGGCGAGTGGATGAGCAATGCGCATGCTCTTTTTAATATCCCCCGCTGCGCATGCGCCAATGATAAGTCTCCGTGCAGTGCGCATGCTCGGTCTAGTATTGCTTGACTTTCCCTGCAATGTGCGTTCCTTGTTCTGTATCTCCACAGTGCGCAGGCTCTCCTCAATAGTGTTTTTATGCTGCGTCTGCTCTCTTCTGTCCCTCCTTTCCACGCCTCCTCAAGTAATTTGTGCTGCCCTGTATTATCTCCGCTCTACGTACGCTCTAGACATCTGTATGTAATGCGCATGCTAATTTGATCAGTATCTGTGCACTGCGTACGCTCGAGTGATCAGTATATTAGCACTGCGCACGCTCATTCGATGGAATCTCCGCACTGCGCATGTCCAAATGACCGTAAATCCGCACTGCGCATGTTGTATCTCTGCACTAGGCATGCCCGATTGATCAGTATCTCCGCAACACGTATGCTCGTATGATCAGTATTTCCGCAATGCGCATGCCCAATTGATCAGTATCTCTGCACTGCGCATGCCCGTATGATCGCATCTCTGCACTGCGCATGTTAGTGGCTTTGCTGCTGAAGGCGATACCTCGGCCATCCCCAGTCACCCCGGGAGGCTCTGCTCCTCGGACGGGAACTAGACGCTGCCGTGTGAGAGGGGGCGCTGCAGGTCACGTCCTCAGGCAGGGGAGAGAGTAGGCGGGCCTACAGTCCCTCTGGGAGCCGAGGAGGCCCGAGTCTGCAGAGGAGGGAGCACTTCCTGGAAGAAGGGTGAGGTGCATGTTGGCAAAAGTGTCGTGCTTTGTTGCTAGAGGGTCTGTGTGTGCCTGGTGTTGGGGAGGGTGAGAATGAAACGATAGTTGGTGGTTGGTACGTCCGTGGTGGTGGTGGTTGGTACGTGCGTGGTGGTGGTGGTTGGTGCGTGCGTGGTGGTGGTTGGTGCGTGGTGGTGGTTGGTACGTGCGTGGTGGTGGTTGATACGTGCGTGGTGGTGGTTGGTACGTGCGTGGTGGTGGTTGGTACGTGCGTGGTGGTGGTGGTTGGTACGTGCGTGGTGGTGATGGTTGGTACGTGCGTGGTGGTGGTGGTTGGTGCGTGCGTGGTGGTGGTTCGTGCGTGGTGGTGGGTGGTTCGTGCGTGGTGGTGGTTGGTACGTGCGTGGTGGTGGTTGGTACGTGCGTGGTGGTCGGTGGTTGGTACGTGCGTGGTGGTGGTGGTTGGTGCGTGCGTGGTGGTGGTTGGTACGTGCGTGGTGCTGGTGGTCGGTACGTGCGTGGTGCTGGTGGTCGGTACGTGCGTGGTGGTCGGTACGTGCGTGGTGGTCGGTACGTGCGTGGTGGTCGGTGCGTCGTGGTGGTCGGTGCGTCGTGGTGGTTGGTACGTGCATGCGTTGTGGTGGTTGGTACATGCGTCGTGGTGGTTAGTACGTGCATGCGTCGTGGTGGTTGGTACGTGCATGCGTCGTGGTGGTTGGTACATGCATGCGTCGTGGTGGTTGGTACATGCGTCGTGGTGGTTGGTACGTGCGTCGTGGTGGTTGGTACGTGCGTCGTGGTGGTGGTCGGAACGTGCGTCGTGGTGGTGGTCGGAACGTGCGTCGTGGTGGTGGTTGGTACGTGCGTGGTGGTGGTAAGTACGTGCATGGTGGTGGTTGGTATGTGCGTGGTGGTTGGTATGTGCGTGCTGGGTGACCCTGCCCGCCGTTATGAGTGGGCAGGGAATACTCTGGAGACAGCGGCTGCGGGCGGTGGTATGGGGGGACAATATGGCAGGGCAATATGGCGTATGTCCTGCTTCCTGCGCCTAGGAAGAGTGATACATTGAGCAGTAACGGGACCCATGGGTCTACAGGGATTGGTGGTGGTGCAACTGATAAGGGCTCCCTTATGAATGCTGGATGGGAAGGTGGGAAGAAGAATGGAAAGGGTGGTTAGTGGGAAAGGAAGTTGGGTACAGGTGGTGGTCACCAGTCTCTGGCGTAGGGTTTGGCAGTTGTTGATGTTGGGAGGAGGACGTTGGGGTCTCTTGGGGATGATGGTGGGGAACTGCTTCGGAGTAGGTCCCCTGTGGATCGGAGGGTGCAGGGCAGTGGGGGTCTGGTGGTGGACAGCAGTATTTGAGAAGGAATGAAGCTGCAGTTGAATCCATGGAGGCAAAGTCAGGTTGGCAGGTGGTCATAAAGTTGGCAAAGCCTGATCTAGATCTTAGTGGTGTTAACCCTTTTGTGGTTTCTGAGTGAGTCCGGAAAGGAATTGGTGCTGTGCAGTCTTTTCAGGTAATTAGTGGGGGGAATTTGTTGGTTAAGGGTGTGGGTGAGGTGCCCAGGAACAAGTGTTGGATATGGGATGTCTTAGTAGACATCGGGCTTCATTATGACTTTGGAGGTAGCCATGCCCTTAATAAGGGCATGGCTGCCTCCAAAATCGTGTCCGGGTTCCCTGAATGGGGAAATACTGGGCCATTCCGAGTTTGGAGGGCCCGGTATATCCTCCTTCAGGGAACCCGGGCCCAGGCCTTCCCCATTCCCATTCGACCACCTCATAGGGCTCAATGGGAATGGGGAGGGAGCTAACAACGGGCCCATTTTGAATGGGCTCGTTGTTAGCTCCCTGGTCCCCTCGCGGGACCCGCTATGGTCATCTGGATAAACAGGACGTCCATAGCGGGTCCCGCGAGGGGACCTCGTAATAGTGCGGAGTGGGTTTAACGGTGCTGGCACCATTACCAGCGCCATTAAACCCATTCCGCACAAGTTGTAATGAGGCCCATCCTGTTACTGTGTCAGGGTGGTGTGGTATGTACGGGAGTGATTTATGGACTATGGACTACCTCTTTGTGTGCATGATAGGGATATGGTGAGTTCCTTGCAGAAGATGGGGGTTTTGGAGGTATGGAGGTTGGGGAGGAAAGATCCTGATGGCTGTGTAATTTCTACGACTGTGACTATTCGATTTAGGGGGAGTGAGGTGCCGGAGCATGTGTTTTTGGGGTTTCAGTGTTTTCGGGTGAAGCCATATGTCCCAGCCCCCCTTAGGTGCTATAAGTGTCAGGAGTATGGTCACATAGCACAGTCTTGTAGGAGGGAGAGGAGGTGGGGGAAGTGTGGTGGGCCCCATGATATTAAGGAGTGTGTGTCAGATTGTACACCGAAGTGTTGCAATTGTGGTGGGGATCATGTTGCTTTTTTTAGAGGGTGTGTTGCTCAGGTGGAGGCCTGTAAGGTTGTGAGCACTAAGGTGAGTCAAAACATCAGTTATGCAACACCAGTTCAGAAGGTATGGGAGGAGCAGGTGGTGGTGGGTATTCCTGCTGCAGTGGTGAAACAGGTGGAGGTAGGGGAGGTTCAGTCTTTGGGGGTTGAGGGAGTGATTGGAGGGGGTGTTACTATAAGAATGGCAGATTTGTTGTGTTTTATTATTGCAACTATTAATATGACAGCTGGTTGTCAGTCGAAATTGGACAGGTTACAGGCGGTGGTGAAGGCAGCAAAGATGTATTTAAGGATTGGAAATCTCACAGATAAGGATGTACATAAGATGAGTGGTGGTGATGTTCCCCATTAGGGTTCAGGGGTCTGAGGTTGTGGCAATGGAATGCGAGGAGTTTGTTGGCGAATGGGCAGGAGTTGAAGAAAGAGTTGGTGAAAGTGGGTGATGTTGATGTCGTATGTGTTCAGGAGACATGGTTAAGAGAGGGTATTCATTTTCGTTTTCCGGGATATGTGTTGTTTAGGAAAGATAGAGTGGCGGGTTGTGGGGGAGGAGTATGCATTTTGGTGAAGATTGGTATTCAATGTTCTGTCCTTGAGTTTGGAGGGGAATTGGAGTTGATTAGAGTGAGGTTATTTACGGGTTTTGACGTGTTGGTGATTTCAAATTTCTATAATCTGTGTAGACCTCTTGACTTGGGGGCTTTACAGCAGCCCTTGTGGCAGCATGACAAATATATTCTTTGTGGGGATTTTAACTGTCATAATACGTTGTGGAATAGTGCTGTGACAGATGTTAATCGGGCTAATTTGGAGGTGCTGGCTGATGAGTGTGGACTTGTTTTATTGAACTCGCCAGGGCATACTAGGACTGACATTCATACCGGAATGAGATCTTGTTTGGATTTGACATGGGTATCGGCATCTATGGTTTCTAAGTGTGTTTGGAAACTGAGGATGGATGGGGAGATGGGGAGTGATCACGGGTCTATATCGGTAGAGGTAGGAGTCAGGGTGGTGAAGTCGGCAGGTCCTGCCCCGAGGGGGGGGAACTTCCGTAATTTGGATTGGGCGATGTTTGGAGAGGGGTGTAGCAGGTTGATGGGTATGATGGGTTTCAGTGATGCTCAGGGGGTGGGGGTGCATACCACTGTGGATGCAATGGATTTGGCTCTGCAAGATATCTTTCGGAGTGTTGTGGCAGAATTGGCCCCGGCTCGAGGTAAGATCTTCCGGAGACCTGAGGTCCCGTGGTGGTTGTCAGAATGTACAGCGGTAGTTCAGGATGGAAAAGGAAGCGGCGGAAGGCCATGTATACTAAAGCGGTGGCGGACATTGTTGCATATAAAAAGGCTAGGGCACTGGTGCAGAGGGTGATTCGATGTCATAAGCGCATGTACTGGAGGAATTTTTGTAGTACTCTCTCTAGTGATACATTTTTATCAAAGGTGTGGGCAAGGTTTCGGCATATGTCCAGGCAGGCGAGAGGCGGCACTCGGATTTCAGTGATTACAGATGCGGGGTGTGACATGGTGGATGATGGTGGTAAAGCAAAGGCATTTGGAAAGTATTTTGCGGGTGTGCACAGCACGGAAAATTATTCCCTGGTGTCCAGACGGAAAATGGCAGAGTGAGTTGCGGGCTGTGGTAAGGGCTGATGGGATTCAAGTCCGGGGGAGGATGGGGTACAGTATATTTATTTGCAGCATTTGCCGGATGTTTGCTTGCTGGAGGTGTTGCGGCTGCTGGAGGTGTTGCGGCTGTTGCGTGGGATCATGGTACATTGCCTAGTGGGTGGAAGAGGGGTGTCATCCTTCCAATTCTGAAATTGGGGAAGCCAGCTGGTTTGTGCGGGTCCTATCGTCCCATTGCTCTGACATCTGTGTTGTGCAAGGTGATGGAAAAAAATGGTGTGTGGCCGTCTGGTGCACTTTCTGGAGTCGGAGCAGTGTGTATCAGCATGGGTTTTGTAAATCTAGATCTGTGATGGATGCAGTTGTGGCATTGGCAACAGATGTGGAGAAGGCATTGTCCTGTCGGGAAATGGTGGGGCAATCTTTGTTGATATGGAGAAGGCGTATGATATGGTGTGGAGGGATGGGTTGCTATTTGTGTTGCGAAAGAATGGTGTTGAGGGGAAGATGTTTTCCTGGATTAAGGATTTTCTGATGAATAGGGCGTTTCGAGTGCGTGTTGGGGACGCATTGTCCCGAGAGTTTTTGATGGAAAATGGGACGCCTCAGGGTAGTGTTATCAGCTCTATTTTGTTTCTTGTAGCGGTGGATGACCTTATAGAGAGAGTTCGGGAATGTGGTTGTCAGGTGGGATTCTATGCAGATGATGGAGTGATTTGGGTTAGGGATAAGGTGGGAGGAGTGATTAAAGGAAAGTTGCAAGAGGCTTTGGAGGTAATGGAAAGGTGGTGTCAGGATTGGGGATTTAAGGTGTCCTCCTCTAAAACGGTGTGTATGTTGTTCAACAGACAGCGTAGTGGTGTCAGTTTGGAACTCAAGTACAGCGGGGATGAGTTGGTTCGGGTGACGGAATTTCGGTATCTTGGTGTGCTCTTGGATCCGTGCCTGTCATGGAAGTTGCAAGTGGAAAAGACGGTGGCAAAGTGTAAATAGCGTCTTAATTTGTACAAGGCGGTGTCGGGTCAGGAGTGGGGTGGATGGCAGAGAAGTATGAGGAATGTTGTATGTGGGGTTGGTCAGGAGTGTGCTGAAGTTCGGAGTTCAGCTGTAGTGCAGTTATAGTAGGACTCAGCTTAATGTGTTGGATGGTGTCCAGGCAAGGGCAATGATAATTGTGACTGGGACTGTTCGGTCATCCCCCGCAGAGGCCGTGCAAGTGTTGGCAGGGATGTTGCCAATGGATTTGAGACGGGAGAAGCTGAGTGCTAGGTATTGGCTGCGTTGTAAATCCCTCAGTGTGTGGCATCCTGTGAAGAAGTGTCTGCAGGTTAATTGGATGCATGCTTATAAGAGTGGGAGTTGGGAGAGGAAAGGGGGACTTTTGGATTCCATGCAGACAGGCTGGTGAAACGATTGGGGGTGGAGGGGTTGTGTATGGTTGAAGATGTGGATAGGGTTGTTGGACCGATTTGGATGCAGTATGATCCAATTGTCTGTTTGGATCTGGGCAAGGTGGTGATAGAGGCATGATTAAGAGATTGGCGGTGCAGTATGTGGAGGGGAAAGTTGGCGCTCAAGTAAATACGGATGGTTCCAGGGATCCGGAGAGGAACAGGGTTGGTATGGCTTGCTAGTTTCATGCGGATGAGGAGCTTTGGGTGGCTAGGTTGTCGGATGATGTATCGGCTGAGTTAATGGCTATTAATATGGCGGTGCTTCGGATTATAGGGAAACAGTTGTCTAGGGTGGTGGTGTTTGTGGATTCGAGTGCGTTGTTGGCTATCAAGGAGGGGAATTGTGATAGGAGGGACATAGTTGTGCTCATTAGACAGCGATTAGAGGAGTGTGTTGCAGGGGGTACCGTGGTGGAGTTGGCTTGGGTTCCCAGTCATTGTGGGGTCTTGGGTAATGAGATGGTGGATCGGGCTGCGTATGGGGATGGGGATGTGGATGTGAAAGTTCCATTGAATGTTGCTGAGATACAGGGGATGGTGCGTGGAAAAATTAAGGATATGTGGTAGGATCAATGGGATATGAGTTCAAAGGGACGGCAGTTCTATGCAGTATGCAGGGAAGTGCGGGTTCGGGCGTTTGAGGGGGGAGTAGAGTTGACACGAAGAGAGGAAACTATTTTGAATCGCCTTACTGTGGGTCATGCAGGGTTGGCGGGATGGAAGTGTTTGCTGGGTAGAGTTACTTCAGCAGCACGTGAGGCTTGAGGGTGCCCAGAGACGGTGCCTCATTATATGTTGGACTGTGTGAGGTTTGATGTGCAGCGGGAATTACTCAGAGTCCGGATGAGTGGCAGTGGGGTGGTTGTACAGGGGTTATCTGATCTGTTCAGTTGGAAAAGAGGGGTGGTGAATGAACAGTGTAGGTTCCTGGGAGACTGGGAAGTGGGATGAGATCTAGTGGAGGTTGATGGCTGATTGGTGCTCTTTTTGGTGAACATCATCTTAATAGATGGAAATCGCGAGCTTCAGATTTCTGGAGTCATCCTAACAAGAAGAAGAAGAAGAAGTCACTCTGCGAGGCTCTGAGAGGTGGGTGTGTTCATGGCCCCCCAGTCCTCCCCTCTTCCTCAGCTCAGGATCTAGGGTGAAAACGCTGCACCAATGAGGAAGCAGTGATTATGCAGATACATGGCGGGAGGCCAGTCTTCACCCCTGGGGTGAGAAGAGTCCATAGGAGGCATCTTTCCTTGCCTCTGCTTTCCCTTCTCAAGCCTTTCGCCTGTCTGTGCTATGGGGGGGAGGAGTAGTCTACACCCCTGGGGTGAGAAGAGTCTATAGGAGGCATCTAGCCTTGCCTCTGCTTTCCCTTCTCAAGCCTTTCGCTGTCTGTGCGATGGGGGGGAGGAGTAGTCTACACCCCTGGGGTGAGAAGAGTCTACAGGAGGCATCTTGCCTTGTCTCTGTTTTCCCTTCTCAGGGCTTTCTCCTCTCTGTGCTATACGGTGGGTTTGGGGAGAGGGGGTGATGAGTCTGTGGTGAGAAGAGTCTATAGGAGGCATCTTGCCTTGTCTGTTTTCCCTTCTGAAGCCTTTCTTCTGTATGTGCTATGGGGGGTAGTCTACACCCCTGGGGTGAGAAGAGTCTATAGGAGGCATATCGCCTTGTCTCTGCTTTCCCTTCTCAGGCCTTTCTCCTGTCTGTGCTATGGGGGGGGTAGTCTACGCCCCTGGTGTGAGAAGGGTCTATAGGAGGCATCCTGCCTTGCCTCTGCTTTCCCTTCTCAAGCCGTTCTCCTGTCTGTGCTCTGGGGGCGGGGGGTAGTCTACACCCCTGTGGTGAGAAGGGTCTATAGGAGGCCTCTTGCCTTGCCTCTGCTTTCCCTTCTCAAGCCTTTCTCCTGTCTGTGCTATGGGGGAGGGGAGTGGGGGGAGTCTACCCTCCTGTGGTGAGAAGAGTCTATACGAGGCATCTTGCCTTGCCTCTGCTTTCTAAAGGGGGAGGCCGGAGCGGGCTGGGGGTGCTATACTGGGAGGAATGGGGGTGATATACTGAGAGGAAGGGGTGATATAGGCATCTAATAATAGCAGGCACACGGCTGGTTTTCTACCTTTTAGTACAGATGTAGGACACAGAGCAGGTACATCTACCCCATCATAGGCTCAAGGCCTGATCTAATAATAGCAGGCACAAGGCTGGTTTACCTCCTTTAGTATAGATGCAGGACACAGGGCAGGTACATCTACCCCATCATAGGCTCAAGGCCTGATCTAATAATAGCATGCACAAGGCTGGTTTACCTCCTTTAGTATAGATGCAGGACACAGGGCAGGTACATCTACCCCAGCATAGGCTCAAGGCCTGATCTAATAATAGCAGGCACGAGGCTGGCTTACTACCTTTAGTATAGATGCAGGACACAGAGCAGGTACATCTACCAGAGCATAGGCTCAAGGCCTGATCTAATAATAGCAGGCATGAGGCTAGTTTACTACCTGCAGTATAGATGCCTGATCTAATAATAGCAGGCACGTGGCTGGTTTTCTACCTTTTAGTACAGATGTAGGACACAGAGCAGGTACATCTACCCCAGCATAGGCTCAAGGCCTGATCTAATAATAGTAGGCACGAGGCTGGTTTACTACCTTATTATAGATGCAGGACACAGAGCAGGTACGTCTACCCCAGCATAAGCTCAAGGCCTGATCTAATAATAGCAGGCACGAGGCTGGTTTACGACCTTTAGTATAGATACAGGACACCGAGCAGGTACATCTAGCCCAGCATAGGCTCAAGGCCTGATCTAATAATAGCAGGCACAAGGCTGGTTTACTACCTTTAGTATAGATGCAGGACACCGAGCAGGTACATCTACCCCAGCATAAGCTCAAGGCCTGATCTAATAATAGCAGGCACAAGGCTGGTTTACTACCTTTAGTATAGATGCAGGACACCGAGCAGGTACATCTACCCCAGCATAAGCTCAAGGCCTGATCTAATAATAGCAGGCACAAGGCTGGTTTACTACCTTATTATAGATGCAGGTCTCAGAGAAGGTACATCTACCCCAGCATAGGCTCAAGGCCTGATCTAATAGCAGGCACGAGACTGGTTTACTGCCTTTAGTCAAGATGTAGGACACAGGGCAGGTACATCTACCCCAGCAAAGGCTCAAGGCCTGATCTAAAAATAGCAGGCACGAGGCTGGTTTACTACCTTTTTTATAGATGCAGGACACAGGGCAGGTACATCTACCCCAGCAAAGGCTCAATGCCTGATCTAATAGTAGCAGGCACGAGGATGGCTTACTACCTTTAGTATAGATGCATGACACAGAGCAGGTACATCTACCCTAGCATAGGCTCAAGGCCTGATCTAATAATAGCAGGCACAAGGCTGGCTTACTACCTTTAGTATAGATGCATGACACAGAGCAGGTACATCTACCCCAGCATAGGCTCAAGGCCTGATCTAATAATAGCAGGCACGAGGCTGGTTTACTACCTTATTATAGATGCAGGTCTCAGAGAAGGTACATCTACCCCAGCATAGGCTCAAGGCCTGATCTAATAATAGCAGGCACGAGGCTGGTTTACTGCCTTTAGCCAAGATGTAGGACACAGGGCAGGTACATCTACCCCAGCATAGGCTCAAGGCCTGATCTAAAAATAGCAGGCACGAGACTGGTTTACTGCCTTTAGTCAAGATGTAGGACACAGGGCAGGTACATCTACCCCAGCAAAGGCTCAAGGCCTGATCTAAAAATAGCAGGCACGAGGCTGGTTTACTACCTTTTTTATAGATGCAGGACACAGGGCAGGTACATCTACCCCAGCAAAGGCTCAATGCCTGATCTAATAGTAGCAGGCACGAGGATGGCTTACTACCTTTAGTATAGATGTAGGACACAGAGCAGGTGCATCTACCCTGCATAGGCTCAAGGCCTGATCTAATAATAGCAGGCACGAGGATGGCTTACTACCTTTAGTATAGATGTAGGACACAGAGCAGGTGCATCTACCCTGCATAGGCTCAAGGCCTGATCTAATAATAGCAGACACAAGGCTGGTTTACTACCTTTATTATAGATGCAGGACACAGGGCAGGTGCATCTGCCCCAGCATAGGCTCAAGGCGTGATCTAATAATAGCAGGCACGAGGCTGGCTTACCACCTTTAGTATAGATGCATGACACAGAGCAGGTACATCTACCCCAGCATAGGCTCAAGGCCTGATCTAATAATAGCAGGCACGAGGCTGGCTTACTACCTTTAGTATAGATGCATGACACAGAGCAGGTACATCTACCCCAGCATAGGCTCAAGGCCTGATCTAATAAAAGCAGGCACGAGGCTGGCTTACTACCTTTATTATAGATGCAGGACACAGAGCAGGTACATCTACCCCAGCATAGGCTCAAGGCCTTATCTAATAATAGCAGGCACGAGGCTGGTTTTCTACCTTTTAGTACAGATGCAGGACACAGAGTAGGTACATGTACCCCAGCATCGGCTCAGGGCCTGATCTAGTAATAGCAGGCACGAGGCTGGCTTACTACCTTTAGCATAGATGCAGGACACAGAGTAGGTACATGTACCCCAGCATAGGCTCAATGCCTGATCTAATAGTAGCAGGCACGAGGATGGCTTACTACCTTTAGTATAGATGTTGGACACAGAGCAGGTACATCTACCCCAGCATAGGCTCAAGGCCTGATCTAATAATAGCAGGCACAAGGCTGGCTTACTGCCTTTTAGTATAGATGCAGGACACAGGGCAGGTACATCTGCCCCAGCATAGGCTCAAGGCCTGATCTAATAATAGCAGGCACGAGGCTGGCTTACCACCTTTAGTATAGATGCATGACACAGAGCAGGTACATCTACCCCAGCATAGGCTCAAGGCCTGATCTAATACTAGCAGGCACAAGGCTGGTTTACCTCCTTTAGTATAGATGCAGGACACAGGGCAGGTACATCTACCCCATCATAGGCTCAAGGCCTGATCTAATAATAGCAGGCACAAGGCTGGTTTACCTCCTTTAGTATAGATGCAGGACACATGGCAGGTACATCTACCCCATCATAGGCTCAAGGCCTGATCTAATAATAGCAGGCACGAGGCTGGCTTACTACCTTTATTATAGATGCAGGACACAGAGCAGGTACATCTACCCCAGCATAGGCTCAAGGCTTGATCTAATAATGGCAGGCATCAAGGCTGGTTTACTTTCTTTATTAGAGATGTAGGACACAGAGCAGGTACATCTACCCCAGGATAGGCAAAGGGCCTGTTCTCAGCACTGAGTATGTCTGTTTACCAGCCCTGTAGTCCGGCTTTGCTGGTGAAGATGCAGCTCGGGTATCCTCAGTCACTCTGCAAAGTTCTGAGCAGTGGTTTTATTCCTGAGGCTTCTTGCCCTCTCTCTTGCTCATTTACATCTCAAATGCTGTATGGTGAAAACGAAGCAGTATGGCTATTCCACACCCTTGTAGTGCAAAGGGAGTTTTTTTTAGGAGAAATGTTGACTTGTCTCTGCTTTTCCTACGCAAACCTTCTATTAAGCATTTCTCCTGTGTATGTGGTAGAGGGTGGGTTATGAGGGTGGAGGATGAGATACGCAGCTCTTTCTTTGGACATTTTGATTATATATTTTCTCCATCATATAAATGCTTGCAGTATGAAGATGAATTAATTGTATAATGTTTGCTTTCCACAGGGTTGAATACATTATTGGTGTGTCATCGTGTTTAGCAAAAGTAAGAAGCACAGACCATAAAAGGTAAACAGGTGCTGTGATATATGTATGTCCCTCTAAATAACTGCTGCAATATATGTATGTCTCTCTGTACACACTGCTATTTGTTTATTAGGCATCGTGTCTCCTGCCCTGCCTACCCGTGCCCTCCCTGTTACCTCTTCCATTCATCTACTCTTCTTCCTCCCCTCGTGCCATGCGCTCGACTACGAACCATAAGTAGCCCTGGAAAAGGTTCTCAAAGTGGCCCCCATGTCACAACGAATATAGAAGCATAAGAAGCAATCCCAGCCCCTTAACAAGACTTTAAATGGGGGTAAACATGTGCACTTCAAAGCACATTATCCATATACAGTGACTAAAATGTAATTTTGAAAAAAAACATTTTTTAGGGGTTGGTACAGACAAATGTGCCTTACCATCCAGGCCAAATATAGCTATCCCAGAATCTCTGCCCCCCCCCCCTTCGCCTCTGACACAACCCATAGCTTGACAAACTGATCTGGTTGCAATAAAAAAAACAGCTTTCTCTGTGTCCCCCTCATCTATGCTGGACACAGAATAATGAACAGATGGCTTTTCAAGCGCAACATAAGCATTCCACAATGAGAGTATTTGTGTTCTAGCATAGGTACAGGATCGGTGCTACTGATAGGTACGCAGCAGGTGTACGGGTTGTAGTATAGATGTAGGACTCAGAGCAGATACATCTACCCCAGCATAGATACATAACTCAGATTAGTAGCCTCATGGTGTAGAATGGCTTGTTCGCCGACTTGAGGCACTGGCGCAAATCAAAAACTGCATCTAATCACTCTTCCTATTTCTCCTACCACACTCTCTACGACAATTGTCCAATCTCTGCAAAGCGTGCCTACTTTTATGATCTTCTTCACACCCAATCTACCCACCCCAGGCATCTTTTTCAAACTCTTACACGGTTGCACTCCCCTCCCTCTCCTGATCACTCTCTTAACTCGACCCTGTCTGCCTTTGATTTTGCTAACTTTTCTTCAAAAGTTCTTTCTCTTCGTCAAGACATTGAAGCCTCTCTTCCCCCAACCACTTTACCTCCTTCTCCCCCACCCCTTCTGTTTTCATTTCTAGCTTTGCCCCTGTTTCCAACAGAGATGTACTTCTCTTGTTAGCCAAAGCCCATCCCACTGCCACTCCTATCGATCCAATTCCATCTGCTCTTATACCTAAGGTTTACCCTCTTCTTATACCTTACCTTGTTTCTTCTCTTTCTACCTCTGTTTTTCCTATGTTCTTTAAACACGCAACTATTATTCCTATCTTGAAAAACCCCACAGCTAATCCTCTCATTGTTTCTAAAATCCGTCCTAACCCCTTCTACCCTATCTCTCTACTAGAGCATCATGTGTACTCTCAGATTTCATCCTTGGTCACTGATCCTTTTCTTCCTCGTTTTCAGTCTGGCTTCCGTCCCCTTCATTCTACCGTTAGGCAAGATTACATGCAGTACCCTTTGGGTGCACTACCATAACCTTGACCTCCTGGCAATAGCGGCCCAACCTTTGGTATAAGTCTGAACTACACAGGTTGGTAGTGTGGCCGAACCGCCAGGCTTATCTCAAGAGGGGTCAATTTGAACAGTAAGTTTGTAATAGAGTTTCACAGTAGCAGGTATTCAAATAAACAGTTACACTTAAGGTTTCTTGATTAAATAATTATTAATTTAACAGATGGGCCTCATTATGAGTCCGGCGGTAGCCGTGACGGTAAAAATGGCACGGCTGCCGCCGGAGTCATTTCTGTTCTGGCGCCCGGCAATGGGGACTCACTGAGGCATAACAGCCCCGACAGTCCCGGTAATTCCCCATTGCAGGGTGCCAGAATAAATTATTCCCCATTCCCATTCCAGTCCCATTGGACTCAATGGGAATGTGGGGGACGGATGCACCGTTACCATTCGGGATTGAGGCCGATGCAACCGTCAAGTTCTGCGAGCGGGTGCCGTTCTGCCTGCCAGGTCAGACCTGGCAGGCTGAACGGCACCCGCTCGCAGTAGCTTACCAGCACCGTTGTTACCGGACCAGCAGACTCATAATGAGGCCCGGTTATATAAGCCTTCTCCAGAAGGAAGCAAATCACATGTAACTTTTAAGTATACTTCAAAACACACTTTCAGTTGATTTAAATCAGTTGATAACCATTGGGGATGGCACACAGACACTTCCTACACCCTGAGGTGACTTAAATAGCTAGGACACTGTGGAGATTGATTTATCACTGGTACATTTAGAGCAATACTGTTTTGTGCAAAGGTTAGATATAGGACGAAAACATAGGTTAACACAACATTCCATAAACTGGTAAGTACTTTTAAAACCCTCCAATGCAAAGTGAATTAACCCTTTCCTGGGGAAAGGTAAATGCAGCTAGTTGGAGGTAGAAGAGTCTTTCAGGGAATCAGGCAATCTACTGTTAATTTTGCAAAGTCTAGAGAAGCTGAAGATCTTCGGATAGGTGAATAAATGTCTTGCACACATTTTCAAAAGAGTTTGTGGAAATAAAGAGCACTTGAAAGGCCACAAGCTGTTTAGACTTGTTTAAGGCAAAGATGCAAGCAACTCTGCAAGGCAACCAAGACAAGTCTCAACTGAGAACAAGCAAGGCTACACAACAAGAGGTACGTCCTCTTAGGTTTACAGTACCTTTAGAATGGAGAAAACCCACTCCTGGGTTTGAGTCTTAGGGGTGGCCCAGTCTTGTAAAGCTTGTACCTTGCTAGACAATGGCCTTATTTCACCTCCTCCTCCCTCATGTCGAAGGTAGACCACTTTACTCTGACCAATCTGATATTTGCTAGCCTTTATGGTCAGTTGGGCCTGTTCAAGAGCCTGCAAAACATATGGTCAAGATGGTCTTCCCAAGTAGGGCTGAACACTGCAATGTCATCCAAGTATGCCATGCAGAAGTCCTCCATCCCATTCAGAACACGATTCACCATCCTTTGGAATGTAGCAGGTGCATTTTATAGTCCAAAAGGCATAACCTCCTCCTGGGGTTGAAAACACAATTTTCTCGTTGGCATGGTCTGTCCGAGCTATTTGCCAATAGCCTGATGTTGGGTCAAATGTGTTGAGGTACTTGGCTGAACCAAGTTTGTCCACCAGCACCTCTGTCCTTGGTAAAGGATGGGCATCAGTCGTGGTGACTGCATTAAGAGCTCTATAATCCATGATCCTACCTTTGGCACTAGTACAACTGCACTAGCCCATGGACTTGTAGCTGGCTCTATTACCCCGAGATCCAGCATCTTCTTGACCTCTTCCTTTATCTGAGTTCTTACATGGTCTGATATTCTGTAACCCCTGCTTTTCCTTTTAAATTGTTTTTATTGCATTGTTTAAAACAGAAACAGTGGGACTACAACATTGTCCCTTCCCCTTCCATCCCTTATCCCCCCCCCCACTCTCACTTCACCGGTGGTAATTGTATATCTTTTAGAGGGTATGTCCTTCGGGTCTTGTCTCCTCATGTAAACATGTCTAAAATTCTAATTTTGTGTGGGCACCATTCTAGCATGTAATCACTTTGTAGATATTCTAGGACCAGCCCCCAGTGTGATAGTTTTGCCGGGCCCCTTAAATGTTATAGGTTATGTGCTCCATTACTATGAATAGCCAAACTCTATGTAGCCAATCTATCGTGGATGGCGGTGATTTCTGTTTCCTTCTTTGGGCTATTGTTAGCCAGGCGCGGTAAGGAGACCCATGAAGTTTCTCTTCTGAGTCTTTGTCATCGACTTATCTCGGGGATCCCACATGCCGCACATCCATACCTCTTCTTTTAGGTTTTCCGCTCCTTTAAACATCCCTTGCATTTGGGTTTTTATTTCCGTCCAGAAATTTTGTAGTTTCGGGCAGTCCCACCAGATGTGCCTCCATGCGCCCTCTGCGTCGCCATCCCGCCAGCATTTATTTTGTTTAGTGTTGTACATTCTGTGTAATCTTTCTGGTGTATAATGCCTTTGGATCATTATCTTTGTCCATGCTTCTCTGGTCTGGATCGCCCAAGTCCATTTGGGGATTATTTGCCAGACATAAACCCACTGTTCTCTCGAGATCTCTCTCCTCGGTGTTGTTTCCCACCTCTTCATATAAAGCCATTTTGTGTCTTCTGCCTGGGCGTTTATTAATTTGTACACTGTTGAGACACATTTATTGTCTCCTGGGTGTGACATAATATATGTCTCGAATGGAGTGAGATGTCTTGTTGCCGCCTGACTTATCCTTGGGGTAGAAAGCCAGTGGTGTAGTTGTTCATATTTGTATCTATCTTTTTCCGTGGGACCGAGAAGTGCACAGCATTCCGTGAATGTTCTAATCTGTTTATCTTCGTACATGTTCCCCACTTTTGTGCATTCCGATTCTATCCATTTCTGGAATGTCCCTTTCTCTGTGCCCGGTTGAAATTCCGGGTTTTCAAACATTGGCATGAAGGGGGCTGGATTTATGGTCAGTGTTTCTTTGTCGCCCTGTTCCATATTTCCAGCGAAGCACTCATGATCTCACTTATGCTATCCATAACAGATGCTGTAGGGTTTTCCTTGCCACCGCCCTGTCTTGTGCTACCCATGTCTTCTCGAATTTGTTGGGGATCCATTCTTTTAAGACCCACATCTGTGCTGCCTCATAGTATTTTCGAAAATGTGGAAGTGCCATGCCCCCCATGTACTTTGTGGTTGTTAGTGCTATGTTGAAGAGTCTCTGGGTTTTGTTCTGCCATATGTATTTGTTTATCATTTTGGTTAGCGTTTTAAAGAACGTGGGAGGGATTTTCATGGGGATTGCCTGGAAATAGTATAATAGCCTGGGCAGGGTTGTCATTTTTATAACTGTAATTCTGCCCCCCATGTGATAGAGAGTGGATTCCATCTTTCCAGATCTTTTCTCAGCTTGTCTATAAGGGTCGGGTAATTCCTTGCATATAGGCCTTTGATTGTATTGGTGAGCGTGACCCCAAGGTATCTTACCCCTTCTTCTGCCACCCCCAGTTGCATCTCCCCTGCTCTCTTATGGATTTCCTGTTCGTCTCCCGCCAGTACCATTAGCTCTGACTTTTGCTTGTTTATCGTTAGGCCCGAAACAAATCCGTAGTCATCGATCGCTTGTATGAGAGGGGTTAGTGTAACTGCCGGTTCCGCCAGGACTATTGTCATGTCGTCCGCATTGGCTGCTGTTTTGTGGATTATTCTTCCCATTGTAATGCCTTTGTTTTCGGGTTTATTTCTTATTTTCATCAGCATCGGCTCCAGGAATATAGCGTATAGGAGTGGGGAGAGGGGACATCCCTGCTTTGTGCCTCTTTCTATTCTTATTGTGTCTGAAAGCTCCCCGTTCACCGCGATTCTGGCTTTGGGCGAGTTATATTTGGCTCATATCATTTTGATGAATGTTTCGCCGAAGCCGAGTTTCCCCAAGATATGGAAGAGTATGGACCACACCACTCGGTCAAACGCTTTTTCCGCGTCTATCGCCAGTAAGGCAGCAGGGGTGTTTGTGATCCCCACCTTCATGGTCAGATGGGCCATTCTTCTTATATTGTCGTGAGTTGTTCTGTTGGAGATGAACCCTGACTGATCCTGGTGTATCAGTTTGGGAAGCAGCAGTATAAGTCTGTTAGCTAATATTTTGGTATATAGTTTGGCATCTAGGTTTATTAGAGGTATGGGTCGATATGAGCCTGGTGTCTCCGGGTTTTTCCCTTTCTTGTGGAAGACCAGGATTTTTGACTCATTCATTGAGCTTGTGATGTTGGACGTGTCCTTAAATGTGTTGAAGAGCTCTGTGAGGACTCGGATAAGGGAGCCCGCATAGGTTTTATAGAAGATGGCTGTGTAGCCGTCCGGTCCCGGGGCTTTGTTTTTAAGGTAGGTCTCTTATCATCTTTGTTACTTCCTCTGCCGTAATTGTTTCGTTGAGTCGTGAATTCTCCTCTGGTGTAATGATTGGGAGATTCATGTCATTTAGGTAGTTTATCTGGTCTATGGCCTTAGCTTTGTCTGATGTATATAGTTTTTGGTAGTAGTCTCTAAAGATTTCTGTTATGGCCTTCGTTTGTGTTCTCAATTGGTCGTCGTTATCTCTCCGAGCCTTCACTGTTTGCCTTTCTTGCTTGCCTTTCAGTTGTCTCACCAGGGGTTTATCCGCTCTATTTGCTTTCATTGCATACCAGTGCTTCAAGTGCAGCAATTGGTTCTCTGCTCTTTTGGTTCGGATGGCTTCCAACTGACCCTGTATATGTCTGTAGGCTCTCTTTAGTTTCAAGGTGTGATTATTTGTCATTTCCTCTCTTATCTTCGCTAGGTTGTTTTCTAGTTCTTATTCCCATTTGCAGGATTGTCTGTCCCTCTGTGCTTTGAGTGCGATCAAATGTCCCCTCATTACCGCTTTGAAAGCTTCTCATATCGTGACTTTCGCCACTTCTGGGGTGTTGTTTTGTTTGAAATAATGTACTATGTGTCCTCTGATTGTCTCCCGCATAACGGGATCTTGTATGACTTCTCTTGGTAGAGTCCATCGCCATAGGCCCGATTGTGTGCGGAGGGCTGGGAGTGAAATCCATATGGGGCATGGTCTGATATCGATATGGGGCCCGTCTCAACTTCTTGTATCTTTCCTAGAAGACTCACGGATGCCCTGATATAGTTGATTCTGGAGCTTGTGCCGTGCACGTGGGAATGATATGTGAACCCCGGTGACGAGCCTCTGATTTTTCGCCAGGCGTCTTCTAGTGCTATTTTTTGCATTGTGTTCTTTAGCGATTGTGATGGAGATCCCTGGTGTGAGAGATTGGGGTTCGATCGATCTTCTCTGGCGTTCCAGGCCAAATTGAAATCCCCGGCCAAAATCATCTCTTCTTGTGAGAAATGTTCTAGTTTATTCAAAGTGTCTTTCATGTAGCCGTCCTGGCCCATGTTTGGGGCGTATACTGTTGCGAGAGTCAGAGGTCGGTTCTCGATTTGAATTTTCGCTGCTAAGAATCTTCCTTGCTTGTCTTCTAGGGTTTCTCGAATTTGGACATTGAGAGAGTCGATGAATGCTATCAGCAATCCTTTTTTTCTTTTCCCCATCGTTTGCTTGAATTGTTCTGCTGTATCTTTTCAGGCTGTTTTTCCCTTTATTCTTTTTCTGTATATGCGTCTCTTGTAGCATATGTCGTATTTTCCCTTCTGTAGCTGGTGTTCTACTTTTTTTCTTTTGACTGGGGAGTTTAGATGTTATGTGTCAGTATTTTCAGCCCCATCCTGTTGTTTTTCTTTTTATGATTCTATGGGCCTCATTACACGGACGGCGGTAAGGGTTAACGGTCACCGTTAATGGTACCGGTGACCGTTAACCCTTACCGCCTTACTACGAGGTCCCTTTGCGGGTTGGAGAATTTAACGCCTGCTTTTTGCAGGCGTTAAAAACCAACCCGCAAAGGGACCAGGGAGCTAATTACGGTACCGCAATTTGCGGTGCCGTAATTAGCACCTTCCCCATTCCCATTATGCCCTATGGGGCAAAAATGGGAATGGGGAAGGGCAATGGGGGAAGGGGGAATTACTGCCCCACCAACCTTGGAATAGGGCGGTAATTCCCCTTTCCACCAAGGCGGTGCCGGTATTTTACCGGCATGGACCAAGGTGCTAATAGCACCTTGGTCCACCGCCGTCCGTGTAATGAGGCCCTATGTCTCCTTTAGTTTGGTCTATCGTGGAGTCTTTGATGTGTGCCGGTGGGTTCCCTTACCCCCCTCTGGGATTGCTCCTTGTCCTCCTCCTTTGTTCTTCCACTCCCCCCTTTGTGTTCCCCAACTCCCCCCCCCCATCCCCTCCCCTTGTGACTTCCCTGAGGAGGGCTCTGGGCCCTATGATCGCTTGGGCGTGGAGCCCTTTGCGCCATGCCCTCTCGAACTCGGGAGTAACAGTGGCGTGAGGAGTCCTAAACCTCATTAAAAGTCTCTTGGGATTCCTGTATGGTCCCAGCTCGCCGCTGCTGTGTGTCTGCCAGTGGTCGCCAGTGGTCGCCTCTTAGATTCTGTGTTTCCTGTCGGAGTTCTGGTGGTCATTTTGTTCTTGTTTTGTGCTTGAGGTTTCCGTCCGTTATTTGTGTCTTGGTGTCTCTGTGGGGCGTCTAGATTTTGTGCTTATAGAGGTCCAACCTCTTGGGGCTCTTTTTCCTTGCATATGTTCCCTGCCGTTGTTTTGGGACCCCTCCTGCTCCTGTAGATTCATGATCCGTTCTCCTTCCTCACACGTGGTGATCCTCTGTTGTTTCCCCTCCCATGTGATTAGAAGGCCGAAGGGGAACGTCCATTTATATCGAATTTGTCTCGCTGTCAGTTCTTTTGTTATTTGGGACATCTCCCTGCATTTTTGGAGAGTGGTCTGTGCCAGATCTTGGAAGAGTTGTATTTCTGTCCCATTCATCCTTATGTGATCCAACGTCCGAGCTTTCCGCAGGATCTGTTCTTTTTGTGGGTACGACACCATTGTGATCAGGACATCTCTGGGGTGAGCACCGGGTTCTCCCAAGCGGCGTGGGGCCACTCTATGTATCCTATCAATTTGGATTACTGCTTCTTCCTCCTCCTCTAAAATGTCTCTGAAGACCTGTTGCACTGCCTGTTTGAGGTCTTTGGGCCTCATTACACGGAAGGCGGTAAGGTTTAACGGTCACCGGTAATGGTACCGGTGACCGTTAACCCTTACCGCCTGATCTCGAGGTCCCTTTGCGGGTTGGTACTTTAACGCCTGCTTTTTAGCAGGCGTTAAAAACCGACCTGCAAAGGGACCAGGGTGCTAAATACGGTACCGCAATTTGCGGTACCGTAATTAGCACCTTCCCCATTCCCATTATACCCTATTGGGCAAAAATGGGAATGGGAAGGGCAATGGGGGAAGGGGGAAGGGGGAATTACCGCCCCGCCAACCTTGGAATAGGGCTATAATTCCCCTTTCCTCCAAGGCGGTGCCGGTATTTTACCGGCATGGACCAAGGCGCTAATAGCACCTTGGTCCACCGCCTACCGTGTAATGAGGCCCTTTGTCTTAGACAATCTCTGCCATATTTTTTATTCGTATGTTGGATCTGCAGGATCGATTTTTCTAGTTCCTCGCATTGGATTTCCAGATAGTGGGAAAGTCTTGCCAGCCTCTCCTGTACTTCTGCGTGCTGTTGTGTTTCTTCATCCAAATTCTGCACCGTTTTCTCCATAATGTCTGTACGTTCCTCCAGATTCCCTATGTCTATTTTCAGCTCCTGCACCGCCTGCTTCATTTCTCCCTTCATCGTCTCAAATTGGGTGTGCATGGAGGCCATGAATTGTTCTTGAAATTCTTTAAACCATTCCTTCATGTCTTATTTGGTGGTCATGTCGGTGTTCTCGTCCTCCACCTGGTTTCTTTCGCCTTTTTCTATTTGAGCAGTGTTCTTCTGGCTTATCGACGCATTTGTTCCCCAGAGTCGCTCCAAATTCTGGTCTTGTTTCTGCTTGGTGACCGAGGGTTGTGCTTGCCTGCCCCTGGATTTGGACATGTGTGCTAATCTGGTATGTTCGTGGTCCGTTGGCTTTGGTTTTTTCTCTGAGTTTCGATTGTGGGCTTCTCCCTATTTTGTGGTAGGTATGACATCCCCCCTGCTCCTAGAGTCCCCTCAGGGGGGTATGGTTGTAGTTTCGCCTTTCCAGGGGAGTTTGGTTCTGAGTGGGGTTTGCTGCGGCTGGCTTTGTGATTCTTGATTTATGGGGGGCGGGGGTCTGCTGCTTGCCCCCGCTCCTTTTCCCCCAGCGCGGGCTTTTTGTGTGTTAGCTAGTGGTAGCCTCTTGTCCCTGGCGGCGGCCTCTCTTGGTTATCCTTGACTTCCGGTCCAGGGGCTCCGCTTGTCTTGTTTTGTCCTGGAGGGGGGGGCGTTAGTCGATGGGGATGTCTGCTGTTTGTCCCTGCTCCTTTGCCCCCGACTAGGGCATCTGGGCATAGATTAATGGTGCCCTCTTGTCCCCAGCGAGGGCTTTTCTTATTTGTCCCTGCCTCCCGCTGCGGGGTTCCCGCTTGCCTTGTTTAGTGTTGGGAGGGGGGGTACCTTCTTTTCTTATTTGGGACTCTCTGTGGGTTATGTTGTGTGTATTATTCGTCCCCCTTGTAGGGCCTCCCGTGCCTCCTCCTCACCTCACCGGTGGTTTTTGTCGGAGTCGTGTGGAGGCCTCTGGCGGGCCCTGCCTCTCCGATTCCGGCGTGGTGCTTCCTTCTCCCTGCTGGACTCTCTACTGGGCCCTCGAGTGCGATTGTCACTTTGCGCCTTAGACCGCTTTGTTGGCGAGGGGGCTGCCTTCTTACTGTTACGTGGTCTGATCCCACCGGACTCGGGAATCGCGCGGTGGATTCCTCTCTATTACTTCGGTCACTGGATGGGTGGGTTTTGCGGTTATGCTGCTGCTCCCTTGCCCCCGACAAGTGCCTCTGGGTGTGGGTTTGTGGTGCCCTCTTGTCCCCGGCGTAGGCCTCTCTTGTTTGTCCCTGCTTCCCGCTCCGGGGGTCTTGTTTTGTGCTGGGAGGGGGGAGCCTCCTCCCTTATTAGGAACCCACCGCGGGTAATGCCGGGGCTGTTGTATGTATAATTCATCCCCTTTGTGTGCCCCTCCCGTGCCTCCTTCTCACCTCACCGGCTTCTTTATGTGGCTTCTCGTAGGAGTCATGTACAGGCCTCTGGCTGGTGCTTCCTCTCTCTGAATCTGGCGTGATTCTTCCTTCTCCCCGGTGGATTCTCTGCTGGGGCCTCAGGTGCAATTGCCGCCTTGTGCCTTATACCGCTTTGTTATCTGCAGCTGAAGTTGTATGGGCGTGGAGCCTGGTCTCTGGTTTGCCACCTTCTCTTTTTGGGCTCTCTCCGGGTGACCCTGCTTTCATGGGCTGGGCCGTCTCTCTCCCGGGATCTCTGTATGCCGCTGGGCATGGTGCGCGACCTGGATGGCGTCCCCTCCTCTCTCCGACTGCGTTTCTCCCCGGGTATTCTTGCTTCATCCTGGGGGTCCCGTCTCTGCACAGAGCTAGTCTGCCCGTTGGGCTCCTCGGCGGCTCTGCTGGGCTCCGCTTTCGTTCCGGCCGCAGTCCATCCTGATGGGTGGCGCTGATGGGACGCTGGATCTCCTGACGAGTGGCGGTTCTGGATAGCTCTCGTTGCTGGTGAGGGGGCCGCCTTCTTACTGTTGCACGGTCTGATCCCGCCGGACTCAGGAAGCGCGCGGTGGATTCCTCTCAATTACTTTGGTCGCTGGATAGGCGGGAATCGCTAATATGATGCTGCTTCTTTCCTGGGACAGTTCACTGCAGGTGTTGATTCCTCCAGCTGTTGTTCACCAGGTTCCGAGCTCCCCTGGGACCATGGCTCTGCTTTTTGTCGTTCTTTTTTGTTGCGGCCTCGAGCAGGCAGATGGAGCTCTGGTCAAGCACGTCTGCTCAGGTCGGCCGCCATTTTGGAATCTCATAACCCCTACTTTTAACAGGGAGACGGTCACCAGTGAGTATATCAGGCTGACCTAAGGGGTCAAGCCTTGTGTTAGTGAAAACAGGGATGCAAACTGCTTCAACAGAATTTAGCACTCTTCCTGTTCGTGCAGAGTCAGATCCGAAGAGAGATTAACTCCATCTATTTTTCCATCTAAAGGTTGTCCCCTGAGAAGGGCAAGCAGAGGTTCACTCTCCTCCTGATCAGATTCTAAATGCAAAGCTCCTAGTTCTGGTCTGGAAACATAGGCCTTTAGTCGGTTAGTGTGATAGACTCTAGGGCCCACTAAATAAATGACCTCTCCAAGTTTGCCCACAACCTTGAAGGGTCCAATCCATTTGTCCTGTAAGGCCATATGCCTTGTAGGTACCATAACTAGAACTAGCTGGTCTGGAGTAAGCTCCACCATGTTGGCCTTCTGGTCATGCCAATGCTTCACCAGATCCTGACCTGCTTTCAAGTTATCTGAATCTTCTGTCATCATTTGTGCCATTCTGCTTCGGAGACCTAACACAAAGTCAGTGACTCTCACTGGCTTGAGGGAGGGAGCACTCTCCAACCCTTCCTTGATAAGGGCCAATGGACCGCAAACCAGATGATTATAATCAATAGGGCTCCTGGTTACGGCCCTGTTCTACCCAGGTAGGTAAACATTATAGCACACAAATGAACAGGGTCAAGGAATCAAACAACACACACACCCCTTTAGTGAATGCACACCTTTTTAGCAATGGTTACTACCAGCAAACAATTTCATTGTCATCACAATATGATGAATTTTCAAATCAAATACAATCACAGGGAAACTCGATTTACAACAGAGAGAAAGGTCATGAAATGATGGAGGTGATGCTCAACCAAGGATAATCCCGTGGGCAAGTATTTAGACAATAAGTGACACCATAGAAGGAACACATGGGCACTATAACAAACAGTACATAGTGCTATCGAGCACGACAATTGCAAAGTGGATAGGTTCAAACACCGACGATAAAAAGTCAACACAACTGTGTTTCGGCCATAAACGGCTGCAGTAATATCCAATCTTTACAGGCCTTCATCAGGATGGAGTAGTGGAGAGAGGGGGGTTTCCCGTGATTTCTGTCACAGAAATGGGACAGCGACACAAGTCAGGGAAAGTGTGTGGGGTTCCAAAAAGAGATTCACTTATTTTAAATCACAATTAATGCGTAATTACAAAAGGGATATCACCCAGGGGAGAACCAAAGCAACACTTACCGTGTCCAAATGGAACCACAGATAGGAGTTGCAGGACCGTCTGGTGTTAAATCAGCAGATCACGTGGAATTACTGGGCCATTCCGAGTTCGGAAGGCCCGGTAATTCCTCCCTCCAGGAACCTGGGCCCAGACCTTCCCCATTCCCATTTCAGCCCCCATAGAGCTGAATGGGAATTGGAGAGGGAGCAAACAACGGGCCGATTACGAGTGACCCGTTATTTTCTCCCTCTTCCCATCGCAGGACCCGGCAACGACGCCTGGTTTTATTTGTATTTATATAGCGCACAACAACCCGATGACATTGTGGAACTTGTTACAGTACAAGGCTTAGTTACTTAGTTACATGGTCATTAGCTATATATATATATATATATATATATATATATATATATATATATACATACATATACATACATATACATATATATACACACACACACACACACACACACACACACACACACACACACACACACACACACACACACACACACACACACACACACACACACACACACACACACACACACACACACACCAGGTGTCCTTACCGGATCCCGCGAGGAGACCTCGTAATGTGGCGGAACGGGTTTAACGGGTCCGCCTCCTTTAGCGGGTCCCGTTAACCCGTTCCGCCAGGGTTGTAATGAGGCCCCTTGTCAGTTTTTCCCACTTAGCGAGATCAGCATGAACCCGTAGGAGAAAGGGGGGAAAATTGGCCTTGTAGAGTTTGTTCATTTCCCTTGTGACCTGTATGCCCAGATATTTAAGCTTAACATTTTCCACCATGAGGCCTAACTGGGGAAGTCAATCCACATCTGCCTGTGTAGTTTCATGCAGGGGAAACAAAATTGACTTGGCCTCATTAATTTTGAAACCTAAGAGGTTTCCATATTCTTTGATTAGTCTAATTGCTCTAGGTATAGAGGATGTGGGATTCAAGATGTGTAGAAGTAGGTCATCTGCATACAGAGCTACCTTGTATTCAATTGCTCCTAGTCACAGTCCCTCCACCCAATGATCGTTCCTTAATTTCTGGGCTAAGGGTTCTAAAGAGAGCACAGATAGTATGGCTGAGAGAGGGCATCCGTGTCGTGTTCCCCTACCTAGCTCAAACCAGCTGGAGTATTCCCCATTCACAAAGACAGAGGCTTTAGGGGATGTATACACTGCCTGAATCCCTCCCCTGAATTTCGAGCCTATCCTTTCTTTGCAGAGGACCGCCATCAAAAAGCCCCATTCAACCCTGTCTAATGCCTTCTCCGCGTCAACCGACAGAAGGGCAGGGTCGCTGATCATATTTTGGGATGCGTTAATCAAGTGTAGGGTCTTCCTCATAGTGTCGGCTCCCTGTCTACCCAGTATAAAACCAACCTGATCCACATGTATTGGGCGTGGCATACATTTCTTCAGTCGGGCCGCAAGGAGTCTAGTGTATATCTTGGCATCCACGTTTAACAGTGATATGTGACGGTATGATCCACATTGCTTAGGGTCCCTTCCCTCTTTGGGGATTACTGAGACAGGAGCTCAAACCAAGGAGTCCGGGGCTCTCCCAGTATCAAGGATCTGTAGCCATCCTTTCCTGGAGCCTTGCCCAGTGACAGCTTCTTAATCGCGTTTTTAACTTCGTCCTCAGTTATCAGGCTTTCAAAGCTGAGGGATTTGTCATATGAGAGTTTTGGCATTTCAACAGAGGATGAGTAATCATCAGTCCCCGTTAAGCCAGGTTGAACCTCCGATCTATATAACGCCTCATAGAATGTGGCGAAGGCTTCGCGAATCTCTACATTTGTTGCAGCGTGAGAGTCCCCTCTGTTCTCTATTTCCAAAACCCTCCGCTCAGCTCGTTGGTCACGCAATCTGGCTGCCAACAGTGCTTCAGCCTTATCTCCTTTCTCATAGAAACTCTGTCTCAGAAGCTGTAGCTTATGGACTGTCTGTCTGTGTAATTCTATCAGTCTGATACACACTTGATCATTCTGTGAATTATGGGGGAGATTGATTTGTTTGGAGTTTATTTGGGTTTAAAGTCAATGGGGGTCATTCCGAGTTTGTAGGTAGCCATGGTGCTATCAGCACCATGGCTGCCTTCAAACCTGGGTCCGGGTCACGTATCTCTGAATGGGGATTTACCGAGTCATTCGAACCTTGGAGGACCTGTTAAGTCCCTATTCAGAAAACCATTCCCCATTCCCATTTGACCCCCGATAGGGCTCAATGGAAATGGGGAAGGAGCTAATAACGGGCCCGCAAATTGCGGGCCCGTTCTTAGCTCCATGGTCCCTTAACGAGTCGCGCTAAGGACGGCTGGTCAGACCTTGGAATGTGGCAGTAGTGGGTCAAAGGCAGCAGCATCCTTACTTGTGCCGTTAACCCCCTACTGACAGGGTCGGAATGACCCCCAATTTTTAAATGTGCTGCTATCTCACTGTTGGAAGAGACTGGTGTTTGTTCTTTAAATCTCAATTCAGCCCTTTTATTCTTCAATAGTGCTGTTGGTTATACATTTGTGTTCGGTGCAATATACATTTGCCACAAAGGTTACGAGGAGGTCATCACTAATGACATAATAGACTGGTCAAGCGAGGTGCCTGATTGGTGGTAAAACTGCTCACCTAGTGTCTGCTCACCCAGTGTCAGCTCACCTGCCCTTATTGTTTGTATCGGGAAATTGCGAGATTTCATGTACATTACTGACGACATAAAATGGTAGAAAAATATATGCATTGTCCTGATGATTAAAATATCCACATGAAATGTATTCTTCACCCAGGCTGTATGGTTTGTTTTTCTACATGTTTTTGGCTACTGAACGGTCCTGTATGAAAATGAATCACATATCACCTCTATTACATTTTATCATTCGAGAGCCACTACTCCGACAGCTATGAGGGGGGCCTATATCCATTAGATGGCACTTCACAGTCTTAATAGTTACTATGTGAGTAATTAAGTAATGCACATCACTAATACTGAGGGGCAGGCATTGATAAGTGTGGGTGTACTCCCCCTTTTACAAGCTGACATAAAAATGTCCTTTCCATTTGTAACATACATGGCCTTCTTTGAAGCCAAAATTGTGGCGACACACATGCCAAGGATTATTGAGGATAAGAACTTTTGAAAAACAAACTTAAAGAGGATGAGGATTATTAAAGACTAGACCAAAAAGAAAGACACATTTTTCTTATGAAAAAAAGATGTAAGAAGGACCAATTGTGGATTGAGCAATAAGCAAAGTTGACGCATTTGAAAGCAAGAGGATGACTGTGAACATTGAATTTGATGTAAGCACTGCAATATTTGGAAATTGAAACCATTGAATAAACAGTGGCAATGACAACTGAACAGCTGAAATCTACTGTTATTAAAACAAAAAGCAATATTTACACTAGAATACCCACGCTTATCAATGCCTAAATGACTAATTGGAAATAAGAGCAGCTTATTAATAGTGGATTGCTAAGCAGAAAAAGGCTAAAACAGGAAGCTAATAATGTTATATTTGAGACCCAGTTGGCCTGTTAGTGATGCCTGCGACTGTGAACATGCTGAAACTAATAATGTGTTTCTCCTTTTACTTCAATAGGTGATTGATGTCCCAAAAACATAACAAGATTGATTGTTAAATTGTGTGGACTAATGCAGTGCCAACCTTCATTGATACAATGTGCAATTTCCTAACATCTTAGAAGCAGACACGTTTGTGGTCCAAATTTCTTTTTAGATTATTCATGAATTGAGATTGAGAAGCCTATAGAATACTTGCTGGGTTTCATTCATTCAACACACGTGTGGTAGCATCCAGCAACACAGCTACAATACATATCCAGCATTTCAGAGCAATAATAGCAACATTGCTTGATGTGCAGTAAGACAAGACTGTTTCTTGTGCCTATTCCTGAGAGAACACAAACGAGTGCTATTTTATAGATGTTCTGAATTTGAGATTAGTTTGAGATTTTGCAAAACACCTGTAAATGGTCAAACAGTATCCATGCACCGAGTATTTTAAAATCTTCGGCCAGAAGAAACATCTCTCTGTCACCAGAAAAGTCCTACACATGGGAAAGCTCATCTGCCCGTTGAATCTGGGAAAAGGTTCAGTGGAATTAATCAACCTGACAAAATAATCTGGCAAAATATGGGTGAAAAACCTTACCAGCGCACTGAATTTGGGAATAAAGATATGCTTATTTCCCCCCAGAGGACACATTCAGGTGAGAAACCTCATGAGTGCACTGAATGTGAGGAAGGGTATTCTGAGAAGGGGCAATTTACCTGCCACCAGAGAACACATACAGGTGACAAACCTCTTGAGTGCACTGAACGTGGGAAAGGATTTGCTCAGAAGGGACAGCTTGCTCTGCAATACAGGACACATACAGGTGAGTGCACTGAATGTGGGAAAGGATTTGCTAGGAAAGGGCAGTTTGCTCTGCACCAGCGAAAACATACAGGTGAGAAACCACATGACTGCACCAAATGTGGGAAAGGATTTGCTACCAAGCAACAGCTTACCTGCCACCAGAGAACGCATACAAGTGGGCAACCTTATAAGTGCACTGAATGTGGGAAAGGATTTGCTAGCAAGGGAAAGCTTACTATCCACCAGAGAACACATACAGGTGAGAAACCTCACAAGTGCACTGAATGCGAAAAGAAATTAATCACGAAGACAGATCTTATTCGACACCAGAGAACACATACAGGCGAGAAACCTCATAAGTGCACTGAATGTGGTAAGAATTTTATTATGAAGGGGGATCTTATTCGTCACCAAAGAACTCATACAGGTGAGAAACCTCATGAGTGCACTGAATGTGGGAAAAGGTTTGCTCGGAAGGGGTATCTTACTCTGCACCAGAGAACGCATACAGGTGAGAAACCTTATCATTGCACTGAATGTGGGAAAAGGTTTGCTCAGAAGCCACTGCTTACTCGACACCAGAGAGCACATACAGGTGAGAAACCTCATGAGTGCACTGAATGTGGGAAAGCTTTCAGTCACAAGGGAGATCTTATTTATCATCAGTTCTCACATACAGGAGAGAAACCTCATCAGTGTATGGAATGCGGGAAATGCTTTATTCAGAAGGGAAGTCTTATTTTTCACCAGAGAACACATACAGGAGAGAAACCTCATCAGTGTACTGAATGTGGGAAATGCTTTATTCAGAAGGGAGATCTTATTTGTCACCAGAGAACTCATACAGGTGAGAAACCTCATGAGTGCACTGAATGTGGGGAAATGTTCTGTCGACAGGAAGGTCTCATTTACCACCAGTTCTCACATACAGGTGAGAAACCTCATAAGTGCACTGAATGTGGTAAGAGTTTCATTCTGAACAGGGATCTTATTCGTCACCAGAGAACACATACAGGGGAGAAACCTCATGAGTGTACTGAATGTGGGAAAAGGTTCAGTCGGCAGGAAGGTCTCATTTACCATCAGTTCTCACATACAGGCGAGAAACCTCATAAGTGCACTGAATGTGGTAAGAGTTTCATTCTGAACAGGGATCTTATTCGTCACCTAAGAACACATACAGGTGGGAAACCTCATCAGTAAGATAAATAACCTAAATGGGCACCAGACAAAACATGCATGCGAGGGTCCATTTCAGGATAGGGAATGTGGGAAATACTACACTACGCAGCATGTCCTTATCTGCCATGAGAGAGCACATGCTTGTGAGGGTCAATTTCGGGGTAGGGAATTTGGGAAATACTTGCTACGCAGGATGTTCTTATCTGCCATGAGAGTGGACATGCTTGTGAGGGTCAATTTCGGGGTAGGGAATTTGGGAAATACTTGCTACGCAGGATGTTCTTATCTGCCATGAGAGTGGACATGCTTGTGGAGAAATCTCTGTTGCATTTGAAGCTTCAGAGTGGAGAGAACACTTCAATGATGCTGAGGTTAGCATGTCTGTTGATTAAAACTGTGGAGATCTTGTCACCAAAGCTAACAGTTTCCTTTGGCACACAAATAGTGGCTGATTATGATTGGTTGAATCATTTGTTTAAAACGCATCCCTTCTGGAATATTCTGAAGGGAGACTGCACCCTCTGTGTTGAGATACCCATTCGATGGAACACTTTGCCTGAGAACCTGAGGCAACTATAGGCCCTCATTGGATATACGGGGGAACTGTTCTGCAAATTCATTACCAGAGGCTGCCTAGCACTAGATTATTATTGTATACTCGGTGCTACAGAACATATACACATGAGAAACCGCATCAGTGAATGTGGCAATTTTTTAGTATTCTCTTGGAATTATCAGGTGCCCTGGACACCATTACCCATCAGTTCAGGGATGCCTGCATCAGAGACTCCACCTACTCCTTTTACAATCACACCAGGCTAATGGACCATAAGCATCTATGACACATCATTTGATATCACAGTCTCTGCTTAAAAGATGTGGCATTACCAGGGTTCTGCTGGTTATGGCTAGGGGTTCTTAACCCCTAGTCTTAACATTATGGGCCTCATTACAACCCTGGCGGAACGGGTTAAACGGTGCCGTAAAAGGTGACGGCGCCGTTCAACCCGTTCCGCCACATTAAGAGGTCCCCTCGCGGGACACGGTAAGTACGCCTGGGAAAACCAGGCGTGCTTACCGGGTCCCGCGAGGGGAAGAGGGAGCAAACAACGGGCCATTTCGTTATGGCCCGTTGTTTGCTCCCTCTCCCATTCCCATTCAGCCCTATCGGGGCTGAAATGGGAATGGGGAAGGACTGTGTCCGGGTCCTTGAGGGAGGAATTACCGGGCCATCCGAACTCGGAATGGCCCGGTAAGTCCTCATTCCGAGGACCCGGACACGGATGCGATTTCGGCGGCAGCCATGCCGCCAATAGCGGCAGGGCTACCGGCCGAACTCGTAATGAGGGCCTATATGATATGTTTTACCCCATGGCACCAGACTAATTTACTCCTTCAGATTCTACTGTCACAACGCTATTATCCTCTGAGGCATAATTTGGAGATCAGCAAATGCTTCACTAAATGTTCAGAGCTGTCATTCAGCCATGAACACGTGAATATGATCTCACTGGCTAATCTCAACCCAGACAACACTGGGATATTAGTTGTTTGGGTTGCACTTGGAATTCTTCCCTGAACCCCTTCTGGGTTAGGTGCTCTAGCCAGCTACCTGGGTGTCCATATTGACTGAGCACTCGCGTGTCCTCAAAAAGAGTGAATGACAGTTTATTTTAAGTTCTGCATCTCTTGTTTCAGCAGGTAGCCAAGTGGAATTGCCTTTTTGATTTTCACTCCATATATCTGGAATGCCCTTGGTGCAAAATTGTAAGCTACCACAGATCCTGTGACCGTTAGATGCTTGCTGAAGGCCCACCCATTTCTGATAGCCGTTGCTTCATTTTTGCTCTATTCTCTTTATGTTTTAATGATCGCTTGCTGTCCAAACCCATAAACCTCAGGGTGAACAAGTGCCATAGGAAATGATTATTTATTTTATACAAAAGAAGGCAGCTGATAATACCTTCTTTCCAGGCAAGTGGTGTAATGGGACATTTATACTCCCAACAAATAGGTATCAATACTCTCAACTATAAACGTGGAAACAATGGGCATACAGGTGCCAGTCTTCCTGCTTTCACCCACTCTGCACCATTGATATGTTCAGCCTAGTGATACCAGCCATGCAGTACCTCTGGAAGGGTTATACAGGTATTACTGCCTGATCTGTAGAGAAACTGTAAAGTAAAAATTCATATTTAACTTTACATGAATTGCAATGTGCAAAGAAGTGTGAATTACAAATAGGACTGTTTTAGTTGCAGTCCATTTCTATTTAAGTAAGAAAATGGGAGTGGGATACATTTTTGCATGCTCGCAAAGTAGTTTTAATGTCAACTTCAAAACATATGGGGTAACATTTTCCAAATTCAAATTATGTGGACCCTCTTTAATTCAATTGGAGAAAGATGTATTCTCACGTGGCTGATTGTTTGTTTGTTTGTTTGTTTGTTTATTCATTTGTTAAGCGCACCAGACTCGTAAGTAAAAGGGCGCAGCAGTATGGAAATGCAAAGCTTACAAAGTTGCAACATAAGCATAGAATACAATAATTACATACTTACAAGATAAACACAGTGTACAAAAATAGTGGCAACGAATAAAATATCCTACAATTACAGAAATAAGCACTCAGCAATGTACAGAACATTTATATTACAAAATAAGGCTCTTCATATTACACTTCAGTTCACTTGTAGTCTAGGAAGCGCACAGGAGGACTAGAGAGCACGTTATCTTTGGAGGGTGGCGCTGAGTACACAGTTAGTGCAAGGTATAAGGTCTCTACAAGAACGGTCAGTTCGCAAAAGGTATAGGGAGCTAAGGATCTGTGCGATGATGTATTTTATAACATTTTTTCTGAAGTGCGTGTAGGGTTGGTCAGCTCTCAACTCTTGAGGCAAGGAATTCCAGAATTTGGCAGCCTTTACAGTAAAGCTGTTACCACCGATGGTAGTGAGCTTATATTTGGGAATGGTCAGACAGTTAGCATTCCCCGTTCTGGTAGGTCTGAGGGAGGTTCTTCTTTGAAGTTTATCGATAAGGTAGCTGGGGGCTGCGTTATTGAGGGCTTTGTGGGTCAAGGAGAGGGTTTTTAACTGTATTTCATTGGATGTGGATAACCATTTATGCTGACGTCTCACAGACGAGATGTGAGTTTTTTTATTTATGCCTAAGGCTGCTCTTAGGGCATTGTTCTGTAGTGTTTGGAGCTTTAGGATAGTGGATTTATTAGCACCACTATAAAGGGCATTACAGTAGTCAATTCTAGAAAGTATTAAGGCTCTGGCTAAAATCAAACAGCTATTGTCAGAGAGGAAGGGCTTACCAGCTCTGAGTAGCTTGCAAGTGTAAGCAGTGGAGGAAGTAAGGGATTTGACCTGTTTATCAAAGGATAATGTGGAATCCAGGTAGAAACCAAGGGTGTTTACATCCTTCGAGACTTGAATGGAGTTCCCATCAATATTAAAAGAGGAAAAATCTTGGCCTAGTTTTTTTATGTTGGCCTGTGAGCCCAGAATTATTAGCTCAGTCTTATCATCGTTCAAGCACAGGCCATGAGTAGCCATCCATGCTTGGATGATAAGGTAAACTTTGTTCACTAATCCAGTGTTTGTAGTGTAATCCCCAGAAAGCGGTAGGAGAATCTGAGTGTCATCTGCGTAATTAGTGTAGATGACACCCAGATGGTCCAGATCGTCAAACAGTGGCTTAGTGAAGATATTGTAAAGGGTTGGCGAGACGCAAGGGCCTTGAGGGACACCGAATAGGATGGGTGTTGGATCAGCGGCTGCCGACGGGTAGAAAACTCATATTTCTCTCGCTCAGGAAGGACTCAATCCATTTGATGGCTCCTGGGGAGAAGTGGGCCGCAGAGTCAAGGTGTCGACAAAGGACATTATGATTGACCAAATCGAATGCAGCAGAAAGATCAAGAGTACTGTCCTTCCTTTGTCTCTCTGCGCATCTATCTGTGACTTTAGGTCAATTAGTGCTGTCTCTGCACTGTGTAATGGCCGGAATGATTGAACTAAGCTTGGCACAATATATGTGGAAAGGCCATGCTCATCAAGGGGGAAAGCTGGAATCTCCAACATTACTCCGGACGTCAGAATCTGCAAGACATGCATGCCCCACCTGGAATGCCCTTCTAGCGGAACATTGCCTGGAATCTCCAACATTACTCCGGAATTCAGAATGCACAAGAAATGCATGCCCTACTTGGATGCCCTTCTAACTGAACAGTGCCTGGAATCTCCAACATTACTCCGGAAGTCAGAATGTGCAAGACATGCATGCCCCACCTGGATGCACTTCTAGCATAACACTGCCTGGAATCTACAACATTATTCCAGAAGTCAGAATGTGCAAGACATGCCTGCTCCACCTGGATGCCCTTCTAGCGGAACACTTCCTGGATTCTCCAACATTACCCCGGAAGTCAGAATGTGCAAGACATGAATGCTCCACCTGGATGCCCTTCTAGCGGAACACTGCCTGGAATCTCCAACATTACCCCGGAAGTCAGAATGTACAAGGCATGCAAGCCCCACCTGGATGCCCGTCTAGCGGAACACTGCCTGGAATCTCCAACATTACCCCGGAAGTCAGAATGTACAAGGCATGCAAGCCCCACCTGGATGCCCGTCTAGCGGAACACTGCCTGGAATCTCCAACATTACTCCGGAAGTCAGAATGTGCAAGACATGCAAGCCCCACCTGGATGCCCGTCTAGCGGAACACTGCCTGGAATCTCCAACATTACCCCGGAAGTCAGAATGTGCAAGACATTCATGCCCCACCTGGATGGCCTTCTAGTGGAACACTGCCTGGAATCTCCAACATTACCCCGGAAGTCAGAATGTACAAGGCATGCAAGCCCCACCTGGATGCCCGTCTAGCGGAACACTGCCTGGAATCTCCAACATTACTCCGGAAGTCAGAATGTGCAAGACATGCAAGCCCCACCTGGATGCCCGTCTAGCGGAACACTGCCTGGAATCTCCAACATTACCCCGGAAGTCAGAATGTGCAAGACATTCATGCCCCACCTGGATGGCCTTCTAGTGGAACACTGCCTGGAATCTCCAACATTACTCCAGAAGTCAGAATGTACAAGGCATGCAAGCCCCACCTGGATGCCCGTCTAGCGGAACACTGCCTGGAATCTCCAACATTACCCCGGAAGTCAGAATGTGCAAGACATGCATGCCCCGCCTGGATGCCCTTCTAGCGGAACACTGCCTGGAATCTCCAACATTACCCCGGAAGTCAGAATGTACAAGGCATGCAAGCCCCACCTGGATGCCCGTCTAGCGGAACACTGCCTGGAATCTCCAACATTACTCCGGAAGTCAGAATGTGCAAGACATGCAAGCCCCACCTGGATGCCCGTCTAGCGGAACACTGCCTGGAATCTCCAACATTACCCCGGAAGTCAGAATGTGCAAGACATTCATGCCCCACCTGGATGGCCTTCTAGTGGAACACTGCCTGGAATCTCCAACATTACTCCAGAAGTCAGAATGTGCAAGACATGCATGCCCACCTGGAATGCTCTTCTAGCCGAACACGGCAGTGTTTCTCCTTTTGCAGCAAATTGCAGGGTCCCCACTAGTGTCCAAAACTATTGCCTGTCTTTATTGCAGCGCTTATGATATTATACGTCCATGTGCTGACCCGAGGTCATGGAACTATTTCATAAGGGAGGATATATGTCCACTTTTAAAGCACTATTTTTTATTAAATTGTTTTGGTGTGAAGAGCGTGGAGAAGATGTCAAGTGTTGCATTAAATGATATGGAAAATAATTTTAATCTTCACTGAGCCGTGAGGCAATGTAACGTTAGTACATTTGAAAATGAAATGGTACATTTCTGCCTTAATTGAAAGGGTTTTAGACGTAATGATATCCTAGCCGTTCTCTCTAAATTCCAAGAAGGAATAATGTACATAGATGTTTACCAAATTAAATTGATCCAAGATAAACTGGCACGTCGAAATTAAACTCTACCAACCTAATTTCATAAACTGAATGAAAAGCTGATTATAAGAATATTGAACTTCAGATAAAATGTATTAAAGTTATAAATAAATGGCTAGTCCCTCCATTTGTATGTTAAATCATTTTCTTTTTCCTGGCTTCACTTTTGTGTAGACTGCTTCCTGGATCAGAGGTGATTCATTTATTTTAATTAGTGGGAAGACTGTCTCCATTTCCTTTTTTATATTTATTTTATATGTTATTTATAAAAACTTTATACAAACATACACACACTAATATATTATGTTCCCAGTCCTTGACATTTACGTCACATAAAATCACATTGGAACAAGAAAAAACCTTATATACATTAAAATAGCAATGCTAAAATCTCCTCACTATCACATTAGAACCCTTAAGCGGGCTCCATCTCCCCAACAGCTTCAAAATTCACAAATAAAACTTACCCAAAAGGCCATTCTCCCCATTCCTCATACATTTGTTTAATCAAGTCCACTAGTCTAGTGCAATAACCAATTTTTGGTAATTGCTCATTACCAACCATTTCCAAAATTCTTTTGACATCAAAGATTCTACCACCATCGCTAGGACATATTCTATAACAAAATCTGAGAAACATGTATAAACCAAATGCGCTCAAATAATTGTTTTTACAAGAAACCGGGCTAAGGAAAAAGCCCCTATTTGATGGTTGTATGATCAATGCCAAAAATGAAAAAAACACAGTCTCCAAGGGCGTCCGGTCGGAGGCCTGATAATGCTTGTAAGATCTCGGAACTCATAAACAATCCAATATGTAAAAACCTGCTACAATGGTTTACTGGTAACCAGCATGATGGATAAGATTGATGGTCAAGTATCTACTACCCTTATAGTAAATATCTATTTTAATTCCCTTGGAGGAGATTTTGTGAATATAAGGAAAGTGACTGAAAACATCTTAATAAATTAGCAAAAGCTGCTGGTCCGAATCTCCAAACTTCGACGACAGGGAAGATCTGCAAGGAATCTTCTCCCCTTGAGTTGGTGGGACCAACCAGTTCACCAAACTGCAAGCCAGGCCTCCCTCCTCTGGTCGAATTTGCTGTGCACAGCTACAGTGAACCGGATAGCCAGAAGGACCGGACCCTGCTTAGGTTTTAAGGAGCGCACCTTTTATTTGTTGCTTTGCTCTGCTGCTGGTTTCTTCCCTGGGCAGTGCAGGACCCTCCAGTCTTCCTCCTTTGGTCAGTCCGACAGTCGCTTCAGGAACCGTGAGCCTGCAGGACCTGCCAGGAACGTCTGCCTCAGCTACAGCCTTCTTCTTCATCTAAGGTACTGGTCTAACCCGGTTGTTCGTTCCGTCCGACCGCAGTGAAAGTGTTTGAAATCTTTCGCCAATTCGAGGGCTTGTTCTTATCTATTCTTTAAAGTAACTTTTCTTCCGACCAACTTGTTCCGAACTCTTGGCAAAGACTTAACCGCAAACTACTCTGAACTGTGTGATCCTCTGCAAAGACTCTGAACCACTAACATTGGCCCAGGCCTATTGATTTGAATCCTCATTGTAGAAAGCCTTTTCTAGATTGCCCTGCTTACTTACTTGTTGGTGCTGCTTGATTTTGAATAACCTTGTCTTTCCCTCCCTTTTAAATTGCTGGAGTGCCATTTTGCTCACACTTCATTTTGAGCTTAACTCCAGAATCTATTGGGTGGTGTGTAGTATATTAAGAGTGTGATTTTTCTACTGCTTTACTTTAGTGAATTGTTTTACAACTGATGTGTAAATAAATGTATATTCTTTTACTCAGAAACCTTGAGTCAGTGTTTGTTTGAACCACAGTAATTGCTGTCCTTTGTGTAACTATTGATACTGCTCACTTTGCTCTTGAGATAAGTCTGGCTGCGCAGCCATCGCTACTACTTTACTGTGTAGTACAGGCTTGTACCAAAGGTGAATTTATACTGTCACTTGTAGTCTTAATTGTGTGTGGTGTTCCCAAAGGGCACTGCATATGATTCTGCCTAACACCCTGTCTCTCTAGCTTTCCCAAAGGCAAGGTAGGTCAACGTTGTTGAATGCTGCAGATAGATCGATGGTTGCAACATACACATTTTTCAGTTCTTTGCCATCAATTTCGGAGAGGCAGCCATGGAGTATCATGCCACTCTGAATTGTACCTACACCCCTCCTAAAACCAGTTTGAAGTGGATGCAACCCGTTTGACACTCCTGCCCAGTTTCTTAATTCTCACAGTGGGCCTCATTACAAATGAGGCGGTCCGGAAATAATGGTGGCGGTAAACCCGCTGCCACCGTTGTTTCCGGACTGCCTGATCCCGACTCCTGTAGGCGGGAGGTGATGTTCCCGCCAGGTTTGACCTGGCGGGTTTAACACCGACCGCCTGCAGGCGGACGAGGAAACACTGGCAGCATTACGAGATTCTGCCGGTGTTTCCATGATCCCCATTCCCATTGAGTCCCATAGGACTCAATGGGAATAGCGATTAACACCATTCCGCCTCCATGATTCCCAGGAAACCGGTGTTGTAATGCCCCGGTAATTCCGGGAATCACGGAGGCGGAATAGTAATACAAGTCCAGTTGTAACCAGGCGGTTTTACTGCCTCGGTTACCGCCGGACTTGTAATGAGGCCCAGTATCAAGGTGACAAACACCTTTGATGTAGTGTCGACTAATGAGATTGGGCGGTAGTTCTTTGGTAGTCCTCTATCTCCCATTTTTTATATGGGGTTATGATTGCATTATGGCATGACTCAGGACAAATACCGGTTTTAGCAATTTGATCGAAAAGGTTATGCAGTATCTCAGTCCATCTGGTCCACGAGCTCGAGAATTGTTAAGATTCCTAATCAATGACTCTACATCCTAAATGTCAAAGCGGTAGTCCCACAATTCCCGTTTTCCCTCTCGTCTTTGACATCCCTTCACCTCTGCTAAATTTAGCCTGACAAAAGTTAACTCAGTCCTGTTCCGATACCCCAAATACTTGTGCAGGGTTTATAGTCATTGCATCGAAACGATGCATGGAAATGCCAATGCATCCAAAATAAAAGCATCGACATTCTATAGTTTACATTATAAGTAATCGAAACTTTTCCAACGAATGGATATGTACTTTTTAATGTAAAAGATAGCATTTTGATGCTTTTATTTTCTACATTAAGAAAGGAAATTCAATGAATAATTTTCGATGGTATGGTATTAATGTTATGGCTTTCGATGGAAAGACCATATACCTTTGTGCAGGTATCTGTCCTCTACTCTTATTTATAGTCCACCAGATGGCCCTCGAATACTTTTCAATTATGTTAGACATCAGATCTTGATTTAATTTGTTTATATTTCTGTACCTTACGATGTCTCATCCGTGATCTATACTTTTGCATTAGGGATTTTAAATCTGCCCCCTTCAGGTCTTCACTTTTTTGATTATTCTTCTTCACCTACCTAATTTCTGCTCTCGACAATCCTCTTCTAAAAACCTCTCTATCATAAATAGGGTGTTTACCATCCAGCCATGATTTTGAAAGTGATTGACAAACTTCCTTTCTTTCATTACCCAATTTTTCTAGTAAGACCGGAAATGAGTCTGGGGCAGCAACCCCTCTTCTTTCTCCCATGGATAAGGCATACCACCACTTTGCCAGTCTGATTTATTTTTTTCAACATTGCGACTAAGCTGTACCAATCTTCCTTTTTCTTCTAACCTTACCAAATCTCTACTGCCCATAGAATCTGATCTTACCCATGAGGTTCCTGTGACAAGGGCCGACAGAAGGATCGAGTGGTCACTTAGATTATTTTTCACTTTGTATAGCTCTTTTACCCTTCCAGTTTCAATATTTTTTGTGAAAATATAAACAACGGTTGAAGACGTCATGGCATTGGCCCAGGTTAGCACATCATTTAAACCATGATCGCCCAGCAAATTAGTCTGTAGAAACCCCCATCTAGACAAGAATTGCGACCACTCTCACCCACTGTTTGCCCTTCTCGAGGTAAACATCCTCACCACATCCAATACATACCCTTCCAGATCTTGGTAACGGACTTGCGACTAGCAAGCCCGTTATTAGCGCCCTGGTCCCGTAAGGGATGTGTGGTCAGACCACACGTTCCTTGCGGTTCCTGCTAAGGGACCTCGGAATTGGGCGGTAAGGGATTACCAGCACAGGTCTCCTTACCGGTCCCCAGTATCCCTTACCGCCCAACTCGGAATGAGGCCCACAGTTCTGTGTGGAGACCACCCCCCACCTGGGCAACCTGTAAAATAAAGATATCTACAAGCCCACTCCATACATTGTTCACAAGAGCCTTCCCAATAGTTCAGCAAACCCAAAGTACCTGGTGTTGTAGAGTTCCTCGTCAGGAAATCAACAGCCCTTCTTGAGTGCAGTCCCTTTAAGGCAGGTGCCACGGGTCCTCGAACGTCCGGCAATGAAAAGGGTGAATTACGGCCGTGAAGTGGCAGCTTCGTTCCTAGCGGTGCTCGTCGACGATGGAGCGTAGACGTCTTGCAAGGAAGAGGCGTGCGAGGTACCTCGGCGACGATAGTTCTGGACCGCAAAGAGTTTGAAGAACTTTGGCCCAGAAAGGGCGTTGGGTCGCTGGCATCTCTGTGGTCTTCAGGTGGCGGGAAACCCACTGGTGGATGCTCCTCAGTGCAAATTGCGGTACCGTACTTAGCACCAATGTCCCTTTGCGGGTCCCTACTTTAACAGTTGGTGTAGACCAGCCGTTAAGGTCAGGTCCCGCAAAGGGACCTCGCAATCAGGCGCTAATGGGCTAACGGCTCCACAGCCTTTTACGGCGCCGTTAACCCATTAGCGCCAGGGTCGTAATGAGGCCCACAGTCACTGGGAAAGCTCCAGCCAGTCTGGCCTGGACTTCACTACAATACCATATATGGAACTTCCACCCAACAGCCAGTCAGGGGGAAGGGGCAGAGTCAGGGCTTCCCAGGACTTTGGGAAAACCAAGGTAACAGGTGATGGAAGGCAAGTGGCCACGGGGGCCATTTTGTCTCCATCAGGAATCCACGGACTCCAATGACAGGGCCTGGGCATCCCAAAATGGAGGATGCTCTGGGCACATGTCAATTCAGCAGAGAGCTGCCACCAGCCCGTACCCTACTCTGTGGGCCACACACAGGAGCCCAAAAACATACACTAGGGGCACAGGGTTGTACCCCCACCCATGGGTGCCATAAGGGTATCCCATGGATCTGTACACAAAACCAAAAGAGAAAGCTGCACCACCAGGAGTCCCACATTGACTCCTGTGCAGAAAACACGACAGAACACACGATAAAAAGCAGTAAAGGACAACGATACGGAGGCCCTGTCCCTCTGATGCATTTCAGCATCACAGTCGCCCCCCCCCCCCAGACTGAGGTTAGGGTGTCTAATCTCCCAAGAGATAGACACCCTCATCCAAACTGTCAACATACCTTCTGGAAAGGCCATCTGCATTATCATGACTCTTCCCTGGTCTATGCTCTATGGTGAAGTCTAGCCCTTGCAGGATAATGGACCACCTGAGTAGTTTCGGGTTCTCACCCTTCATCTGCATAAGCCACTTCAGGGGCTTATGATCTGTTTGGACCTTGAAGGTAGACCCGGTAAGGTAGGGCCTAAAACGCCTAAGGCTACAAACTATATTAAAACATTCCTTTTCAACAGTAGCCCACCTAAGTTCTCTACCCTTGAGTTGTCTACTGACGAATATGATCTGATGTGCTCTTCATTTGTCATCTAACTGGGACAAGACAGCTCCCATTCCGGTGTCGCCGGCGGCAGTTTGAATGATAAAGGGCTTGCTGTAATCAGGTGCTCTACACAGACTTTCTTTCAAGCCATCAAAGGCCCTCTGACAGTCTTCAGTCCATTTAACCTTTCTAGGTTGTTTGGGTGAAGTCAGAGCTGTCAGAGGGGCAGCTATGGTCCCATAGTCTGCCATGAAATTATGATAATACCCAGTGAGGTCCAAAAAGGCTCTCACCTGAGTTTGAGTAGTGGGAGTCTCCCTGTCATGTACATCCTGTAATTTACTGGGGAGAGGTTGGATTTGACCCCCCCCCCCCCTCCTACCTCATGACCAAGATACGTGACTTTCCCCTGAGCTATCTGGCACTTGGTGGCCTTGATAGTGAGTTTAGCCATTTTCAAGGCCTGCAACACCTTATCCAGATGTGTCAAATGCTCTTCCCAGGTGGAACTGTAGACGGCAATGTCGTCTATGTAAGCCACACAAAAGGCCTCCAGCCCACTGAGCGCATGATTGACCAATCTCTGGAAGGTGTCAGGGGCATTCTTCGACCCAAAGGGCATGACCCTAAACTGGTAGAGTCCCTCAGGTGTTGAGAACACCATCTTTTCCTTGGCATGGTTTGTCATAGCTATTTGCCAATAGCCTGAGGTAAGGTCAAAAGTGCTCACAAATTTGGCAGCACCTATGGTGTCCACGAACTCATCAGCCCTGGGAAATGGGTGCGCGTCAGTTTTGGTGACGGCATTGACTCCTCGGTAGTCCACACAGAACCTCCAATCCTTGGTACCTGCCTGGGAACTTGCCTTGTGGACAAGAACCATAGGACTGGACCAGGGACTGGTTCAGGGTTCAATAACACCCAGATCCAACATCTTGACCTCAGCCTGGATGTGGTTCTTAACTGTATCTGACATACGGTAGCACCTGCTTTTGACTGGCATAATGTTACCAGTGTCACTCTCGTGCCTACGCCACAGTGTAAGGCCTGGTGTCAATGAAAACAGAGAGGCATACTGCTCGGGCAAGCCCTGCAGACCCTCTGCTGCTCTGTCATCAGATCTGGAGAGAGATGTACTCCCTTCACTGAGCCATCCTGAGGGCTGCTATGCAGCAAATCAGGAAGGGGCTCACTCTCGTCCTCTTCCTGCTCGGAAGCAAGGAGGAGACACACGACTTCTACTCACCTGTGGAAAGGCTTGAGCCTGTTGACATGGAATACCTGAGGGACTACCCCAGGGACTCCCAAGTCAACCAGATAATTTACCTTGCCCATCTTGGAGATTATCCTGAAGGGTCCAGTCCATTTGTCTGCCAAAGCTCGAGGCTTGGCAGGCTCCATCACAAGGACCTCTTGTCCTGGAGTTCAATCCACTTGCGATGCTTTAAGGTCATGCCAGTACTTGTTCAATTCCTGGCTGGCCTTGAGATTTGCTGTTGCCTGACCCATCATCTGTGTCATCCTCCGTCTGAGGCCTAACACATAGTCCCCCACTTGCTTGGCAGGACCTGGAGGGGTGGGTTCCAAACCTTATCTGATCAAGGCAAGGGGCCCCCACACGGGATGTCCAAAGAGTAACTCAAAGGGGCTGAAACCAACACCCTCTTGAGGTACCTCTCTGTAAACGAACAGCAGTCATAGCAGGAGGAGATCCCATTTCCTCCTTAGGGGCTCTTCCAAAGCACCTAGAATGCCCTTGAGAGTTTTGTTAAATCTCTCGAACAGACCATTGGTCTAGTGGTGGTAAGAAGTGGAGAACTTGTAGGTTATGTTATGTTATTTTGCATTTATATAGCGCCTTATATACCATTGGTATGGTCTGAAGGCGCTGGTAGGTTGAACGCCCTTGGGAACCGAAGTTCAGAGCAGTAGAGGGAGTAGGGAGAGTCAAAGGTGCGTGTGGGCACCAGGTATGTGTGCAGCTTGTGCGTGTAATAGCTGCTTCTTAGCGATAGGTGTGGTGATTGAGGGGTCAGGAATATGTGTTAGTTCTGGCAGGATTTATCCAGACCGGATGTGACTGCGTTAGGCCTGAGGAGTACGTCTGGCTGGGGGTGTGAAACCAGCAGTGTTTACATAGAGTGATGTGGAGTATGTGGCGGTTGTTGGTATGAGAACAGTTATACCGAATGGTGTCATAGTATCTCTGTGTTCTAGTTGAGTGATGGTGAAGGAGAGAGTATGCATATGGTGGTTTATGTGGTCATTCGAACGTTTCTGCATTCCAAACTATACTATGGGCCTCATTACGACCCAGGCGGTAAGTTACCGCCTGGGCCGTGGCTTTACCACCATGGTGTAAACTACGTTTACGCCATGGTGGTTGGCGGACTTACCGCCCCATTCCGAGTTTGGCGGGGCGGTAAGTCCCCAATCCCCATTTACCCTTCCCCATTCCCATTTTTGCCCCATAGGGCATAATGGGAGTGGGGAAGGCGTTAATTACGCCACCGTAAATTACGGTGGCGTAATTAACTCCATGGTCCCTTAGCGCCATGTATTTTAACACCTGCTAAAAGCAGGTGTTAAATCCGCCATGGCGCTAAGGGACCTCGTACTCAGGCGGTAAGGGTCGGCGCTGTTTACGGTGCCGTAAACCCCTTACCGCCTGAGTTGTAATGAGGCCCTATGTACTTTACAACATCCGTTCTATGCACTCCTATCCACTCCATGCACCCAGTCTGTTCCCTACATTCCGGTCCGCTCCACGCACTCATGGTTTCCAGTTCCAGTCCGTCCCGCGCGCTCCAGTCTGTCCCACGTGCACGAGTCTGAACCATGCATGCTCTACGTCATCATCCGTTCTACACAACTCGTCTGCTCTACGCAGCACGTCCGTTTGTTCCAGGCACTCCTTTGCTCCTGGCACGGCACTCCTTCGCTCCAGGCACTCCTTTGCTCCAGGCACTCCTTCGCAATATGCCCTTATACGCACTACGCACTCATCGCCTCTACGCACTCATCGCCTCTACACACTCATCCCCTCTGAGCGCCCATCCCCTCTGAGCGCCCATCCCCTCTGAGCACCCATCCCCTCTGAGCGCCCATCCCCTCTGCGCACCCATCCCCTCTGCGCACCCATCCCCTCTGCGCACCCATCCCCTCTGCGCACCCATCCCCTCTACGCACCCATCCCCTCTACGCACCAATCACCTCTGCGTACTCATCCCCTCTGCGCACCCATACCCTCTACCTACCCATCCCCCACATTCTTTCCACATGGTTTTCATGTAACTAGAAATGAAGTTGGATCCTCTGTCAGAGACAACCGCCTTAGGGAATCCAAACCGGGTGAAAATGCCCAGGAGAGCCCTGGCAACCACCTGCCAGTAATAGACCGAAGGGGTATAGCCTCAGGGTACCTGGTGGTATGATCAACCAAGACCAGGATGAACCGATGTCCACCTGAAGTGGGAGGGTCAAGGGGACCGACAATGTCGATGCCCACTCTCTCAAACTGTGTGCCAACCACTGGCAATGGCTGAAGTGGGGCAATGACACTGCCTCCAGTCTTGCCAGACAACTGACAAGTTGGGCAGGTCCTGCAGTGGAACTCCCCTTCTACTCCCATCCGAGGCCAGTAGAAATGGGCAGAGAGTGTCTGCTTAGTTTTCTTGGTACCAAGATGACCAGCTGGTGTACCACCAAACTCTTGAGGGCACCAGGTTCATGCTCTGTGGGCTCACTAACAAGCAGCTCACCCTCCCAATAAATCTGGAATGTCCTAGGCACTCCCCCTTGTGCCTGGGACTGGGCCTGTTTTCTCAGAACCTCGAGAGTGGCACTCTCTCTGGCCCTTACAGAAGGCCGCCCGGGAAGGTCCCCCTTCACCTAAGAAGCATTGAAGGTCGGGGTGGTCCTCCGGGTTGAGAACCCCTCCCACAGTAATGTCTTCTGGCTCTTCTCTCCCAGGAGTTACGACTGAGTTCACCACTGGACTCAGCCCATCCGGAGCATGAGTCCCAGCGGATGCTGCAGCAGCAGCAGAAAGAGAAGGAGTCCCCTCCACAGAGGTGGCCTTCTTACCTTTCCGTTTCCTTTGTGCCTTGGGTTTCCCCATCAGTGAGTGTTCCAGGCTCGCAGCCGGACCCTGTGTGACCTGCGATCGGGTGACTGCCACAGCAGCCATTGGTAGACCATCCGCGATCATCCCCAACTTGACCAAATCATTGCCTAACATCTGAACCAGGACAGGAAGCTTTGCTGTCTTGTCTCCAATCGTGAGTGTGACCAAGGTTACAGGTGATAATTTGGGAGGCCCACCAGCTAACCTGGTGGTTCTCAGAGGAGCACCTACATAGTCCTCTGGCTGGAGCAGGGTCCTGTCCACCACTGTCATGCTTTCCCCAGTGTCTCTCAAGCCAGTAGAAGGCTGGTCATTCAAGAGGACACTTCTCAAAAACCTACGGGTGTTCTATGGGATAGTTGCCAGTACTTCTGCTTACTGGTCCCAGGCCCCAAGGGACGCTAGGGAAATCTCTACAGGGGCACCAAATGTGACCCTGATAGAGATGGGGAGGACAGTGGCCTCCACCTCAGGTACGGAGTAGGGGTAGGTCAGGCTGACAGCCTGGACTCCAAGTGCCTTACCCTTACACTTGGGGTCACCCCTTTTGTGATCCAGAGACCCACAATCCCAACAGTGTTGGGGGTGCGGGGTACGCGACTGGAACCACTGTGACCCTGCTTGGCAGCAGGTGGAGCATTACTCTTACTCCCACCCACAACAGACTTATCCCCACTAGGTTTTTGAGTCTTAATAGAAGAAGGTTTGGGTTTACCCGACTGTGATTGGTTTTGGGACTCCTCAGCTTTCTGAGAGGTCCCCTTTTATTTGTCGTTGTCCTTCCCACTGGTGTGCTTAGGGGACACCCAGTGGGAGACCCACTTGTAAGCCAGCCTGGCCAGCTTGAAGGGATATGAAATATTCTGGTCAGCGACATACTGACCCAGCTCTGGTGAACAGGCTCCCGAAAAATGCTCAAAAAACAAGAGGTGGGATAATTCAACAAACGTCTTCACTTTGTATCCCTCAATCCACCCCATCATGTTCATGTGCGCAGCACTCACCCAGTCAATCCAAGACACATTCTCTCTTTTCTTAAAATCCATGAACCTTCAAAGGTATTTTGGTAGGTGTCTTGCCAAACTTGGCAATCAAAGCAGACTTCATACACTCATACTGACCCCTTTCTTCCACACTCAGTTTCAGAATACATTCATATCCAGTCTGAGGCACTCGGCTTTACAAACACTTAGCCCAATCTCTCTTATCAACATCATGAATTGTACAAGCCATTTCAAACGCTTCAATCCATTGGAGGATATCAGAACCCTCTGCATACACACCCACCAAATCTTTCATAACCTTGTTGGCTGGGGACCTGACACTCTCAGCTGGTTTCGCTGAAGTCTCCACTCTAGCTCTCTCCGGCTGAATTTTCTGGTGCTCAGTGTCCCTATCCTGGAGTACCACCTGCTGTGCCAACTCCTCTTTCTTTAACTCAACTTCTGTTTCCCACTTTTTGAACTGAAAGGCTAACTGTTCCTGTTGTAGCTCCAATTTTAAAAGTTCAATCTTCAGGGCTTTCCCCTGAAGAGCAGTGCTGGGGATTGGAACAGCGGCAGCAGAAATAGCGGCATTCCCAGAATCAGATTAAGTAACAACCCCAGGGGCAGAGTCCTCATTGGTTGCATTCCCTCCTTCAAGAGCTTCACAGTCCGTCTGCTAGTCCGCCAGGACAGCTATCAGCTCAGCCCTAGACTTATCCTCAAAGTCTAACTCCCTGGCTTCACAAGCACTCTGGAGAGCCTCTAAGCTCACCCAAGTCAATTTACCATTTGCAATAGATTCCATTGCTTGTAATACAGTTATCTTGTACACAACTAAACCTCAATTTAACAAAGTGCAGATATTTTGTAACTAAGTGGCATGGTTATACACTGATTCTTAAAACCATAAGCATCCCACCGCTGCCACCAGTGAAAAGCAACCAGACGGGGTGCCTGTACTCCTGCTCTCTATACGACAGAGGACCCCAGCCAAGATTCTCTATTGTGGTAGCAATGGATGAGCAATCAGCGCCTAGCTTCTCAGAAGGTGATGCGGGCTGGTTCTTAAGTACAGTGTAGTCGCCAAGCACCCAGAAAGGAATATCCACACACTGTATTAGTTAAAGCACAGACTTTATATAATTAAGGTTCACGATTATATACACTATCACGATAACTCACTTTGTACTCGGTTAATCTACAATAGCAAATATTTACAGTTCTACGTGGTACCACAATTACTATTAGATCTCATTAAAGTGCATCAACTGTACTGTTAAATGTCACACAAATCAGTGCATAAAGGTAACCAACAATAGATGTAGGAGGAAAGCAGTTGGTTAAAACAATAGGCAGAATACTGGCCCTGTATACCTAGACACAGTTCTGTGTGGAGATCCCCTCACCTGGGCAACCTGTAAGATAAAGATATTCTACAAGCGCAGTCCATACATTGGCCCTCATTACAAGTCAGGCGTTAAGGGTTAACGGCGCCGTCGGCGCCGTTAACCCTTAACGCCTGATTCACACTTTAACGCCTGCTTTTTGGTCGCCTGGTGCCACGGGGATAAAAGAACTTTAAAGGTTCGTGCACACGTTTGTAACTACTGAGTCCAACTCTTACCATGAGTTTAGAGGTACTGGGGGAACTTGCACTGACTCATCTGTATTGTCCAAAACGGCAAATTCTTCTGTGATCTTTCTTTGCGCATGCGTGCTGTTGCATATAACTAGTCTGAAGCGCCATCTTGTGATGGGCACGAGTACCGTTGACAAGTGACACTCATGAACTTGTGCTTGATTGAAATATTTGATGAACTTCTAGCTGGCTCATGGCAGTTCTAAGGAGTGGCGATCTTACGGTGGGCATGAACAACCTCTCCGCAAGGCGTGCTATGAGGCTGCACCAACCAGTGTGAAAATCTGTGTTATCAACAATTTGTTTAATCATAAGTTTGGTGTTTGATATAAGAGGCCGAATTGTGGTATTTTATTCGCAGCACTGTTTTTTTTCTCCCTTTTTTCTTTGCAAGACCATTTGTCCTACTGGTGAAAAAAGTTATTGGGGTGTTAATGAAAGAACAGGCCCCATTCGATGGAAGTGTTAAGGCCTTTGTTGACCGAGTTGAAACTGTAAATTCATTGCTGTTCAAGTTTTTTCAGGGCGAGATCACGAACACTGCCTCGAGGGTGGCATTTGGTTATTTTTAATAACAAACCATAAAAGATCAGTATGCTTGATTTGGGTTTAAAATGTGCCACCATGGGTTTATCAGTGACTTGATTTTTAATACAGGTCCGTTGCCTGATCTCTCGTTTACATTTTCCCGATGTAAATTAGCCCAAATGGGCATTTTATGCCATAAATCACCCATTTGGTGCAACAGTTGGAAAAGGTGTTTAATTTCCACTTATGTCCATAGGGATTGATTACTTTAATATCTTTTGTCAGCCTACACACAGAGCATTTCCCACATCTGAAATGGCCAGTGGCTGTGTGGCTGGCAGTAGTGAACATAAAGTTGTCTAATGTTCATCTTTTTTGCGTGGTACCTCATACGTGTGCACCAGTCTATCTTTTAGGTTTTTACTTTTTTTTTATGCAAACCTTGGTTGTGCAGTTTGGAATTTATCAGTTTTTAGGCTGTACCAATTCTTTAAAATGATGTGTCTTGGCAAATGACTAATGGCAGTAAATGTTGTGACACAGGTGTTTTTCTGACATCCTTTTTTCTCTTTTATTGAGATAAAAAATCTGTCTATCTGTATTGCATGCTCTTTTTTCAAGCTCTTGCTATTAATGTCGAAATCCGGCATCGTGCTACAGTTGTGTCGTATTCGCAAAAACTGTCCAAATGGCAGATTTTCTTTTAGGACTTGTGGTTGGAAACTGTATGTCAGTAACGTGTTTTTATCTGCAGGTTTTTTAAAGAGTGGCACCAACTTTGTACTCCACGTTCCTGTAAATTTCAAGATCTAAAAAAGGCTTCCTCTGCATATCACTAAGCATATTGACGTTTATAAATTCATCTTGGTGGTTCAGCCAGGTCATAAAGGCATTCAAACCGTCCGAGGAACCTTTCCACACCAAGAATACATCATTCATGTATCTATACTAACAAGTTAGATGTATCGGAAAAGGGTTACTTTCATGATATATTGATTTGGGCGTAAACAGCGCCGACCCTTACCGCCTGAGTACGAGGTCCCTTAGCGCCATGGTGGATTTAACACCTGCTTTTAGCAGGTGTTAAAATACATGGCGCTAAGGGACCATGGAGTTAATTACGCCACCGTAATTTACGGTGGCGTAATTAACGCCTTCCCCACTCCCATTATGCCCTATGGGGCAAAAATGGGAATGGGGAAGGGTAAAATGGGGAATGGGGATTTACCGCCCCGCCAAGGTCGGCATGGGGCGGAAAATCCGCCAACCTCCATGGCGCTATCGGCAGCTTTCCGCCGTGCTCCGCGGTGCATTTAGCACCGCGATTTCCGCCAGGGTCGTAATGAGGGCCAATGACATTCTTACAGGTCATGAACGGTAAGTATGTGAAATTAACTATCGTACTTGGACTGACGACATTTCAGATACTTTGAAAGATAGACCCTTTGTTGCCAAAGGGTAAAGGTTGTCTGCACTCCAATGGGGTCTATGCCCTCATATGTCATTCTACGGTCAATATTTGACCAGTTCTAACAGTCAATTGGTGTTGCATCAAGTGTAATTTAAATTATTTCAATGGTTTCAAAATATATTCGTCAAACTTAAAGTATGTCTATTACTGCCTAAATTGTAATACATTTCAATATTGACAGGCATGAATTTAATAAATTGGGTAGTGCACAAATTTAATTAAAACAATTAGATTGAACATTAATTGCATGTCCTTATTAGTTCATTCAATCAATATTTACATCACCACACAATCTGAAGTATGGACACTAGCAGGTGCGCTGGTCATGTGGGTGGGGGTGAGGAGCATGCAAAGTTATTGAGGGAGTGGACGGAGGGGACAGCTAGATGCTCAAGGGGCCTTGAATGCAAAACGGGCACGTACCTTCTGAGGCACAGGGTGCGCAAGCACCCCGTCGTGTACGATTACACAAGCCCAAGTTGTCAATCCAGGGTAGAGATACCAACTAACCAATACCACTAACAATTTCCTTCTCTGCATACACCTCTCAAACTCCAAACCAAACACAACCACAAACCTCCAGCACAACAAACCGCATGAACTTCACTACACTGCAACAACAAAACAAAAACACACATAGACTCGCACATCAGCACACGACGACTACCGGCCGCATACACCACAGGCTCAGCCGACGGAACCACCGGGCTGAGGCTGCCAACAGCACATCACTGCAATCTTGCCCTTTTCCAGCCTTCACCCACTAACCTACCCCTTCCTCCCTCTTTCAGAGCCGCCAGAGCGCCAGGGGACCACTCCGGTGGTGATAGTGCGCGGTACAAATGTCCTTTAACATTAACATTAACATTAAATGATATAGTAAATCAATAGTTCAAATTAATAATAGTGATAAGATAATACATAAACATAAGATTCAAGTTCAACTTGTCTTATACGTGTGTGATATTCAATTCAAGGACTAACGTTATATATAAATAATAGGGTTGTAACTAACAATTCACAATCTATAGGTGCCCCTTTAATACCATGGGGTTCTTGGTAGAATTGTGCCTAATTTATGTATTCTACATAGTTGTCCTTAAATTTGATTTTGTCAAAATCCAGAAAATACTTGGGACGATGTCCTGTAGCTAATGCCAATGCGTTTCATCTTCAGGGCCTTCAAGTTATCTGTTTCAAAACGTGATGTCCATTCTGTGGGAAAGACAGAAATGGGCTTTATTATATTAGTTTGGCATCATATCATCTATTGCATTTACATTAGTCTTAGTAGATTGTTTTTTTTAAAAGAACGATGGGTGTCAAATTGCATCCTATGTTGTTTTAACTCCTCAAGTTTCATCCGTAGGTTACAATTCTTTTATTTCACTAAGTATAGTTAATGGGTTAAGAGACAAATACTCACCACAAGGGCGAGCTTTATTTCTCCAAGGTAAGTATTGAACTGGAGGATATCCTGTCAATCGCCCACAATAAGCGTTCGAGGTTCTGTAAATATAAAATAAATTTCAGCTAATCTGTGGAAGCAGTACGCAAAATTCAAGTTAAAATGAGTTATGTGTATACTCTAGTGGAAGTCAGAGTAAAGCTATGATATTGGGTGCGTTGTACGCGGTTACTCCTATAGTTGTGTGTACTCTGGGAATTGTCAGAGTAATACCACTAACCAAGGGGTTATACTGCAACAAGATATTGCTATTGTTTCATTTACCTTTGCTATTCGAATTCTGCTCATCTCACGGGGAGTCTGTAGCAGCCGACATCGAGAATGTGTCCTTGTAACTATGGCGACCTCGCGCATGCGTGTGTTTTATTATGGCGCCCGCCATCTTGGTGTGGGCACGTTGAGACTGTATATGTAACCAAGGTAACTCCATGAAGTTCTCTATCAGTATTATCTATTGTGTAGACTGCACCATGATTAGTTTGTCTAATAGTTAGGCAACGAGAGGTCGCACCATGATTCTAAGTGATTGTCTCGCTGTGAGTGGACTAAAAATAAGGAGTAAGGATTACGCGACCTCAAGTGCAGTATGGTCGGAACGCATAGAAGTGTCCCTGTGTTCCTCCGGTGCACCCGGGTCGTGTATTACAAAATAGCATATCTCTTGCATTATTCAATTTCAATTCACTCATGGTAGTGAGATAAGAGGTACCCATAATATAGTGTATTTTTTCACAGTGATAATGTCATGTGAGACATGACAAATGGTAGCAGGAAGCATATCGCATATTAAAATCAATATCTACAAATCTGTAGTTGGTAAAAGTCACCTGTTGGTGGTTCCACTCACAATCTATTTTCTCTGAAGCATTAGGTAATGGCAATCAAGTCAAACAAAACACATTAAATCAAAGTCAGAGTTCATTCCGCTAGGGTTCAAAGCATCTAACTTATCAACCCAGAATATCTCTCGTTGTAACAATCTCTTCCGTAAATTGCCCCCTCTCGCGGCTACTTTGACTTGTTCTAAGATCACACACTTTAATTGTGCAATGGTGTGTTTGTGTTCTAGTGTGCTGCCTCAGGGGATTTGATGTTCTGGGTTCTAATATTGGACTTGTGTTCAGTCCATCTGGTTTTGACTTTACGGGTGGTAATGCCCACGTAATAAAGTCCACACTGGAATTTTAAGGCGTATACCACATTTGTGGCATCACATGTGCATGAATGTTGGAGTTCAATGCTCTTCCCTGAGTATGGGTGAGAAATCTTTGTGCCGTAATCACATTGCCACAATGCTGAAAGTTGTGGCATGGTTGGGTGCCCCGGGGTTGTTTCTTTATTCTTTGGACGTCTGTCATCTCACCTTTTATCAAACTGTTTCGTAAAGATTTGCTGTTTCTGTAAGCAAAAATTGGGTTTTGCGGAAAGAGATGTTGTAACTGTGGGTCTAGTTGAAGCATGGACCAGTTCTTCTTAATGATGCTTTTAGTTTTTCTACTTTGTAGAGAGTACGTAGTCACATTGACTAGCTGTTCTTCAATTTCTTTGGATTTTGATTCGAACAGAGTCTCTCTTTGTATCGTCTCACCTTTGGTGGCTAATTTGCTGATAGTACTTTGTTTGTACCCTCTCTCTGTGAATTTTGCTTCTAGAGTTTTTGATTGTTGTTTAAACTCCTCTGTGTCTGAGATATTCCTCCTGTACCTAAGGAATTGACTGTAAGGTACACTGTCCAATGTCCTTTCGGGGTGAAAACCTGTTGCCAGCAACAGGCTGTTTCTGTCAGTTATTTTGGTGTAAATTCTTGTGTTCAGGTGGTCCATTTCCCAATTGATCTGTACGTCCAAAAAATTGATCGTTGTTTCACTGGTTTGGGTGTTATTCATCAAAGAGAAAAATTCTTCTAATTCATCCAAAGGACCTGTCCAGATTCCATATGCGTCGTCGATGTAACGAACATACATTGACAAATGTCTAAGCCAGTGAGGGGAATTAAGGACATGTTCTGTCTCGAGATATAGCATAAACGCGTTTGCATAGCACAGGGCCATTGCTGCTCCCATGCTTGATCCTGATATTTGTAGGTAGTGTTTGTCCTTAAATTTGAAAAAATTATAGGTCAATACCAGTTTTAATAATGTGAGTATAAACAATCTGTCTCCGAAGCATGTTTCTGAATGTAACAGTAGCCATTCCACTGCTTCCAAGCCATCCTCATGTATGATGTTGGTATACAATGAGGTGACATCCATTGTGAATAATGTGTCTCAGCCCTTTATGAACCGGATATCTTTCAGTAGTGTGAGGAAGTGAGTTGTGTCCTTCACATAGGTGGGACTATTCTGCATCAAGGGTTGTAGAACTTTGTCAAGGTATTTTGCTAACGGTTCCAAGATGCTTTCTGTAGCTGCAATAATGAGTCTTCCTGGGGGTTTCACCAAATTTTTGTGTACTTTTGGCAATATATAGAAGACAGGCATAATCGGGTGATCCTTTGTAAGAAATCTGTATGTTTTTTCACTGATGACTTCTCTCTCAATTGCTTCATCCAGTGTCCCTGTGATTAGGATCCGTACTTGTTCTGTTGGGTCAAAGTTGATTTCTCTATAGGTCTCTTTGTCATTCAATTGTCTATTGACCTCATCTATGTAGTCACTCTTGTCCATGAGGGCAAGAGCTCCCCCTTTGTCTGCAGGTTTAAAAATAATCTCTTGGTTATCCAACAGTCTTTTAAGGACCAGGAGTTCAGCTTTAGAAAAGTTACTGTGTTTTCTCTGGATATAAGACAATCTTTTCAAGTCTTCCAAGACCTTCTCAAAAGTTGTGAGTGGACACGCATTTTGTATATAATGTCCCATCAGTGCAACTTGGATAATCCAACCCAAAACATACATTTCACAATTAATATTGGGCAGTCACAATATTTGGACATCCAACTTGCTGACAACACATCTCAAATTAAGCAAACTAACTTAGGACTCACCACAGGTTGACCAAGACTGCAATTTCTCCAATCCAGTACTTTCTCATGTAACGTTTTGTGTTACCCTCACTACTTTAAATGGATGATGGCAGTGGGTTAATTTTTACTACCATTGTCCTTTTTACCGCAGGCTGAACCCTCAGATGCAGTACTGCACCCATGACTGTCCATTTTGTCAAAATGGCCCCCGTCTTCTTTTTACGCCCTTTTCTGTTTGTGAGGTCTTTTCTTGGCTTTTGCTCTGTGCGTGGAGACAGAGACAGATTTGTGTGTTTTTGCCTTTGGCGGGCTTCAGCCCTGTAGCCTGCCCTTGGTTCCAATGTATCTGGAAGGGCAGGAAGTGAGGAAGGTTCCTGAAACTCCCCTGTCCTTTGTCTGAATGAAACCAGTCCTGATTGTACGACTGACACCCTGCTGTGTGATTGACAGCCTAGGTTGTGCATGAATCTGAAAACCTGCGAGGATTTTGGGACTAGAGGCAGTTGACCACTGGAATTAACATCCGTGAAGAGAAGCCTGCTGCAACTGCCCGGACCTTCAAGTACCGGTGAAGCCCTGCTGCTCTGCTGACCTCCTTTTTCGAATCGACAGAAACTCCGGAAAGGATAACTCCCTCCCTTGGGTTAGTAGGACCAACTAACCCTGAGACAAACGCCACTTTGGCACAATCCCCGACTTGCTGTGCCTCTCCGTTGTTGCGGAAGCCCAATGCCCGGGGTCGAGTTTCCATAGTTGAGTGCAACGTCTGCCGCGGAACGAATCCGGCCAAAATCTCTAGGGGCCTCGTAAGGACACTCCAGAAGCAGGAAATCCCAATCCAGATTCCCCTCTCCAGAGTCCACGACCGAGGGAGCATGGAAAGTACAACCAGAGAATTGTTCTGCATCAGTGTTGTTTGCGAAGTGCTGAAACCGCTAAGTGCTGCTGAATCGAAGAGCGCCCGTAGTTGCTGACAACTTTCCAGAGTACTGGCGCAGGAGCCCTCCAGACGTCCTCCCTCTTGTTCCCATGACTGAGGCTCAGGAAGCAGGGTCTGCATAGCCGTAGGAATCTAGCTGGACCACTTTTCTTCTAACCAAAGGTACTGTTTGGGCTTGCGGGTACTGACGTTCTTGCTTTAAGTCGTACTGTGTCACTCGAGATTTGCCCTTACTTACCCTTCTGAGTTCATTTCAACTCCCTTTGCACAGACTTACATCAGAACCGTAAACGTGGTCGAAATGACTTTGGCTGTCCAGGCTCCCTAAAGGCACTCTTCTAAATCCATTGACTTTGGCATTGCTTGCCCCTCCATAGGTTGTAGCTTGTTGAATGCGGTTACTGCTGGGAAAGGGTTAACTAGACTTCATCGCAGGATTCAGTTGTCCTCACCTTTTTAAGAAACTGTTCTAACCTTTTTATTTTCCCTAATCCTTTCTTTCTGCAACCAAGAGTCTACAAAGTTTATTGGTGTGATATGCAAATGCAAAAACTATTCTTGTAGTTGAAGTCACTTTAGGGTGTAGGAGAAGTGCATTGAGCATAGTCAAAGTATATTCACCTGCTTTATTGATTCTGTAAAGTATTTCCAAAGCTTACTTGAATCATTACTAAGAATTGCCTTTTTAAGCGATGCTTATTTAAAACTGATGTTAAATAAATAATTATTTGTAACTAAAACCTTAAGTGTAAGTGTTACTTGGCTACTTGTTTTGACGGATTTCCTCTGTGCAGCTCTACAGCTCACATGTTACCCCTCTTGGCCTGGCTGCTCAGTCACACTACCGACTTGTGTAGTACGGACCTATACCAAAAGGTAGGTTACCTAATACCATGCAGATAAGTATTGCGTAGTCTCACACACTGTGACTGCACCAATTCTTACCTAACAAGGGTACAGGGGCTCGTTGAGGTTGTGGCTTTTTTACAGTAGGAAATATCTAGCGATAGATCTAAAAATGCATTACACATGTAGCCCAATAATTAGATCACAAAACATTGTTCAGTAAAAAAAGCAGATTTTCTTATATAGCACAAATGATTTTTTCCAAACGATTTCTTTGTGCAGCTTACTAATCATTGCAAGTCATAACTTGGTTCACTTTAACATCCTCTGTATTGTAAAGCCAGGATTCTAACCCAAAATATGGCGGCTGGAATAGAAACTGGGGTAGGACTACTATCCATCCCCATAGCAACACACAGCAAACAAATCCTTTTAATTGAAACCTGTGTCCGATCGCGAGCACGAACGCATGGGCGTCTAACTTTATAGGACTTTTCAGGTAAGCCCTTGTATGTTCTGAGGCACTGGTGGATGGATAGAAGGTGAACACATTGACAGTAGAAACAGTGAACTATTGAACAATAAGCCCCAATGGGGAGATGTAAATACCAAACATTTGAATTGCCTTTTTAGCTAACTTTGAAAACCACGCGCCCATTCTACAAGCGAGTGGTTCAGTGCAAAAACTGTTAATGATGTATTTCAAATACCAAACACTTGGACGACCCTTTAGAGCATTTTGGTAAACACGCGTGCCTTCTAAAAGCAAGCGGTCAAATGTATAAACTGGTAATGTGTTAAGCACTGTTACATGACCAGCATGAGCACATTATACGTGCACATTTACACTTTTAGTACATACATGATTTCTAACTTGAGCTGGACAGGCAGGACACATTTATATGTACTTTTTGAACAAGCAGGCGACACCGACACCATAATAAAATGGTGTATTATGTTGAAAAATGATGTATTAGGAAGCTTCTATAACTGATTTAAGTTCCTTTAATCCACTAGGAGGGATTTTACCTATGACTAATCTTCATTCAAGCATTTTGAAATCGGATACGGAATATAGGTGAGGTGGTTCTCCAAAAAAGAACGGCCGTACCTGAATGTGTTGTATCTGATTCAAGCATACTTTACTTATTTATTTTTCTCGTCCCATTTCTCCCTCATTTCTTTGTGTACATTTTTTCCATATTTATTCCCTAAACATCCCTCCCACTCCCCATCCTTTGTGTCTGTGTTTGAATACTTTGTATTATATCAAACCATTTTGACCTCTATGATTCATCAATGCGATTTATGAACACATTTGAATATGCATGGTATATACAACATTTGTGCAATGTCAAAGTTTATGTAATAGTGATTGTATGATGATGCTAAATGACTACAATCAATTGCGTATCCTTTATGTTTGATGTTTTGATCCATATCTCTACTTTCAATGCACTACACTTTGTTGGTCACGCTCACCTTTATTGTGTTGCTCTATTTCTTTTTGTAAAACAAGTGACATTGAATCATTCATTGTTGGAAATAGCCCTGATTTGAGAAAGGCGCTGTGTTCGCTGAAACACATGTTATCACAAAGGGCCACTTTTTGAAATACTAATCACTACACAATAAAAATCACATGAAACCTTTACTTTTTGTGGCACTTGAGAAATATATATCAACCATATACTGCATTTGTATAAACAATTAGGAAGGGAAATGGGATGATAGTTGGGATTTGGAGGGAGGCGTCTACGAAACACTTTGCCTCATTGCCAAACATGTCATTCTATCAGTCTGATACAAGCTTGATCTTTCTGTCAATTCTGGGGGAGAATTATTTGTTTGGAGTTTATTTGGGTTTAAAGTCAATGGTTGTAGTGCTATTCTCACTATGGGAAGAGACTGGTGTTTTTTTCTTTAAATCTCAATACTGCCCTCTTATTCGTCAGTAGTGCTATTGGTTATACATTTGTGTTCAGTGCAATATACATTTGCCCACATGTAACTAGGAGGTCATCACTAATGACATAATAGACTGGTCAAACAAGGTGTCTGATTGGTGATAAAATTGCTGACCTAGTGTCTGTGGACCTAGTGTCAAACACCTGCCCTTATCATTTGTATCGGGAAATTGGGAGCTTTCATGTACATTAGTGAAGACATAAAATGATAGAACAATATATGCATTGTCCTGATGATTAAAATATCCACATGAAATGTTTTCTTCTCCCTGGCTGTATGATTGATCTTTTACATTCTTTTGGCTACTGAACGGTTCTATATAAAATTAATCACATATCACCTCTATTATATTTTATCATTCGAGATCCACTACTCTGACAGCTATTAGGGTGCCTTTCCCAATAGATGGCACTTCTCAGTCTTAATACGTACTGTGTGAGTAACTAAGTAATGCACATCACTACTACTGAGAGTCAGGCATTGGTAAGTGTGGGTTTACTCCCACTTTTACATCACTGGCACAAAAATGTCCCTTTCTTACGTAACATACATGGCCTTCTTAGAAGCCAAAATAGTGGCGAAACTCATGTCAAGGATTATTGAGGATAAGAATTTTGAAAAACAAACTAAAAGAGGATGAGGATTATTAATGACTAGACTAAAATGAAAGTAACAATTTTATTATGAATAGAAGATGTAAGAAGGACCAATTGTGGACTTAGAAATAAGCAGAATTGACGCATTTGAAAACCAGAGGATGACTGTGAACATTGAATTTGAAGTAAGCACTGCAATATTTGGAAATTGAAACCATTTAAGAAGCAGTGGAAGTGATAACTGAACAGCTGAAATCTACTGTTATTAAACAAAAGACAAAATTTACACTAGAATACCCACACTTATCAATGCCTAAATCACTATTTAGAAATAAGAGCAGTTTATTTCTGGTGGATTACTAAGCAGCAAAAGGCCAAACAGGAAGCTACTAATGTTATATGTATGTACTTGAAGAAATATATAACTGCTCCTTAATATTTTGCAACTACTGAGAACCAGTCGGCCTGTTAGTGATGCCTGCAACTGTGAACATGCTGAAACTAATAATGTGTTTCTCCTTTTTCTTCGATAGGTGATTTATGTCCCAAAAACATAACAAGATTGATTGTTAAATTATCTGGACTAATGCAGTGCGACAATTCATTGCTACAATATGAAATTTCCTATCATCGTGGAAGCGGACAAGTTTGTGGTCCAAATTTGTTTTTAGATTATTCAGGAATTGAGATTGAGAAGCCTATAGATTACATGATGGGTTTCATCCATTCCGCACACGTGTAGTATCCAGCAACACTGAGCTACAATACATATCTAGCATTACAGAGCAATTATAACAACATTGCTTGGTGTGCAGGAAGACCAGACTTTTTCTTGTGCCTATTCCTGAGGGAACACAAGCGAGTGCTATTTTATATATGTTCTGAATATGAGACTAGTTTACGAGATTTTGCAAAACACCTGTAAATGGTCGAACAGTACCCATGCACTGAATATTCTTTCAGCCAGAAGAAACATCTTTCTGTCGCTATAAAAGACCTACACATGGGAAAGCTCATCTGCACTGTGAATCTGGGAAAAGGTTAAGTAGACCAAGTCAGCCTGACAAATTAAACTGGCGATAAACCTTACTAATGTACAGAATGTGTGACAAGGGGCCACCTAATGAATATACTCATTACCCACGTGAGAACATCAGTGAAAAACCGTATCAGTGCACTGAATTTGGGAATAAAGATATGCTTATTTCCCCCCAGAGGACACATTCAGGTGAGAAACCTCATGAGTGCACAGAATGTGGGAAATGGTTTGCTAAGAAGGGGCATCTTACTGAGCACCATAGAACACATACAGGTGAGAAACCACATGAGTGCACTGAATGTGGGAAATGGTTTGCTCAGAAGGGACAGCTTACTCGGCACCAGAGAACACATACAGGTGAAAACCTCATGTGTGCACTGAATGTGGGAAAGGATTTACTGAGAATAGAGAGCTTACGATCCACCAGCGAACACATACAGGTGAGAAACCTCATGAGTGCGCAGAATGTGGGAAATGGTTTGCTCGGAAGTGGCATCTTACTCAGCACCAAAGAACGCATACAGGTGAGAAACCTCATGAGTGCACTGAATGTGGGAAAGCTTTCAGTCACAAGGGAGGTCTTATTTACCATCAGTTCTCACATACAGGTGAGAAACCGCATGAGTGTACTGAATGTGGGTAGAGCTTCTTTTTGAAGAGACCTCTTACTCTCCACCAGAGAACACATACAGGCGAGAAACCGTTTCAATGCACTGAATGTGGGAAAGCTTTCAGTCACAAGGGAGGTCTTATTTACCATCAGTTCTCGCATACAGGCGAGAAACCTCATGAGTGTACTGAATGTGGGAAGAGCTTCTTTCTGAAGGGACATCTTACGCTCCACCAGAGAACACATACAGGTGAGAAACCTTTTCAATGCACTGAATGTGGTGAAAGGTTCTGTCGGCAGGAAGGTCTTATCCACCATCAGTTCTCACATACAGGTGAGAAACCACATCAGTGTACTGAATGCGGGAAGAGCTTTATTCGGAAGGGAAATCTTATTTCCCACCTGCGAATACACACAGGCGAGAAACCTCATAAATGTACTGAGTGTGGTAAGAGTTTCATTAATAAGGGACGTCTTGAAAGGTCACAAGAGAACACATACAGGCGAGAAACCTTATCAATGCACTGAATATGCGAAAGCTTTCAGTCAAAAGGGAGGTCTTATTTCCCATCAGTTCTCACATAGAGGCCAGAAACCTCATGAATGCACTGAATGTGGTAAGAATTTCATTCTGAACAGGGATCTTATTCGTCACCAGAGAACACATACAGGTGGGAATCCTCATCAGTGAGATCAATAACCTAAATGGGCACCAGACAAAACATGCATGGAACGGTTTATTTCATGGTAGTGAATGTGGGTAATATTTCACTACGCAGAATGTTCTTATCTGCCATGAGAGAGGACATGCATGCAAGGGTCCATTTAAGGGTAGTGAATGTGGGAAATACTACACAGGATGTTCTCATCTTCCATGAGAGAGGACATGCATGCAAGGGTCCATTTCAGTGTAGTGAATGAGAGAAATACTAGGCAGGATGTTCTCATCTTCAATGAGAGGACATGCCTGCAAGGGTCATTTTCAGGGTAGTGAATGTGAGAAATACTACGCAGGATGTTCTCATCTTTCATGAAAGAGGACATGCCTGCTAGGGTCTGTTTCAGGGTAGTGGATGTGGGAAATACTTACTATGCAGGATGATCTTATCTGCCATGAGAGAGGACATGTCTGCGAGGGTCCATTTCAGGGTAGTGAATGTGGGGACTACGGTAGTATGCAGGATGATCTTATCTGCCATGTGAGAGGACATGCCTGCAATGTCCATTTCAGGGTAGTGAATGTGGGAAGTACTTCACTTTGCAGGATATTCTTCTCTGCCATGAGAGAGGACATGCATGCAAGGGTCTAGTTCAGGGTAGTGAATGTGGGAAATACTACGCAGTATGTTCTCACATTCCATGAGAGAGGACATGCCTGCGAGGCTCCATTTCAGGGTAGTGAATGTGGGAAATACTACACAGGATGTTCTCAACTTCCATGAGAGAGGACATGCATACAAGGGTCCATTTCAGGATAGTGAATGTGACAAATACTAGGCAGGATGTTCTCATCTTCCATGAGAGGACATGCATACAAGGGTCCATTTCAGGATGGTGAATGTGAGAAATACTAGGCAGGATGTTCTCATCTTCCATGAGAGGACATGCATGTGAGGGTCCATTTCAGGGTAGTGAATGTGGGAATTACTTCACTATGCAAGATGTTCTTATCTGCCATTAGAGAGCGCATACCTGCGAGGGTCCATTTCAGGGTAGGGAATGTGGGAAATACTTGCTACGCAGGATGTTCTTATCTGCCATGAGAGAGGACATGCATGTGGAGACATCTCTGTTACAATTGAAGCTTCAGAGTGGAGGGAACACTTCAGTGATGCTGAGGGTAGCATGTCTGTTGATTAATACTGTGGATACCTTGTCACCACAGCTGTTCAGTTTTCTTTGGCACATAAATAGTGGCTGGTTATGATTAGTTGAATCATTTATTTCAAATGCATCCCCTCTGGAATATTCTGAAGGGAGACTGTACCCTCTGTGTTGAGATACCCATTCAATGGAACACTTTGCCTGAGACCCTAAGGAAACTATAGACCCTCAATGGATATCCTGGGGAACTGTTCTGCAAATTCTTTACCAAGAGGCTGCTTAGCACTAAATAATCATTGTATACTCGGTGCTACAGAACATATACACATGAGAAACCGCATCAGTGAATGTGGCAATCTTTTAGTATTCTCTTGGAATTATCGGGTGCCCTTGATACCATTGCCCATTAGATCCTACTTAGTCTAAGGGACTCCACCTACTCCTTTATTACAATAATTCCAGGCTAATGGACCATAAGCATCCATGACACCTCATTTGATATCACAGTCTCTGCTTAAAATATGTGGCATTACCAGGGTTCTGCCTGTTGTGGCTGGGGGGTTTTAACCCCTGCTCTTAACATTTTAAGCTTTGTCCCATGGCCAGACTAATCTACTCCTCCAGCTTCAGATTCTACTGGCACAACACTATTATCCTCTGAGGCTTAGTTTGGAGATCAGCAAAACCTTCATTAATGTTCAGAGCTGTCTGTCAACCATGAGCAGGTGAATATATTCTCACTGGCTAAAGCTCAACCCTGGCAACACTGGGATATTAGTTGTTTGGGTTGCACTTGGACTTCTTCCCAGAACCCCTTCTGTGTTAGGTGCTCTAGCCAGCTACCTGGGTGTTAATATTGACTGTTGGCACTCACTTGTCCTCAGACACAGTAAATGGCAGTATATTGTAAGTTCTAAATCTCTTGTTTCAGAAGTAGCCAGGTGGAATAGCCTTTTTGATTTTTCACTCCATATATCTGGAATGCCCTTGGTCTAAGATTGCACGCCACCCAGATCATGTGACCATCAGATGCTTGCTGAAGGCCTCATCCCCCATTTTTGATAGCAGTTGCTTCATTTTTTCTTTATTGTCTGTTTTAATGGCTGCTTGCTATCCAAACCCATAAACCTCTGGGTGAACAAGTGCCATAGAAAATTATTTTGTATTTTATATAAAAGAAGGCAGCTGATAATACCTGCTTTTCTATAAACTTGCAAACAATGGGCACACAAGTGCCAGCCGTCCTGCTTTCACCCACTCAGCTCTATGGATATGTTCAGCCCAGTGATGCCAGCCATGCAGTACCTCAAGAACGTGTTATACAGGCAGAAGTGCCTGACCTGTAGAGAAACTGTAAAGTAACATGCAATGCACGCCCAGGTGCCAGCCGTCCTGCTTTCACCCACTCGACTCCATGGATGTGTTCAGCCCAGTGATACCAGCCATGCAGTACCTCTGGAAGGTGTTATACAGGTATAACATTCTGACCCGTAGAGAAACTGTAAAGTAAAAATTCATATTTAACTTTACACTAATTTCAATTTTCAAAGAAGTGTGAACTACTAATAGAACTGGTTTAGCTGCAGTATGTTTCTATTTAAGTTTTAAAATGGGAATGACTTACATTTATACACGCTCACAAAGTAGTTTTAATTTCAACTTCAAAACATATGGAGTAACATTTTCCAAATTCAAATTATGTGGAGCCCTCTTTAATTCAATTGGATAAATATGTATTCTCACGTGGCTGATTGAACTAAGCTTGGCACAATACACGTGGAAAGGCAATGTTCATCAAGGGAGAAAGCTGGAATCTCCAACATTACTGCGGAAGTCAGAATGTGCACGACATCCATGCCCCACCTTGATGCCCTTCTAGTGGAACACTGCCGGGAATCTCCAACATTACTCCGGAAGTCAGAACGTGCAAGACATGCATGCCCGCCTGGAATGCCCTTCTAGTGGAACACTGCCTGGAATCTCCAACATTACTCCGGAAGTCAGAATGTGCAAGACATGCATGCCCACCTGGAATGCTCTTCTAGCCGAACACTGCAGTTTTTCTCCTTTTGCAGCAAATTGCAGGGTCCTCACTAGTGTCCAAAACTATTGCCTGTCTTTATTGCAGCGCTTACGATATTGTACCTCCATGTGCTGACCCGAGGCAAGAGGACTATTTCATAAAGGAAGATGTATGTCCACTTTCAAAGCACTTCTTTTTAAGAAATTGGCTTGGTGTGAAGGGTGCATGGAGAGGATGTGAAGTTTTGCATTAAATGACATGGAAATCATTTTTAAAAGTGACCTTTGTGTATAGAGTAGTAAGGGCAAATGAAATAGAAATCTTCACTGAGCTGTGAGGCAATACAACATGTGTACATTTGAAAATGAAGTGGCACATTTCTGCCTTAAATGAAAGGGTTTTAGACATAATGGGCCTCATTACGGGTTGCCGCCGGACTAACAATGGTTCTGGCTTCTGATATCCCAGTACCACCGGGCCATTACAAGTCCTGGTGGGCCGGGGGTCAGGTGGCGAAATATGACTCTTTCCACTAAAGATAAGTTCGCCTTAGCAGCCTCCACCTACAAATCCGCCATCTTAAATGCTAAAAAAGAGATCTATAACATGAGAATACAAAACGCCAAATCTGGCACCAAAGAACTATTCTCTATACTAAGGGAACTCGAATCACCCCTGCCCCCTTCAGAGGACTGCATTAAAGACAAGGCCTGGTGCAATAATATCCAGCTGCCCCTCGCTAATAAAATTGCCCTCCTACAAACTAAGATGGAAGCAAAAAAAGCCAACCTTGCCTCCAAACAGAATCCCATCAGCATGATAAGCCACACCACCCCTAATTGCCCTTCCTTCCACTTCTCACCAGTCACAGAAGAGGAAGTAATCAAGATAATCGCCAGTCTCAAACCATCCAACAGCAAAGGTGACATTTGTCCCGCCTCCGTCATCAAAGACGCGGCTAATGAGTTAGCCCCTCTCATCACCTACTTGATCAATGCTTCCTTCAAAAACTCAGTGGTCCCCAATAACCTTAAAGAAGCGTGGGTCCTACCCCTGCTCAAAAAACTCAACCTAGACCCCAACGTCCCCACAAATTACAGGCCCATCACCACAGTCCCATTTCTCCTCAAAATCTTAGACAGGGTTGCCTACCTCCAACTACAACAACATTTGGAAGACAACAACCTCCTAGGCCTGCGACAATCCGGCTTTAGACCAAGGCACGGGACTGAAACTGCCCTCTTGGATCTAAAAATCCAAATGGATGATGCCAAAGACAAGGGCAAACTGGCCATCTTGCTCTTGTTGGATCTATCTGCTGCCTTCGATCTGGTTGACTCAACACCTCTCCTCGGCTGCTGCATTCTCTCAGAATGCCACTAAGTGGATCCGGTCATTTTTGTCTGACAGGTCGACTAGGGTCTTCGCCCCCACCCCGGCTGCGGACCCTATACCAATCACATATGGAGTGCCCCAAGGCTCCTGCATTTCCCCCAGACTTTACAATATCTTCACAAAGCTCCTATTTGACCGTCTTGACGATCTGGGTGTCAGCTACACTAATTATGCAGATGACACCCAGGTCCTCATCACTCTCACTGGCAGCTATGAAGAGGATGTCGCAAAGCTTAATGAATTCTACTTAGAAATCCAAGCCTGGATGGCCACACACAGTCTTTGCCTCAACAACGATAAAACAGAACTGTTTATCGTAGGCTCCCAGGCTCGCCTCAACAAACTAGACCAAAGGTACCAATCCTTTACCATTGACGGCAACATCATAAAAGTCTCCAAAGAGGTCAAAACACTAGGTGTGTACCTCGACTTCACCCTGTCACTAAAAAAAACAAATAAACTCTACCATCTCAGCCACCACCTACACCAATAAATTGATCAATGCCTGTAGGCCTTTTCTCTCCACCTTCCACCTCTAGTTGCCTCACCTTATCAAGAGCGTTGATATTGTCTAAATTAGACTATTGCAACACACTCTACCTAGGCACTACCACAAAAAACTTGAACAGGCTCCAGTTCCTGTAAAATAATGCACTAAGATGTGCCCTTAAACTCCCGCGCAAGGCTCACATATCCACGGCCAGCAAAGAAGTCCACTGGCTCCCGATCCGCGACAGAATCAAGCTAAGAACCCTGGTCATCACCCATAAGTGCCTGTTACGCACCGCCCCTCGCTACCTCTCAGACAAATTCCCTAGACATTGCTCCACTAGACCCACCAGAACCCCTTACCAGCACCAACTAAAGATCCCCAACTATAACCTAAAAACAGCAGGAGGTTCAAGCTTCCCAGTGCTCGCAGCACAATGCTGGAATACCCTCCCTCTTGCAATTAGATCGGAAGCCGCATTCTGGCCATTCAGAGCCATGGTGAAATCATGGTTACTAGCCTAAACATCCAATCTCTCAATGACACGTTCGGCCAGCCGCCGTTCTCCACTATGTAGTAATGTTCACCCTGGCTTTATCCGATTCAGGACCACCCTGTAACCCAGTCCTCACTCTCCACTGTAACTATCTTATACCCTGTTCTCTGTATACTTTATTCTTGTATGTAACTACTCAGAGCCTGGACTAATGTATGCTCTGACTGGTGTATTAAGGTGTTTGTGTAACGATATGTAACTCTGCTGTGCACATGATTATGCGCCCAGCTACCTGAGGGTTCGGACGCGCTTTATAAATAAACAAACTTAACTAAACTATGTTAATCCCCATTGGAAGCACCTGCACCGTTAGTAACGGTGCCGGTGCTTCGTGACAACTGTGCCTACCGAAGCCAATGCGCCCGGCAGGTCAGAACTGCTGCACGCAGCGCCAGGCGCAGTTGTAGTCTGCCGGTCCGGAAAGTGTGCTGGTACGTTGCTACCGGGACCCTTATTTCCTTACCGGCAGACATGTAATGAGGCCCAACGATGATATAGCTGCTCTCTCTAAATTCCAAGAAGGAATAGTGAACAAAAATGTTTACCAAATGAAATTGATCCTGGATAAACTGACATGTCGAAATTAAACTCTACCGACCTAAGTTCATAAACTGAATGAGAAGCTGGTTATAAGAATATTGAGCTGTAGACAAAATGTCATTATGCATTAAAATTCAAAATAAATATCTAGTACCTCCATTTGTATGTTAAATTGATTCCTTTTTTCTGGCTTCACTTTTGTGTAAACAGGTTCCTGGAGCAGAGGCCATCTGTTAAGCATCCTCGATCGCACCAACAGCTTCAATATTCACAAATACAACTTACCCAAAAGTCCGGTTCTCCCCATTCCTCATAAATTCCTTTAATAAAGGGCACTAGGACAGTAATCCATTTTTGGTAATTACCCATTACCAACCATTTCCAAAATTCATTTGACATCACAAATGCATTCACCATCACCAGGACATATCCTAATACAAAACCTCAGAAAAATGTATAAAGCAAATTCCTTGCATAGTTACACACTGTTATTGCATGTTTCCAAGATGCCTTGTATATTACAGAAGCGACACAATTCTCTTAACAAACCTTTTCTCGGGCTCCAAAATGACATTGTATGCAATTGATTGATTCTGATTCTCATAAATACAAACCGATACTTCTGATTCGGGAAACGTTTTAAATATTCCAGCAAAGTGTTTTATTTCCTTACTGTACCTAATGTATTCAAGGAAGTATGTTTCATTTTCTTGCAATGTTGAACCAGGTCAGACTAACGTACATTTTGCTTAAATCTGGGATTTTCATTCAGTTCTAAAACTATTTAGCACCCCAGAGGCTTCTCTTTGGAGAATATCTTTCAGGGAGACATAAAGGGACCCCTTTGGTGGGTCTAGTATTTATTCTGCAGTGTCACTTGCCTAGTACATACAAGTGATAATGACTGCAGCCCCTATTCCAAGAGAATGACCCCCATTGGGGTACACTTGGTGAGGCCCAGTAAACCCTTCCAAAATATTGAGATCCTTATCATTTAGTGTATCTACGCTCGCTATCCCATAGAGTAAGGAGGGTACCCCTTTTTGTTTGCGTGTCTGGAAAACAAGGAAAAAGCCATGTGTTGAAGAATGGCTAGTAGATGTGCAGCTCCTTTCGTGTTTTGAGAAGATCAAATTTGGCAAATTGCATAGAGATGAAACTTATAATGAACAATGGAGTCTTTTTAATGAATTTTATGTTTAATATTTGGCTGGAGTTTAGTTGTTTATGTTTTATTTCCTTAAGAGTGTGTGAAGGGGGGAGGGCTGAGAGGGGGGGTAGTGCTGTGTTATGTTGTGTGTCTTGTGTTGGTATGTGTGTTATTGGTATCTTTGACAATATTGTATCAAAGTTTTGTTTAACATTTTAAAAATCCTGTGGATATTCTCCTTATTGTTTATGCAATCTGTTTTTGATTTTATTATAAGTTTCATGCTGATTGCCTATCCATTATTTTGTTGCATTGAAATGTTTGTTATCCTGAAATATAACTTTGTTGTTATTTAATTGTTCCTTAAAAGTTAAATAAAGAAAAAAAAAGAATAAATATTCCAGCAAAGTATTGTATTTCCTTACTGTACCTACGTATTCAAGGAAGTATATGTTTAATGTTCATGCACTGTTTAACCAAATCGGACTAACATACACTTTGCTTAACTCTGGGATTTTCATTAATTTCTAAAACTGTTTAGCACCCCAGAGGCTTCTCTTTGGAGAATATCTTTCAGGGAGACATAAAGGGACCCTTTTGGTGGGTCTAGTATTTTATTCTGCAGTGTCACTTGCCTAGTACATACGAGTGATAATGACTGCAGCCCCAATTCCAAGTGAATGACCCCCATTGGGGTACACTTGGTGAGGCCCAGTAAACCCTTCCAAAAGAGACCTTCCAAAATATTGAGATCCTTATTATTTGGTGTATCTACTCTCTCTGTCCCATAGAGTAAGGAGGGTAACACTTTTTGTTTGCCTATAAAATTATACCAATGGAATCAGGGTGAATTTGCAAAACTTATACTTGACTTTTTTCACTTCAGCCAATAATGGGATAAGCTTTGTAAGAAGAAATTTTGCAAACTCACTTTTATTGCCCTACGTATGTCATATAGTGTCAAGTCGCAAATGTAATATTGTCAATATGCCAATTATACCCCACACTTATCTTCCCCTTTTTAAGAGACAAGATGGCTGTTTTGCCCATATTTCTGTAGTATCCAAAAGGATTGTTATTTGTGAAAACGGGGAAGCTGAAATGTGTGTGCCCAATTTTAAGGGGAATACTCTAATTTCCTCCACCCCTTCAACCAAATATAAATTAAATGGACAGGGGGCTAAAACACAGCCCTGCCTTAACCCACATTTAGTGTTGATTTTTTTTGTTATCAATTCCCTTCCATGTGCAATCATTTCTGCATTCCTGTGTCAGAATGAAGAAGAATTGTCGTTTTCAAGAGACCCTCTGGGATTCCCCACCTAAATAATTTATTCCACAGCAAACATCTATTGGTGTTATCCGAAGTAGCATGAATATCTACGAAAAGATGCATGAAGAGGAATCCCCTGCTGATAGACTGTTTTCGTAATAATTTCAGTAAAAATCAATTCAAATCTGTGCCCTTTCCTTTTTTTGAACCCTATTGGGTGCAGCGAGACTCAGCCTGAACTGAAAACCCATGACTTCATATGCTTTCAAACCAATCGAGCAAAAATCTTGCTTGTGGAATCTAATAATGACATGGGTCTGTAATTCTTGGGTGAGTCTCTGTCTTATTTGTTCTTATAAATAAGAACCATATAGCTCCGATACCCTGAGTCAGTGAGTCTATTTTATATACCTTAATCTGTTTTCAGTAGTATAGACCAGAGGGAGGGGTTTCCCTTCGACATAAAATCGGGCAACCCATCCGGACCACTAGCTCTAGAATGCTTGCATAACCTCATACTCCTTTGAACCTCTTCAATAGAGACACAACTGTCCCAATTTGAAAGGTCCCCTAGTTTAAAAGTAGGTTTAGGACCTCGCATAAATCCTAATTTCATCTTTGAAAAATTCGATCCTAACCAGTTTTCAAAATCCATTTCAATCATGCACAGTCATCCTTTCTAGATTGGAACAACTCTAACGACTCTACCCCCCTCACAAATACATGCGAGGTGCAGGTAGAATCTATATGAGATCTATGAATTCCCACTCTCCAAGTTGGGCAAGTGGAATGCCCCCCTTTACCTGGCCATTTAAGATAGGAATGCCCCAGTATTGCATCTGTCTGCCCCATCTAAGACCCCTGCCTCTGTATCTCTTCCCATAGCTTCTTTGGTTCCAAAATTCCTGTGGGCATTCACACTATGTAGGGTGGTTTCCCAAAACCCGAACAAATAAAAACAACTCAATTCCATAACAATGCTTGGGGCACCAGATACGAGGATAACAAAGCTTTATTATATGCAAAAAGACTCACATGTTTCCCGCAGAACCGACTGGCACGGAGCTCCTCGAGATCAAAGTGTTTTACATCTGTTATGGAGAGAAAAGCTCTGAACATAATAAAGGTTACACCGTCATCCCACCGCTCTCATTGGCTATCACCTATATACAATGCTAATGTTCCCCTATATTCCATGGCCCTATTGTTTGTGCATTATCTAAATACATCCCCGTACACATGTGACATGTTATAGCATGAGTAGCTCATGCTGTGATTGGTTATTGCATAACTTATTAAATAGGATATACATTCAATTCTCTATGTTGTCATGTGATAAGAACCTGCCCGATTCAGCAAGATCAAAGTGAGGATAATGAGGCCAACCCTGCTTGATCTTGATATAATGAACCTTCTCTTCATACCACACACTGTGGCACCCACAGATGGCCTCCTAGACCTTCGTCTTAAAGTATTGGCATCACCCTTTAGCTCGTCCCGTCCCAATTCACGGCACCATCCTAGTAAACTCCCCGTCCATTTCTGTCTGAGAACCCAGGTGCCTATGCAGGATGCAATTGGGGCACCATTCGTGCATCTGAATTTCTTATATTTATTTTTTCTCAGGGCAGCTGCCTGCAGTTCAAATGAGATGGCCACACCACGGGGAGGGCAGCAGTGCTCCTAAATCCCTGTATGGCCATTGACCCAACAGAACCTTGTACCCCTTGTCGTCTTAATTACAATCTTCAAAGGGCACATCCCTACTCCTATCTTCCAAACTCACATTCCGTTCCCAGCTTGGCTAGGCCTTGCATCTGGGACTAATTGAAGTTATCTCACCCGGCTGCTACCTTTGTCCTTGGCTGCATAACTTCGCTCTGGGCTCCTCAGAGGGATGGGGGATTTGGTCTGGGACTAAATAAACACTTCTGGGCTTTTCCAGCTCGGTCCTGTTTTTCACACTTGCAGAAACCCTTTGTTTACCATGACTTCAGCTTCCAACATGTAGAACTCCTGCTCATTGGGCCTATAGTCCACCTTTTTACCTCATCACATTCTCTTCCCTTCAACGAATTTCAGCCCACTTATGTCCAATGTGTCACTATCGTCAGGCACTTATGCATCCTACTTCATGTTATCCTATTTTGGACCTCTGCATCTGCAACATATATACATTGTTGGCCTTTTGGTATAGCTATATTTATGCTCTAATATGTGTCAAATGGAACTACATCAAATGCATGTGCATTCTACTGCTTGAATCTAAAGTAAGCATTGCTCCTCTCATTCTAACAGGTTTTTTGCACCCTAAGTCTGTTCACTTGCGCGGGACGTGGAACCTGCATCCTGGCCTCCTCCCCCACACAACCCCCTTTTATTTTTATTTTTTTGATTGATATTTTATTTCTATCGTGCTCGTACACAAGTGTTTCAGAGCGCAACAAGGCAAGGGAGGGGAACAGGGGAGAACAAAACAGCGATCTTACTAGGCCCAGTGACATTGAGAACGCGCAAGTGCATGGAAGAGGGGGAGCGGAAAAATGGAAAGTGCGAAGCAGAGGCGACCCAGATAAATAACCATAAATAAACAGTGGTAATGCAGCCAGCAATTTTCAAGTGCTAGGTTTAAGGCAGAAGACAGGGTAGGTCTGATAAGTGCAGGAAGAATGTATGGGTACATATACAGACCCCAGTGCAAGGGGTAGCCCACAGGCAGTGCGGGAGGGTGGCAGGGTGAGTAGGTACCTGGGCCCAAAAGACAGAGGGTGGCCAGGTGCACGGTGCCAAGAGAGAACAGAACAGCAGGGGAGGGGGAGAGCGAAGGCAGAAGAAAAGAGGAAGGTCTTGAGGTGCTTCCTGAACCGGAGATGGTTCTCCTCAAGTTATAGAGTGGCAGGGAAGATGTTCCTGAGGGAGGCCCCAGCCGAAGACAGAGCTTCTCCAGTAGCTCACCCTGCAGCTTTTATTCTCCTGCAATCATAAGTCTTGGGCACCCATACCTTACACACGTGGTGCAAGCTTTGTCTCATCTGTGCATATTCGTTGGGTGTGCAGTTCATAAAGCATCATTCCCCTTCCGGAAGATCCACACAGTGCTCCAAAGTAGTTGTCAAGATGCAGTGGAGGATATGACAATGTTCCCGGTGGAACCACAGGCCTTTCTATCCTTACCATTCTTGGTACCTGTAACGCTCACCTGACTCCCACGGAGGTGCTGGCCTGGTTTGGATTGCTGTGGCCTCTTCTAGGGTGATGCGCAGGACTCGGAAGATGGAATGGACCGGACCCCCAAATCTGGCTTGTCTGGCTCGTAGAAATATCCTTCTGTGTGTGAAAAGGGAGTATTAACAATCTGCGGGATAATGCGTAGGCCTCCCACTCCCCTTCTCACCCTCCACGAAACCCTTCTGCGATTCCCCGTGACGTCTCACCTTAGGGTCTGAAAGGACGAGCTCTCCATCCTACTTCTGATGCAGGGGCGCGTTGTTATCCAGTTACTTCACTGGATCTCGGATTGGTGAGAGTTCAGGTTCGCTTGACTTTTCCGGTAAGGTATCGTAAGAATTCTGTTGCAAGTTCAAGCTTTAAATAACCATTGTCTGTTTTCTCTATTTCAGGTGCTGAATGAAGATTCCGAGTTAGGGAATGGAACCGTCGAAGGAAAATTCTGGTGAGTTTTTGATGAGTGGTTCCTCTAGTGTTCTGGCATTAATGCACTAATGCTTGTGTCTTTTTCCCCTTAGGGGACGGGGTTCGGAAATGCCGAAGATGCGGTGCCGACCCGAAGTGCGAAGAGATGTCCCAATAAATATCAGGTAAGTCTTTGATGAGCGTTCCGCTAATGTCCTTGCATTCGCTCACTAATGCTAATGTCTTTTTCCCCTTAGGGGCTGGGGTTCGGAAATGCTGAAGAAACGGCGCCGACCCGAAGTGAAGAGGGATTGACCCAACAGGTAAGTCTTATGGTGGAAATTAAGCCTTTCTTATTCTCTTCCCTAGCTCACCTTTGTTCTTGTCTTTTTCTCCTTTAGGCGCTGAAATGTGGTGGAAGATCCAGATGATCGCTGATGGGCAAGAAGGCGCCTAATAAAGGTGAGTGGAATGCTGCGCTGCAGCGAGCTATGCGATGTGTTTTTAAAAATGAATGTCTTCCCTTTAGGATCGTCGGCGAGATGACTCTGGAATGCGGATTAAGCAGGTAATGTCTCTTCTTTCTCCTGTTCTCCTCTCGTCTCCCTTTACAGGTGTTCCAGGATGCTGTCAGGCGTGGCTGGAGTCTGGATGCAGGAGCAGACACGGTGAGCGTCCAGCTGCTAGGTGCAGAACAATGCGAAGCGTGAGTTGCTGCTTGGGCGTGGCTTAAATAGCCTTCAAAGTAGTTCCAGGTATGTATTCTTCCTCTAAGGTATGTATTCTTCCTCCGGCCACACCTGTGTGGTAAAGTAGTCCCATAGGTAAAATAGTCCCATTTAGGCCTCTAGGTGGCCTGGATGTTGCAGCACGGTCTGCATCAGGTAAGTTCACACCAAGCACTTCTTAACACAAAGTCATCCTTTATGAGCCTGGCGCCTATGGCGCCTGGACTGTTGTCCAACATGAGCTGAGTCCAAAGGGCCCCTACCTGGGGCCGCTGGGACTTCCCTCGGGAACATGATGTCTGCCTCTGGGGTTGCTGGGCCCGGTCTGGCTCCTTGGGGGTAGGCATCATGACAGTACCTCCTTCCTATCTCACTTCTCTGTCTGTGTGCATTCTTTGCGAGTGCAGGAGCCTTACTGGTTGTGATAGAGACCATCATTTTTGCCCCTTTAGGTATAGACTTGGATCAACCCTGCAAAATCATCTGGCACAAACAAAATATCACCAGAAGAAAAACAATGATGGGAATCAGCAGCTTTACAGCTATTTCTAACCACGGAAGGGCCCAGGAAAACATCAAATCGAACCAGTTGTCTACCTTTACACCTGCTTCTTTCTCCATCATGATGCATATGTTGTGGAGGGCCCCAACAGCATGCCACAAGGATCCATGTCCAAGCCATTTGGAGGGGTGTATGTGCAACAGGACAGTCCAATGTTCGTGTACACTGCCCCGTCCATAGCCATTAGCAAATCCAGAACATATCTGTTCTGAATAGTCATAAGACACATTGCTCGTAATTCAGTCTTGCTGGAATTTAACCCGTCCTCTTTCTGGTTCACTATCTGAATCATCTCTCACCTGGTTATTTGCAGCCATCTTGCATTGGATGCAGTCTGGATGCCAGGTACAAGAAAGGGAGGTAAAACATGTTTTTGTGAAAAGTTGATATTGATCTGGCACCGCTTTGAGCCTGTCAGAGGAATCTTGGGATAGGAAGTTGCATCTTCTGTGGCAGAAAACTACTAGCAAATTACAGGACCACTTAAGAAGTGGGAGTTTGGTAGTTACTGAGGGTGACAGGTTGACCACAGACAGGTGAGCATTGGGCACAATCAAAATGGCTATGAGCAGGCTCACGAGTTAGCATAGGACTCTCCATGATGGTGGCTATACGCGTATTGCCCACAGAACCAATATAAGTCTATCGAGGCAGCAGTGCCCCAAGTAAAATCTCAGATTAAAACAGTCTTGGTTCAATGCAAGTAAGTTTTCCCCTAGGGATATAGTGCCATTTATTCTGAAACAAAACTAGAACTGGGTCTGTAACTAAACCGTACCTGGTTTTTCATTTGTTTTAATCCAGGGGATTTTTGAAACATGCATTGCCCAAATGTTTGACAACCCTTGCCACTATGTCTTCCAGGAACCCCAGTAAACTCCCTGCTGTACAGCTGACTACCCCTGGCAATCCTATCTGGTTGGTGTACAGTGCACCTTCCATCATCATCAGCGGCCTTATTTGACATTGAGCCTGTTCTTTATTTTCGGCACACTTACTTTCATCGCTGCTGATTATGGTCGCCTAGACAGTGTCCTTGAAACAAGCACTTTTCTCTTCACAAGGCTAGGTATACTAGACTTTGGGCAATAAAGGATGACATTTCTTGTGGAATAAAGAGCTTGGGCGCCCCAGAGGCATGGGGTATCAGAGTAAACAAGGCAGCTCTCATTTGACTTTGCTTTCCCCACCTCACGCCGGTGAATGTACCAAATATTTTCCAACACTGGGTGGTGCATGTCCGCTACAGTTTCTAAAATGACCCCCTTTTATGTATCATGTGCTAGGTCTGCTTCAGTTTCCCTCCTACTCTCTATCACTACCTTATGTGTTCACTATCTTCATTGATGTATGATGTATGTGTACACCCCCTTTATATACACAAAATATATTACATGTCCTACATAAGGAGACAAAAACACACAATAACAAACCACACAAAATATCCTACACTACATTTGCATCTTGACACCTGTGGGAAAAGAGAAAACAATATGTCCTTATGGCCTAGTGCCTGCCAGATGCTTTATACCAGTGTATCTAACGCACAGTCTTTATTCACTCTACTCTAAGGAATCAGGGGGAGACGAAGCAGAATCGTCATTATTGGGTGCTTTGTGAACATCAGACAAGTGCACCCAGTAGTTCAGCTCCTTCCCCCGCACCGCGGAAGCCTTACAATATACTACAGTAATCAGGCCTTGATATTGTCTTTCGTACAAAATCCTCACAAAGGATCTAACATAGATCTTCTCTCCTTGGGAAGTTGCTGAGTGATCTATTGTGGGCATGGTAGCCGTCTCTTCTTTTCTAGGAGAAAGCTGTTTAAAGATTCGGGCAATACATTTTGTCAAACATTTCAAATATTCTTGAGTGTCTAAGTGTGTGCAGTATGTGCAACTATCTCCCCCTCGCGATTTTGTGCGGGGAGAGCTGTTGGTCCCTGCTCGGCTGATTCCTCAAGCTAAACAAAGCCAACGGAAGGCAGTGGAGCCAAGTCTTCCCCAAAGTATGTCACAATTTAAGTCGTTTCTACTTTTAGAGTCAGTTTAGGTGCTCAGCTATGCCTTTGGTTTGAGGATGGTATATCAAGCATAACATATGCTTGATCCCTAGGAAGGATCCAATTTCCTTAACTAACTTGTTGAAAAAATGGGGCCTGTTATCTGATTTCAAAACCTCACACACACCCATCGAGGAAATATCTCACACACTAAGAATTTAGCTGCTGATTTAGCATCTGGTTGTGTGCATGGTCCAGCCTCAACCAACAGAAAAAGGACACACAACAATGAGATAATGATAATTACTGCACCTGTTAACAAATTCCACACAGTCGTGTGAAGCTCCTTGTTAGGGAGAATTCTCAAAAATGTGCTAATACCCTCCACCCTAGAGACCCCCAGCAACTTTGCAGGATATTGAGGACTTGATTTTTTTTAACCTGGAGAGAGTGTGACCCTTTTGCCCACTCATGTATTTTTGTGTGAATGTTACCTCTGTTTTTCTTTTGGTTATGGATTCTGACAAACTCCATAGGCATCATCTTTTACAATTGTGTCACACAGCACCTTTAGTGCAGTGAGACAGGTAAGTCTTTTAGATTTCCCAAGGTTTAAACACCTTCTCTGGGATAAACTGTTTCCCAGAGCAGTAAAGTGAAATTGACTTTACTTGGCATTGTACTTGCTAGACCCAGCCCACCGTATCTTACAATATAGTGCTGGAGGGGCTACTTATTATCCCCTGTGTCTAAATGCTCATGTAACATTTTTATGTTACCCTTTCCTCACTGAATGGCTGGTGGCAGTGGTTTCGTTCTGAACTGCCATGGTTTGCATTTACCGCGGCTGTTCGCAGCTCCGGTAATGCTAACCGCGGGAACCATCTTTTCCAAAATGGCGCATAGCCATCTTTGACAAAATGGTCCCCGGTCTTCTTTTTTTGCCATATGTTTGTGGAAAGGTCCTTCTAGAGCGTTTCTCTGTGTGCCAAACCAGGTTTGGTCTCTTTGTTCATTTCGCCTTTGGCGTGCTTCAGGAGGGAAACCCGCCTCTGGCTCCAGAGTGTCTGGGGTAGGCAGGAAGTAAGGGAGGTGCCCGGAACTCCCTGTGCTTAGTCTCCCAGGAGACCCTAATGCACTCTGTGGGGATTGGCTGGCTAACTGTCCGGCAAGGACAGCCACCCTGCTGGGTGAGTGACAACTAGGCTGGAATGAATGGGAGAGAACAGAATAAAAGGCAAGTCTTTTGGCTTGGAAGGCAGAGTCGACCACTGGAGGAAGGAACCGAAGAAGAGCTTGAAGAGTACGCCTGCTGCAACTCCTGGACCTTTGGTTTGCCCAGTGAAGCCCTGCTGCAGTGCCCAAACGGCATGTTCGCATCGACAGAGAAGCCCCTGCAAGGACGACTTCTCCCTTTGAGTTGGTGTGACCAAACAACTCCAAAGTAAGCCACCTGGGCACCCATCTCGGAGCTGGTTGAATTTCCTCAGATTTGATGCAGGAAACCGTAAAGCCAGGGAGAGGGACACGGTTACGTTTAAGCTGGTCTAAAGCTTTTGAAAGATCCGCTGGACTCCCACGAAGCAGGACTGACCAAGCCTGAGTCCCCTGAGCAGAGTGCAGGACCCCAGAAGCAAGGACAGTCCACCTTGACAGCCAGGAACCTCGTTGTTGCTATTTGCGGTCGATGAAACACGAAACAGCCACTGAAAGTGATGTTTGCTGGTTGCAGTTTTGGCAGTCCAGTGCATTGCAGGAGTCCCCTGACGTCCTCCCTCTTATCCCCACGACTGAGGCCCAGGAACAGTGAGATCTGCAGAGCTGCACAGGAACCAAAGTCATCAGCTGCATCTTTTCTTCTTTACCAAGGTACTGTAAAACAAGTCTAAGAGAACTTACCTCTTACTGTAGACGTGCTTGTAACTTCCATAACTCACAAGTCTAATCAGCTTGTGGCCCTACATTTGATTCTTCTTTTCATCAAAGACTCCTAAGAACTTGTGCAAACACTTTTCCATTGACTTACCAGAAGTGCTTTATCCTATCCAAGACTTTTGGCCATTGACTTTGGCTTAGCCTATTGAATTGAATGACTCTTCTAGTGAACTCTAAAAGTATCTGCACTGCTTAAGAATATTTGTGGTCTCTTGTGTTCTAATAACCTTTGCCTTTTACAAACTTTTTAGAGTATTCTGAATGCCAACAGTAAGATATTAATGTCCCCAGCACCCTTGTTACTGAAGTAACCTGTGGGTGTAGGTTGTGTCTGTGGGCCATCCCAAAAGGGTCTTTTCTGATTCAGAAACTCAAAGTGTACCGTACTGAAGTATATTTGTGTGTTACTTTTCTATTGCTCCTTTCTGAAGAAAGCTTTATAACTGACTGATAAATAAATTAATAATTGTTATCACGCTACCAAAACTGTGTAGTACAAGCTTATACCAAAGGTTGTGTTGCCTATACCTGTAGTCATAGTTGTTATTAGTGTTCCCAGAGGCTACTGTATTCAAACTTTGCCTAACACTCCTGCAACGTTCCGATCGTACCGGGCAATGTGCCACGCAACATCCTGAATGTGTGTCCTGTGCTGTAAAGATGACACATTGTCCAATTCGCTACAAACTTCTTGACACATTGTAAATTGGGGACAAACCAGTTCTCCTGAATATCAGCACCACATACTGTTTAGATGTCTGTCGCAGAGCAGGAACATCCCCGTTTTACCCACAAGTCCTTGTCCTCCTGAGGTGCTTGGCCTTGTAAATCAATTATTTGTGTGAGAGTCACTGCTGTGTAAGGGACTGCTAACTGAAAATGTTGGGCTGCTACTTCGGGATAGGCACTTACCTCTGGATGTCCTAAATATGATGCTTATTTGCCGGCCTGGTCCACTACTGTATTAAATCTGTGTTACCACATTTAAACACTGTCACCACTGATGGGCGGGACAAGCCATGTATTAATCTTTCCAACAAGGCCGCATGCTATACTGCGATTCCATCAGATCTCCTGAACCCTCTCCTACTCCATCTGGACGACCCTAAGTGTACCGTCGATGTGATGTATGAGAAGTCTGAATAGATAGTTACTAAATCCTCCTTTGCTGCTTTCAGCCCCTCAATCAATGCCACTAGTTCTGCAGCATGCGCCGAATAGTGTATCAGCAGCCTCTTTTTTATGAGTACATCATGCTCCATCCATGAGGCATTCCACTACTGCTCCAGTGTATCTGTCCTGTCTCCTGATCTATGATTGATGACCCATGAGCAAATAACACTTCTCCCTCACCTGGTGCATCCTCTCTTACACGGATCTGGGCCTCCTCATGTCCCTCATAAGTCACACAATCATGCACCTAACCCCCCTTCTGCACTGTGATTGCAATACAAGTAGCTGGATTGACTGTGTAGCATCACACAATGTGGATCGAGGGGGTGGATAATATGACCTTGTATCCTGATGCCCTCTGGGTCTTAAGAGTAGATTTAGTCATTTCCAGGCTTGCAAAAACAGCATTCTCTATATACAAAGTTAATGAGGCCCCCCATGGTAATTGTGGACGACTTCTCAATTTCAAAGGCAGCTGCAGCCAATGCCTGCTCACATGGGAACTGGTCTTGCATCACTGAATCAAGAATCCCACTGTAATATGCCAAAGGCTTAGGGCCAACCATGTCTTTTGAGTTAGCACTGCTGTCATTACCTCACCATTAGAGTGGAAAAACAGGAAAATGTGCGTTACTGATGGCATTCTTAAGTTTTTGAAAACAGGTGATTATTTCTCCAGTCCATGTAAGAGACCCTTTTGCCCTCTGTGCTTCTCTGAAGCCTTATAACAAGGGATTAGTGTAACTAGAGTACTCACAAATCCATGACCAACAGTAGTTAAATATGCCCAAAAACTGCTGCATCTCCTCCACCGTAGTCAGCTGAGGGGTCTTTTGTACTGCTGCTACCCTTTCTTAGGTGACCTTTTTACCTGTAACTGATATAACATGTCCTAAATACACCACTTTTATTTGACAATACTGCATGTTTTCCTTGGCTACCTTGTTCCCCTTCTCTGCTAACAAGGTCAAAAGAGTAATATAATCTTTTCTACACTGTTGTTCCATGATGCTACAGACCAGGAGCTCATCCACATATTGAATGATGGTGCACTGAACGTTTTTCTTTTACCTGGATCCATGGGTAATACTCAGTTAAAAAAAATAGGGAACCCACAGTACCTTTGAGGAAGTCAAGTGTGTTGAAATCCCTTCCCAAGATAGGTAAACACAGTAAAATACTGCGAAACAGGATGTAACCAAATTGAAAAGAAGCATTATTTTAGGTTGATCACAGTGAAGTGGGTAGTTTGTATGGCTATATTACACAGAATTGTAGCTGGGTTTGTACATCCAGAAATTCCACCTGCACTATGCTATTCAAAGGGCAGAGATCCTGGATCATACTCCAACTTGAATCCTTGGCCTTTTTAATAGTGTATATATCACGTTGCAAGGGAATTGAGAGGGTACAATTACGCCTTGTTGCCACAGCGCTGCTATGGTATCAGAAATCCCCTCATCTACTTATTTAGTCAGTGGGTACTGCCTCACTCTGGGTAACACTGTCCCTAGCTTTAGTGTTATCTGGACTGCCCCTTGCATTTGTAAGTGAATGAAAGTTAGCATCAAGTTAGACACCATGCTTACTTCATCCACAACCGGTATACAGTGTCAATAACGAAAAATTCATAACGACAAACATTTTCAGTGAAACCCAAAATAATGCACAAAAAGAAAATGTTTTAGTTTTTTGTTTCAGAGATTTTTATTAATAATAATTTGGCACTTATATAGCGCTACGAACACAGTGTGTGGTGCTCATTTATCGACCTCGGAAGGATGAAAGGCTGAGTTTGGCCCTGCCGGGATTCGAACCTGCGTTAGCAGGCTCTGCACGGATGTCAAAGCGAGCGCTCTACTCGCTGTGCCACTTAATAAGTATTGTTACCAATAACCATATGATGCATAAACAGAATTACAATAGAGTGCGGCAACTGATTGGAACATATGAGTTAACAATGAAAAATGTAAAATGATCAGTTGAGATAAGTAAGAGATTTGCATGGATATAGGACTGAAAGGGGTAATATGCCCAAAGTATTTTGATTTGTGGGTTTTAGGGGATAGAAACATAGATCACAAACAAGTCAGGACAAAACCAAACGTATACAAAAGGATGGGTGGTATCAACAAAGAAGGAAAGGGTGGATGCAGATCATGTGCAAAGATTGGACTAAATGGATGTATGTTAAACAGAGGTGGCACTAGTCAAAAATTCTATAAATGTTTTCCATTTTACTTTGTGCTTTAGTAGTATTGAGGGGGTATAAGCATTACATTTTTCTAACCTATGTATATTACATATTGAATTCCACCATATCTTGAGATGAAGTTTGTCCAATTTTTCCAGGCAGATGTTATCGTTTTGATGGCGATCAACATGAAAAGATTAAACAAGTTCACATTACTCTTGTGCAAGGTGGGTGTGAGTGCAGAAAAAGCATTAAAGAGTACTTGGGGACACAAATCACATTGCAGATTAAATATTTTCTAGAGCACCCCCACACACTGAGCCAGAAAGGTTTAAAATATTTGCATTCAAATATCATATGTTTAAAGGTTCCAGAAGGTTGAAGGCAACTCCAACAGTATGTCATCTAGTGAGACACCACATTTGAAGAGTAACGATGGAGTGATGAAAGATCTACGATGAAGGAAAGATAAGGTTTGTAAGAGGCTTGCTGATGTAGTAACTCTCGATATTTGCTTCCATACTGGAGGCCATTGTAGTTGATCATCTTGTAGAGCACAATCTTGCTGCCAAGCCTGAAAACAGTTTTGCATGGTGACTATTGAAGGGGTTCCTAAAAGAGTTTTATAAAATAGTGAAGCAGTCATGATATAGCTATGAACTGATTGTAGTCTCTCGACATCCGCAGCTATATTATCACATATGAGCAAATCATAATTTTATGATGAGGTATGATGAGATATATTTGGAAGAGTTTGTAGTATGTGGGAACAGATATATTCTAAGGTAACACAATGACAAAATAGTACTTGTGCAGTTAATACACCGTTTTTTTGTTAATAAGATAACAGTGTTCCAGATTAAGAGGGGATGCCGTAGCTCTCTCCAGGCATAGCCACCGAGGTACATCAATAGATTGGTCATGTGCTTCAAGACAAAGGCCATGTGGTATTTTCCACTCCCCCAGATGCTCATGGATATTTAATCTTACACACAGATATTCTATGTTTCTTAGTTCCCCAGAGAAATGTTGTCAGACATGAGTCTAAGGATTGGAAAAATGAGGATGGACGAGATAATGGTAGCATGTATAACAAGAACATAATAATAGGAGATGACATCATTTTGATAGACTCCAATCTACCCCACCAGGGCTAAAATGGGGGAGACGAGGAATTAGTGAGTTCTTTGTTTCTTGACATTATAGATGTGGTATTAAGTTTGATGATCTCCTTAATAGAGTTGGAAATGTGAATACCTAGATATTTCAAACCATTTGGGGACCATCTCGTGCCCGATGTGAGGGTATGATGTTTAGTACAAAGTACGTTTAGGGGTAGAATTTCTGATTTGGCTGCATTCAATTTGTATCCTGAAGCTAAGGAGAATAGTGAAATGTTATCAAAAGATGTGGTATAGAGAGATATGGGTTTCTTAATAGTAGCAAGATAGCATCAGCATAGGCTGCTGTTTTAATCTGTAGGTTGTCACACAGTCTTCCTGTTATGTTTTCATTTTGTCTAATACTTCCCAGCAATGATTTTAAAGCTAAAATAAATAGGAGTGGGGAAAGTGGACCACCTTGACGTGTGTGCCTCTAAATAGAGGAAAGTCCCGGGACATTTGCCCATTGATGAAAATGGTGGTTCTGGGATTGGAATAGAGTATTCCTATAAGGGAGATAAAGTTGGAATCAAAACCATGCCACTTGAGGGCTTCACATATATAATTTCACTCTACCTGATCAAATGCTTTCTCTGGATCAAGGGAAACCGCAGCAAATGAGTCTTTGTATCTCTGCATATGGTCTAGTGTATTCAAGAAAAGTCTAATGTTTCAGGAAGAATGCCTGCCCTAAATATAGGCCACTTGGTCATGTTTAACTAGCTTAGGAGATAGGGGGAGAAGTCTGTTCACTAAAATTATTGCAGAAATCTGTATTGATGAAGGATATTGGTCTGTAGCTCTGAGGTAATTCCGGGTCTTTATTAGGTTTTGGAAAGACTATTAGCATAGCTTCCAAAAAGGAGCATTGTGCTTTATTATTTAGAATGAAAGGAGAGAAAAGCTCATCAAGTTTGTGCACTAAGAGTTGATTAAAGTGCGCAAAGAATTCAGTAGGGAAGCCATCTGGCCCTGGTGTTTTTCCTTTCTTGAGATCTTTTATAGCTTTACCAATTTCATCAAGGGATATTCTTTGGGTAAGTGGTGCGAGGTATGCGCTGAAGAAATCCCTCAAGGTGAGTGTCATTGGGAGGTGCTTCTGATGTGTACAACTTCTGACAGAATTCAGTGAAGACTTTGATGATTTCTTTGTCCGAAAAGGCCCTATTACTGGCTTATTCTTTAATTACAGTGATTCTGGCTTTCTCTTTTATAAGTTTAAGGTATGATGCAAGAGACTTACTAGACCTTTTCGAAAATTGATATATTTTCGCTTTGTATTTTAGTAGATTAGCACAAGAATACTGTGTGGCGATTTTGTTGTATTGTACTCGAAGTTTAATAATATTGTTTAGAATAGATCTGAGTTGGTACATGCAAATAAAGATACCTGATTTTTAGTTGTTTAAGGATATTATCTGATTCTTGTTTAAGTAACCTTTTCTTATTTGCAGCAAATGTAGCAATCCCAATTGTTAGTTACGGATGTATCTTGGCTTCTGTTCTCAGCAAAGAATTGATTGTGTGGTTGGGTTATATAGGGTGTGAATGATTCGTCCATCAAAAGGGACATGTTGAACTTCCATCTATTAGATTTACATGGAGTTTGCGGTGAGGTGAGTTGAATATTTACAGGTGCATGATCGGAGAGCATAATGCACTCAATAAAATGTAATAGGGAGCTAGTCATAGATTTCGATATAAATATATTATCTAGTCTAGAGAAAGTTTAATGAGGGTTAGAGAAAAAAGTGCACTCTAAATCCGAGGGATGAGTGATTTGCCAGGTGTCAATAATGCCCAATTCAGATATAAAGTTAGTAAATTGTGAGTGGGATTTGGTACTTTTGATACACACATTAGATTTCCTATCAAGAAATGGATCAACAATTTCGTTACAGTCTCCACCACAAATAATTAAGTTGTATGGGTTAGAGCAGACAACATGATTTCTAAAGTGTGTCCAACCTTGGGGATCTAGCGATGTAGGACTGTATACATTCAGAATTGTATATTCAACAGATTCAATAAGCAATTCGACAAACACCCATCTTCCATGATCATCCGATTCATTAGCTATAACCTTGCACTTAAACCTCTTATTTACAAGAGTTATTACTCCATTCTTCTTACCATCGGCTGCTCTAGAAAGAACGTGCCCGACCCAATACCGTTTAATTTTGGCAGCTTCAGGCTTGTGATAAATGGGTTTCTTGAATACAGGCTATTGACGGATTAGTTCTAATAAGATGTGACAATTCTTCTGTCTCTTAATAGGAGTGTGACATCCTTTGACATTCCAAGATGTTATATTAAGAGTCATAACTTAGAACAGAGTAATATAAATATAACAGTATTATATCATAGTACGAATTATTATTGTAGTACCAACAGTCAAAGCAGCAACAACTGGAATAATTATTAGTAGACCATCCATAAATAGAGATTGATAGAACTGCGCGTAGGGTAAGATACATGAGGGGTATGCGGAGACAAACAAAGTCAACATGGATAAAAATTAAATATACCAAGGAAACCTTGAAAAAATGTGTGGCAAACCAAAAACAGCCACACCAAACCATGTTGAAAATGGGGGGTTAGAGGGCCACAGACGTGACATCCTCCCGCACACCCCACTCCGATGGAGTAATAATGTGATAGGTTATAATCATTGTGGTCTTATCAGTTGAAGAAAGGTGCTGTTGAGGTGTCCGTCTCATCCTTTTTATAATTTTGTACAAAGTGCCTCAAGTCAATTGGATGTCATGGTCATGAAGTCAGGGGCACAGGCATGCAGGGGTCGCATGCACAGGAGACCTGGGTGGACACAGTCCTGGTGCCTTTGGTGCCAGGCACATGAACAAAAGTAAAGAAGAACATCCATTTAATACCAAAAGACTTTTATTATAGACATAGCACTTCAGATGCATTAACTTTGAACATTCCATCCATTAAGCAGGATGCATTAACCTTGAACATTCCATCCATTAAGCAGCCCCAAGTGCATTCTTGGGTGTGGCTGCTAATGGATTGCCTTCGAACGTGCTCACTCTCTAGGACTGGCAGGGTGTGACTGGTAAGTCGGCCCTAATGAGTGTGCCCATGATCTCAGCTATATAAGCTGCCCCGATCCTCAAGACAGATGCTTCGCGTTATTCTGCACTTGCAAGCAGCGTAACGCTCACTGTCACCTGAGGTCAGACTTACCTTTGACGATACTGCTTCCTGGACATTATGCTTCCTGCCAGCATACTTACCAACTGGGGGAAGCTGTTCTTACCTGTACATCTCTTCGGCGAACCAAGTATTCATCTTTACACTTTCCGGAACGCCGAAATCTTCACTTGGTGCCGCAGCACGACAAACTCCATCGTCGACAGCAGAGCCTGCAAGGAAAAACCGAAGACAAGGTTAGACATCGAAAAGACAGTCAGTTTGAAGTTGCGCTTCGCCATACTTCATGCTTTCCCTTTAACCATCACTTAACTGCTGTCGAGCATTGGGGTAGCATGTATCTTCCATTGGGCGCCTCTCGTGTCTCACAGCTGCATTGAGGCCTCATTTCCATCTAAGGGAAGAAATCATAAGAGAGACATTATTGTGGGCATATATAGGAGCAATATATACAGACATTAAAGAGAATGAACAACATCACAAGAGCTCAAGAAAGATTTACCAATCATAAGGAGAAGCATAGTCGCAGCTGGACTGGACTAATCCTTATCAGGGATCAGTGAAGGAACTAGATTCCATTCGACGCGCCCCTGACAGAAGTAGCAGGACAGAGAGCTTATCTTCCATAATTCACAGGTGAGCTTTATGGCCCGGCATATGCTCAAAGAAACCGTACTTTGGGGTGAAGGGTTTGAGAGGTACAACAATCACAGATTGGTGCACTCACACACTCTTATCTCCACGCAGGAGCAGTATTACCACGTACCACCGCTCACAGCTTTTCTACTGGGGCAGAGGCCTGAAGGGGGTGATTCAAGTTCAGGGAGGGCTGCAACCATGCCCCAACGCCTCCGCAGAGACCAGGTGAGTATAACATTGGATTTTGAAAATTGGATGTACAGCCATTTAGGGTAACTTTAAGAGTAGTTGGATGTAGGATGACATATCTGGCATTTAGTTGTTTTAATGCTGGTCTAAAGGCAAGTTTTTATTTCCTCTTAGCATCTGTAGCATTTGAAACATCCTGGGAGATGAATATCTTTCAGACATTCCAAAAACCTTGCTTTAATAGCTTAACTTTCTCCATTATGAGTGTTACATGTGTGTAATTCTGTAGTACAAAAATAAGAGTTCTTGGGGGATTGTTGGAGGGCTGTATGCTGTTGACAGGGTCAATCCGATGAGCTCTTTGCATATTCAGTTCTGTCGATGTTGGTAGATCCAGGAGTTTGATGAGCATTGTATTTAGAAATACACTTGTATTATCTCCTTCAGGGCCTTCCAAAAGGCCGACAATTCCAAGATTGTTCCTGCTATTGTGGTTTTCAAGATTTTGGGGGTCATTACGAGTATGGCGGTAGGGGCTTAACGGCCCCGTTAAGGATGGCGGTGCCGTTAAGCCCCTACCGCCATATTCCGAGGTCCCTTAGCGGTTATTTGCTCCTTCCCCATTCCCATAGAGCCCTATGCGGGCTCAAATGGGAATGGGGAATAGTTTACTGAATGGGGACTTACCGGGTCCTCCAAGGTTGGAATGACCCGGCAAGTCCCCATTCAGTGAGACCGGACCCGGACCCGGGTTTGGAGGCAGCCATGGCACTAATAGCGCCATGGCTACCTCCAAACTCGTAATGACCCCCTTTCTGTCTGTTTTTGCAAAAGCTTGACAGAGATTTCCAACATATGAAATTTTCTGGCAACATCCTGTGCGTCACCAACACGTATCTCAACCTCTGTGATTCTAGAATCAAAGGCAGACCATTTATCATTGAGTTGCTGTAATTTAATATTTGTGTCTTCCATGAAAGGTTTCAACACCCTGATTTCACTGAGAATAGCTTGCATTCCTGGGTCTGGGTTTCTTCTTTAGGTGGTGGTGAGTCACTCTTCTGCCTCCTAAGAGTGCTAGAGGGGGGTGCTGGTATGTCTTTCTGCTGGCCCTTTTTAGATGCCCTTATAAGTTGGGTGCACAGTGATGATTAGCATTAACTGAATGAGGTATACAGGCCACAACAAGAATTTGTGGTAGTGAAGTTAGGCCAAACCTATCTGCCCCCAATACAGGGTGTGTAACACTATGGGCCTCATTACGACCCAGGCGGTAAGTTACCGCCTGGGCCGTGACTTTACCACCATGGCGTAAACTACGTTTACGCCATGGTGGTTGGCGGACTTACCGCCCCATTCCGACCTTGGCGGGGCGGTAAGTCCCCAATCCCCATTTACCCTTCCCCATTCCCATTTTTGCCCCATAGGGCATAATGGGAGTGGGGAAGGCGTTAATTACGCCACCGTAAATTACGGTGGCGTAATTAACTCCATGGTCCCTTAGCGCCATGGATTTTAACACCTGCTAAAAGCAGGTGTTAAATCCGCCATGGCGCTAAGGGACCTCGTACTCAGGCGGTAAGGGACGGCGCTGTTAACGCTGTCATAAAACCCTTACCGCCTGAGTCGTAATGAGGCCCTATATCCAACAATTATAATGAATTTTGGATAATTATTTTAAGGTTAATCTATGTAAAAGTTCCTCAGTTGTATAAATAAAAGTCTTCTGGTGTAAGAGGAGCAGAAGTTGAATTTATTTTGAGTTCCAGCGCTGAAAACCTCAAAATAATAAGCTTCCAGGATAGCATATGGTATAATAATTCCATAAGTGTGTGTTTAAAAGTACATTTTCAATGAAAAACATGTGTTGTCACAGAAACGTGTTACCGGCGAGTCAGCGCCTCCCTCGCAGTACCTCTTCCGACCAGCTGACCGGAGACGTCAGGTAAACCCATCATGGGATTCCGCCATTACAGGCCTCGCCCACGGAAGTCTACGCTGGAGAGAGACGAACCAGTTCCGCATTTCACAAAGACGCCACGGACTACCAGGACATATACAATGGTGACACAACCTTATTAAAGGTTAGTCATGTAAACTTTAAGTATTTAAGTATTACAAAAAAGTCACCGGAGTGGGAGCGCACGGGTCAGGCTGCCATTTGCATGGGCACTCAATGCCCCAAAAGTAGACATTTTTTATAAAAGTATGTGTAGGGGGGTGGGTTAAGGGATAATAAAGGGTGGGCAATTTGGGGGGGTAGTAAAGCGGGATGAAACAGGGGAAACGGGGGGGTTTGGAAAGGGGACCCCCAAATAAAAAAAAAAAAAGGTGATATTTATTCCTCATTTAAGTGTCACTAAAAATGTTTGTCATCATGGATCCCTACAATCAAGGGATTTCATGTTCTTAGAACTTTTCCTACTTCTTGTGCTGCACTTGATACAAGTATTCAATACTCTAGTGTATTGTCATGCTCCACTGGTAGCATCAAAAATCGATGTAAAGTAACATCTGCTATGTTGAATGCTGCTAAGCCTGTTGGAGTGGTTACAATACATGACAGAGAGCAATTGATGATGTTTTGTATCATTGCTCTCAATGCATGAATTAAAAAGGATTTCCCTGTTCTCACTTGTCCACTAACATACATCAATAAAGGTTTGTATTGGACACAAGAACATTTATGCTTGTCATGTTCTAAACCCTTTAAGAACCTATCTTTTGATTTTAGAATGTCTTCCTTCTGCTCTACATTAAGTTTACTTACTAATGAATCATACTTTGCATCTGCAACGTTAGTTTGCTGCATTGCACTTTCTACTTCTTCCATGGCGAGCTCAACATCATTTAGAATAATTGGCTTGCCTAAGACAATTTTACTTCGACTGCACAATCTTGACTGCTCTCTGGCATCTCTTTTGCCAATTCAGCTCCCAAAAGTCCCTGTTCAGTAACTATAAGTACTTGTCAAATTTTGGATATTTAGTTAAATCTTTTTTTGCAAAACTTGATTGTTCCAAAGTTTCAAAACCTCCAAGCAAATCATTCTCTTCACGCCACGGGGAGAATAACTGCAAAAGGCAAAAATAAAATGATTCATTTTTCTCTGCAGTTTGGTAAAACAGTTTCATGTGGTTGATGAGACTCGACTTTTCATGTCTCAGTAGACAACCAGTACATCCATGTACTTTACACCGTCCTCTGTCATTGTTTGCATTAATATTTCAATATCCGTAATGTGCTGCTACCTCATATAAACAAAGTTCCACCAACTCTTCAGATCTATTTGGATAATAGGTATCAATCATGTTGGTTTTGAGAATCTCTGTACTATCTGGTACCCTTTCAGCTAACTGCTGAATTGACTCAAAGGCTTCAGTACCCGATGTCTAGTAGTAGCTGAGTCAAGACTTAACCATAGTACATTAATGCTACGTCCATACAGAGGCAAACTAGCAGCTGATCTGCAGCTTCATTGATTCCACACTCTCTATGAGAGAGCATCATGAGTCCAAAGCTCAGAGGTTTCTGACTAAGGGCCTCATCACGAGTCTGGCGGTAACCCTTAAATGCGGCGGTAGCACTATTACTACCACATTTAAGGGTCCACCAGATCATGGCTTTGGCGGATTTCCCCCAGCTCTGAGCTGGTGGCAAATCTGCTGAAAATCCGATTATATTTTGCGCTATTAACGCCGGCGGGAAATCCGCCGGCGGTAATAGCGTAAAAATTCACTATTGGGCCTAAAATGGGCCCAATTGGGAATGGGAAATAACCACTCTGCCAAACCAGTGATCTGGCGCTAATAGCGCCGGGGAGTTTGGTGGTAGCGCTAATAGCCCCGGCGTTAATAGTGCCGGGACTACCACCCAACGCGTGATGAGGCACTTAGACTTTTGCCTGCTGATAAGTCTGCTAATACTTCAGCTGCATTGTTCTTTTCAGCTTTTGTCATGTATGCTGTAGGATAATGAGCAACAGATGTTGTATCATGAGCAATGTACTGTACATGAGTATTTGCATTACAAAGCTGAGCAATGACAGGATTGTAATCATAATGAATTGCCATTCCTTATCTCTTTTTAAATAAGTCTTCCTCAGTGACTTACCAGTAACATGGTGTCGAACAGATGACAGACTATTTGCTCAACCAACTGGTGTCACAGGCTTTGGAAAGCCAAATCTGCACTGAGTGTAATACTTGTCTTTACTTTTATATTTTCTCTGACAGTACTTCCCACATGAGTGTCTTTGACACCTTTGCACCTTGTTCTGTAGATCAGTATTCACATGCTGAGCAGGGATGGAGCATGCAACATCTTTTTCTATAGGCTCAATTTTTATGTATTTATTGGGTATTTATAATGCACAACAAGTCAAGAAGGTGGAGGAACAAGGAGGACAAAACAAAAACGATCCTATTAGGTCTTGTGACATTCGGCTCACGTAATTACAGTAAGAGAAGTGCAGAGGATGGGGGTGGGTGGGAGTGATGGTCAGGGCGCAAGGACCATTGAGAAAAAGCCTGGGGAGGTCAGGTGGACAGAGCCAGGTGAAGCAGAGAGCGCAGGGGTAGTAAGGTCCACAGACTGGACTAGAGGGACTTAATGCCCTGTAGAACTCGGAAGGAACCAGGCAGACAATCAAGACTGGGACATTAGCAGGGGAGGGGGAGAGGGAAGGAAGAAGAGAAAAGGAAGGTCTTGAGAAGCTTCCGGAACTTAAGGAAATCCGGCTCAAATCTGAGAGGAGCAGGTAGGCCATTCCAGATGGAGGCACATGCGGAGGAGAGAGATCGAACCACTACTCTCTTCTTGGAAAAGCGTCTGATCTGCAGAGAGTTAGATCTAGATGACTAAATGGCTCCAGCAGGGAGGTATTTTGGGGAGACAGAGTTGGATGTAGCAGGGCTCCAGGCCCCAGAAAGCCTTGTGGATTATGCAGAGGATATTGAACTTGATCCTCACAGGAACCAGGAGCCAGTGGAGAGGTTTTAAGGCTGGAGAGATGCTGTCCCTGGACTTGAGGCCAAGGATACGTCTTGCAGTCCTGTTATGGATTAGTTGAACGGGGCGAAGGGCGGAGCTAGGCATATTTAGGAATATGCCTATTGTTATATTGGGTTCCTGTGGAATGTCTTCCTTCTCCAGGTGTCTTGTTTCTACACAACCAAGGAGAATTACTCCCTTCCCCTGGTTTGGGTATCCCAGGAGAATGTCGCCCTTCTCCTGGTACCCCAGCTCCACAGTTCATGCAGCCAGGCGGAATGACTCCCTTACCCTTGCTTCTTTCTTAATGGCTTGCCCAGCTTCACAACAGGGAAAATGACTCCCTTCCCCTGGCCTGGCTTCTAATTTGGGTCCCCAGTTCAACACTACCAGTGGGAAAGACTCCCTTCCCCTAGCCTGGCTTTCCTCTTGGCTTCTCAGTTCAAATTTCTTTACACAGATCAACACTGCCAGAGGGAATGACTCCCTTCTCCTGGCCTGGTTCGTACTTTGGTTTTCCAGTTCTGTGGGTGTGGGTTCCAGATCCGGATAATTCTCTTCTCTCCACTAGGCAGACCTGGTTCTCTATTCTGCCAGCTAATGCTACTAAGAAGAAGGCTTAGGTTCCTCTTCTTAAATGGGTGCAGGTCGATGACCTGAGTCTCTTTCCTGTTTAGGTAGACCTGGTTCACTTACCTGCCAGGTACTGCTACAAAGAAGATTACTTACAATGATCTAGGTTAGTGGGTGGAGGTCACAGGCCTGTGTTTCTTTACTTCTTAAATCTCTAGTAGCCCATTCAACCGTCCCGCCAAACCCTGGTACTGTTGGGGGGCGGGGGCTTGCCAACACTCTCCAGTTGGTTTTGGGCTGTTCTGCCCATGTTCCTCGCAGATTCTCCTGTTTCTCCGGTTACTGCGGCGGCTCAGCAGTGTTTGTTTGTCATTGGGTTGCACGTTTTCGTTAAGCCGTGTGTTCCAGCTTCCTTGCACACGTGGATACCAGCAGCTCCTTTTTTCTGGTTGGTCCATCCTCGGCGGACCGGATGGTACATCTCTGCTAGCAGGTCTACGGCCCATGGATATTCTTTTTAATATTTACCAGCCGGATGTACGAAGCAAAGCAAAACCATTGTTCTAAAAGAAAACTCTTCGACCTACGAGTCGCGACCAAAAGGCCCGCCATTGGACGGCCTGCAGAAGTGATTGTAGAGGGTATCGAAATAACATCAACTCCATCCCAGACTAGAGAGGTAGTTAACCAGGTTTCTTGTATAGCCAGTATATCAAATTCGTATAAATTACTAGTCTGGGAATTTAGGGCCTCATTACACGGACGGCGGTGGACCAAGGTGCTATTAGCACCTTGGTCCATGCCAGTAAAATACCGGCACCGCCTTGGTGGAAAGGGGAATTACCGCCCTATTCCAAGGTTGGTTGGACGGTAATTCCCCCTTTCCCTATTGCCCTTCCCATTCCCATTTTTGCCCCATAGGGAATAATGGGAATGGGGAGGGTGCTAATTACGGCACCGCAAATTGAAGTACCGTAATTAGCTCCATGGTCCCTTTGCGGGTTGGTTTTTAACACCTGCAAAAAGCAGGCGTTAAATTCTCCAACCCACAAAGGGACCTCGTAGTAAGGCGGTAAGGGTTAACGGTCACCGGTACCATTAACGGTAACCGTTAACCCTTACCGCCGTCCGTGTAATGAGGCCCTAGTAAGTTCCAAAAGCCTCTAGAATTCCAAGATAGTAGCCGGATTGATTCTTTCTCTTTAGTTGGTTATATTTGCGGATATCATCTATTATCAGTTTGATTCAGTTCTAATGATCTTTATTTTCTTTGTTCTTGACCATAGTATCTTAATTTGTTAGTAGAGAGTTCTAAGTTTGAAACTTCCTTCAACAAATCTTGTATTAAGAGAAAACCCATTTGGTAGAACTCAAGTCTTGTTTTCCATGAGTTACAGGCAACCGTTAACTCATATTCATGAACAAACTATACAACCTCAATGTGACTTGATGTTATGTCTTCCAGACAAACAATCTCTGAGAAGACATTAAGTATACTCGTTCGGTTCATGACATACTGTTCAAGTGGTGGTTCCATGCAACAAATTATTAAGTGATGATGTTTTTTGTCCTGGCGGGAATTATCTTTTTTTATAGCTGTCCCATTGGGCTGTATGGTCTTCATCTGAGATTCCTGTTTGCAGTTATATTGCACCTTATAAGAGTAGTTGCACTCTTCTAAGAAGTAGTTGTAATCTGCGGGCCCCGTAAATCTGGTTGATACGAGGGTATCAGCGGAGGCTTTTGATTTCAATAATACCCTTATTGTTAATAATGTAGGCCTCCATCGATCTTTGTATTTCAGATCTTATGTCTTCCATTATAGGGATAGAGGATTGGACCTGTGTATTTATAAGTCTGTCTTTATTGACCGAATGACATATCATTAGCTTGTTTCCTCTGACGTGCTCTTCGTGAATTTTCACATTCGTTAGAATTAGAGATTCCTGTGGAGTTGCCTCCTGGATTATCAAAGTCGTCTCATCTATTTCTGATTGTTGAATCATAGGTTTAATGATAAAAGGTGGCTCATTCCCTCGTTCTTCACTATTCATTGAGGTGGCAACAAGATAATCCAAGGGTTGGTATTTTTATCTATCTGTACCAATCCTTGATTGATTGTGCATTTTACGCAACTGTTAAGGAATTTTTCTGCACTGCTAATTTAGAATTAACAACTTGCCTTATTGGAGTTGTTCAGTTGTTAATAAATCGCTTAGATCGAATCTGATGTCGATTCGCTGTTTGATTTTTCATTGTTTTTACCATTGGTGCTTTTGCAAGCTTCTTCTTTCTTTTCTGCACACCTGAAAAAATAGTATAGGAAGAAACTTCATCAGAAGTCTTGAGCGGAGCTTGACATATATCATCACTTACATTGCTCCCCATAGTAGTTTTTAGCTGAGCCTGTGTTTGTGTTGATAAATCAATCGTCTTGGGAGGATAGCTCAGTGGCAACATGCTCGCCTTGGAAGCAAGACGACACAGAGCAACACAGGTTCGATCCCCCAGGTCCGTGCTTAGAAACCTCTGGGTATTAAACACGTTTATAAATAACCTATCATATCAATTATTTGCATTAAGTGCCTATCGTAAACATCTTGCATGACTGGTGGTGATATCATGCTTTGTTCTTCATTCTGTATTACACCTGTTTGAGCATGAATTGTTGCTGTCAATTTCTCTTTTGCTTTATATGAGGAAATCCTGAGTTTGTTATTTATGTCTAAATCTGACAGCATAGCAGATTTCCCAATCAACTGCATGATTAAATCAGACTGGTACATTATTTTTTGGTCTAAGGTTTCATACAGCTTTGCAATTGTTAATAAAGTGATGTTCATCGCTGTAAGGGTGTTTACCACTGTGGCGCTGCCTGATGACTGGGCAAGCACGCGGCGGCGAGTCGTTGCATGCCGCCGCATGCAACATAAATAAACGGGGCGTTCCCGGTCGCGACCGGGAAGCCTGAACCGAGAGGACATCTACGGCTGAGTCCTTCGGGGTTTGGGGGCTTACGGAAGGCGCTGGGGGGGTCCCAACCAACCCCCAACATTGGCGACGAGTGGGGGAACAATGCCTGGCCCCGGCGGTGACTTGACCGGCAATTTTTGTGTATTTGCAGCGAGGTCGCCTTGAGACTTCGCTCCGGCTCGCAGGCCGTGCATTACCCACGCGGCTGGCGGACATTTTGTGAAACAGGCCATGAAACTTCTCCGAGCTCCGGTTTGAGCTGAGAAGTGCATCCAGGCCTAATTTTTGGAAATCCTGCTAGCAGGCAGTGATACCTGCATGTGAATTTGCCCAGTTGGTGATTTTACATTTTCCTGGGACTCCTACGTCGAGTGCAAGCAAGAAGGAGGGCTACAATGGCTGGGCCCGCATAGCCCATATTTCTTTCTTGTCCTAATTTGTGGAACAGCTGGAAGCTGAGGCTTTTCTTCATCTTCTTCATCTTCTTCATCATCAGACTGGTGGCCCCACTGATCTTCATCCTCTTCATCATCACAGAGGTGTGGTGCAGCAGCTGTTCTTTTCCAATGGTGCTGGCTGGAGGCATTTGGACTTGGTGTTTGAGTTGCGGCCCCTGTCCTTCACGCTGGTGGTGCCTGTGTGCTCGAACGAATGAGTGATACTGAGGACCAGGACGGAGCAGCTGCATCCACGTGCGCCAGCAGCACCTCAAGGTTTGCTGCCTCCAGTGCAGCCGGCACAGCAGCCTACAGGTGGTTGGGCAGGCCCTCAAGGTCCTCTACTTCCAGCGCAGCCTGTGGCAGCACCCTTTGTTCAGCAGATTCTCCCCGTTATGGCTCAGGTACGTGCACAGGCGGCTCTGCAGCCCATCCCGGAGTTTGATGTATCGGGCCCACCTTCCAGCTGGGGGCCCAGATGGAGGAGGTGGGTGGACCGCCTGGACATGTACTTTCGGGCTGCCCAGGTGGTAGATGATACCCGGCTGGCAACCATGCTGTACTCGGCAGGTCCATCTGTCCAAGAGACTTTTGAATCGCTCCCGCCAGGGGGTGGATCCTATGATCAGGCGGAGGCCGCTCTGCAGGCCTACTTCCTGCCTCTCGCCAATTTTCTATGGGCGCCTAAGGCGTCTCTCGCTGGCCTGTGCTTGGGGTGATGCGGAGGATATTGATCAGGACGATGCTGATCCAGGCTTGCTCATCAGGCAAATTAAGGTGCCAGGTGCTAAGGGAGCCTGGAATTACACTTCATTGCATCCTTGAACTGGGGAGGTGCCATGAGGTGTCGGAGGCGAGGGCTGCTAGAATGGAGGCCGGGTTGCGCCCCATCCAGACCGAAGAGGTATGTGCGATGTGGCGAGGTGGCAGGGGCACCCGAAGAACTGGCGGCAGTCCCTGGGATCGAGCCGGTAGGGCAGGAGAAATCTGCCAAAAATGTGGGTATGATCTGCCCCACCCTGCTGAGTGTTCTGCGTCTGGAAAGACCTGTGGACGGTGTGGGATGCCGGATCATTTCTCAAGGGTGTGCAAAGCCGCAATGCCAGTATTGGTACCGAGGGGGCCCTTGATGGTCCAGTCTCAATCGCCAGGGTCGAACATCCAACGTCGCTCAGGTGGATCAGACTGAGGGGGATGCCCAGGTGGAGGAGGCTGAAGAAGCGGAGGAATAGAATATCTTCTTTGTCTCGAGTGTGGGGATCCTGAGAAGTAAGAACAGGAGACAGCCAAGGTGCATGGTTGAGGTGAACCGATCTCCAGTCCCCGTCCTTGTGGACACTGGGGCGTCAGTGAATGTAATGGCCCGTGGACACTATGATACCATGAACCAGCCCCCCAAACTGGCTGCTCCCAGGGCCCGCATTTTTGCCTTTGGTGGTGTTGACCCCATCCCTCTGGACGGTGGGTTTTTGGCAAAAGTAGAACATGAGGGCTCCCACATCACAGCACAATTCTACGTGACACCGGTGAGCACCAACACGCTGCTCAGTTGTGCTGCAGCAGAGGCCATCGGCATCGTCAGCTTCGCATACTCTGTCTATTTGGAGGACATTAATGACTTGCTCGAAAAGTATGCCGCGCTGTTCAAGGGGATCAGGCAGATGGCCAGTGACCCAGTGAGGTTACACATTGATGAGTCGGTGCAGCCCACTGCCCTGAAACATCAAAGGGTGCCGTTCCCCCTCCGTGAACTTGTCGACAAGGAACTGGACAATTTTGTCAATCTTGACATTATAGAAAAGGTGGAAGGCCCGACACCCTGGGTGTCCCCGATAGTGGTGGCACGGAAGCCTAAACAACCCGATGCTGTTAGAATCTGCGTCGACATAAGGCTCCCGAGCAAGGCCATTAAGAGGGAGAGGCACCTCACCTCGACGATTGACGACATCATTGCGGAGGTACAGGGCGCTCGTTTCTTTTCGAAACTGGACCTTTGAGCGGGCTATCACCAGGTTGTCCTCCACCCCGAGTCGAGGGACATTACCACCTTCACAACACACTGAGTGCTATACCGCTACAAGAGACTAAGCTTTGGTGTGTCCTCGGCGGCGGAGGTGTTCCAGAACATTATTCGGGGCGCCCTGGCTGATCTACAGGGCATTTTGAACATAAGCGACGACATCCTAGTGTTTGCCAGAACGGAGGTAGACCATCTGAGGCGGTTGGCAAATACGTTCGGAAGACTGCAGTCCTTGGGACTCACCCTCCACAAAGAGAAGTGTGAATTTCTCCGACCATCGATAGAATTCTTTGGTTTTGTATTCAAAGAAGGGGGGTGTCTCCTGATCCCCGGAAGGTGCAGGACATAAAGAAGGCGCAGCCTCCGGAGTCCGTATCCGAGGTGCGAAGCTTCCTAGGCATGGTCACATACTGTCGACGATTCATTAGAAATCTGGCCTCCAGATCGGAACCGCTCAGGGCACTGACCAGGAAGTATGTCATCTGGAACTGGGGCCCGCTAGAACAGGCGGCTTTTGATGACATAAAGGGTGCGCTGGTGGCTGAAGACACCATGTCCTTCTTCGATCCCGCGCTGCCTTCAGAGATCATCGTCGACGCCAGCCCATTCGGCCTGGGCGCTGTGCTAACACAAATTGACAGTGGTGGGGGTGTCCGCCCGGTGGCATATGCCAGCAAGGCCCTGTCCGATGCGGAGCAGCGATACTCACAGATCGAGCGTGAGGCACTGGCAGTACTGTGGGGACGCCGGCACTTCCGGCTCTACGTCCTTGGACGCCCGGTGACGGTGCTGACAGACCACAAGCCGCTGCTTCCCATCCTAGCAGGGTCGTCATCCAAGCCACCAGCACGCATTGAGCGGTGGATGCGCGCCCTTTTGGAGTATGGAGTCACCTTGGTATACCGGCCAGGGGCGAACAACGCTGCAGACTATCTCTCCAGACACCCTGGGGCGTACACAGGCGAAGTCCAGGACGCCTGTGCAGAAGAAGCAGAAGAGTACGTCCGGGTGGTGCTGTAGGCAGCCACGCCAAACGCTATGCCTCTCCAGGAGCTGGAGGCAGCTGCAGTGCAAAATGAGTGCTTCCAGATCCTAAGACACTCGATGCAACAGTGCTCCTGGAAGTCGGTGCTGGAGGCTCTGGCGGGGTGCACCCAGGACACCAGGACCGGACTTGAGCAACTATGGAAAGTCCGGGAGGAGTTATCGTTCTCGACACCTGGCCTTCTGCTCCGCGGAGATCGGATTGTGGTGCCCCAGTCGAAGGTGGACGAGGTGATCGCTTTGGCTCACCGGGGTCATCGGGGTGCCGCCAAGACCAAGGCACGCCTACGGCTGAAGGTGTGGTTCCCCGAGCTAGAACGCAAGGTGGATGACTTCGTGGCGGCCTGTGTTTGGTGCCAGGCGGCATCTCCCCTGCAGTGGGAACCTGCAATAGAGACAATGCCGAGGGGGACGCGCCCTTGGGAAATCATTCATGCGGACTTTGGATCCACCACCATGGGCACCCATTTCCTAGTTCTGGTTGACGAGTACTCTAGATACCCCGAGGTGGAGTTTGTGGACTCTGTGGCGTTTGAGCACGTCGTGGTGGCCGTGGAAAAGGTGTTCGCGGCCCATGGTTTCCCACGCACGCTTTGCTCAGACAACGGGGCGCCATTCCAGAGCGAACGCTTCTCAGAGCTGATGGAGAGCTATGGGGTGGTGCACAGGAAAATCATGCCTCTCCGGCCCCGGGCCAATGGCGAAGCGGAACGGCTCATGAGGACTCTAAATAAGACCTTTAGAATTGCTCAGGGGCAGGGGCAGTCACTCCAGAGAGCCCTGTACCAGTTTCTGAGGGTGTACCGCACCACGCCACATGCATCCACTGGAGTGGCCCCGGCTGAGGCATTTTTCAAGCGGTGTACTCGGGGTTTGCTACCGGAGGTAGGAGAGAAAGAACCTGGTGTGATCAATGACCAACAGGTCGAGATGGATCGGCAGCTGAGGATCGAGCAAGAGAACGCTCGGAGAGGGCTTCGCCCGCAGCGGCTGGAGCCTGGCGATGAGGTCCTCATTCGGAATAGGCATCCCCATGGGAAGCTCTCCCTATCGTATGAACCGGAACTGCTGGATGTCGTCGCGGTCCGGGGATCCATGGTGACTGCATCGGACAGACGGTCAGCGGTAACTCGCAATGTGAGTTTCTTCAAGAAACTGCAGGATCCAAGAACTGATCCACCTCCTGATCCAGACCCAGGAGAGATCCCTGAGGACGAAAGGGAAACACCCTGTCTGCCTGAGTCCCTGGCCCGGGGCATGCTCCTGGACAGATCACCCGTGCCCGAGGTGAGCAGGAGGTACCCCCAGAGGGCTGGGCGAGTGAAGCCTGCTCACCTCAGCGATTACGTGTTGGGTCACCTGGCTGTTTATCCTGAGGATGAGGACTGTTAAGTAAGGGGACCCGGGTGGATGTCAATAAAGGGGTGCTTTGAACATGGGGTTTTCGTAAAGTGTTAAGGATTCATTTTGGTTTGTTTAGCAGTGTTTAGTATTAGTATTGTTATTGTTCTCCTGGAAAAAGGAGGAGTGTGGCGCTGCCTGATGACTGGGCGTGCATGCGGCGGTGTGACGTTGCACGCTGCCGCATGCAACATAAATAAACGGGGCGTTCCCGGCCGCGACAGAGCGACCGGGAAGCCCGAACCGAGAGGACATCTCCTGCTGAGTCCTTCGGGGTTGGGGGCTTACGGAAGGCGCTGGGGAGTCCCGACCAACCCCCAACAACCACTGTGTCATTAGGCCTCATCACACGGACGGCGGTAAGGGTTACCGGTGACCGTTAATGGTACCGGTGACCGTTAACCCTTACCGCCTTACTACGAGGTCCCTTTGCGGGTTGGAGAATTTAACGCCTGCTTTTTGCAGACGTTAAAAACCAACCCGCAAAGGGACCAGGGAGCTAATTACAGTGCTGCGGTGCCGTAATTAGCACCGTCCCCATTCCCATTATGCCCTATGGGGCAAAAATGGGAATGGGGAAGAGCAATGGGGGAAGGGGGAATTACCGCCCCACCAACCTTGGAATAGGGCGGTAATTCCCCTTTCCACCAAGGCGGTGCCGGTATTTTACCGGCATGGACCAAGGTGCTAATAGCACCTTGGTCCACCGCCGTCCGTGTAATGAGGCCCTCTGACTGTGTAATAACTCCTATACAAATAAACACCAAGCAAGAGATTTGTCACAGTCACCTGTTATGTTTGTTCCCTCGACTAATCACTCTCATGTTCTATCCTTATCGTATGTAAACCCAACCCTAGACGGGCTAAACCATGTACGGATGCATTATTGCAATTGCCTCCGATATATAAAACACAATGGCCCTCATTAGGACCCTGGCGGTAAGGGGTTTACGCCAGCGTTAGCTGCGCCGACCCCTTACCGCCAACTACGAGTTCCCAAAGCGCCATGGTCACTTTTCCGCCCGCTTTTTGCGGGCGTAGAAATCCATGGCGCTATGGGACCTTGGTGTTAATTACGCCACCGTAATGTACGGTGGCGTAATTAACGCCTTCCCCACTCCCATTGAGCCCTATGGGGCCGAAATGGGAATGGGGAAGGGTAAATGGGTCAATGGGGACTTACCGCCCCGCCAACCTCGGAATGGGGCGGTAAGTCCGCCATCCGCCATGGCGTAAACGGACTTTACGCCATGGCAGAAAAGTCCGTCGATGGCGGAAAAAATCCGCCAGGGTCGTAATGAGGGCCAATGGGCCTTATTACACGGACGGCGGTGGACCAAGGTGCTCTTAGCACCTTGGTCCATGCTGGTAAAATACCGGCACGGCCTTGGTGGAAAGGGGAATTACCGCCCTATTCCAAGGTTGGTGGGGCGGTAATTCCCCCTTCCCCCATTGCTCTTCCCCATTCCCATTTTTGCCCCAAAGGGCATAATGGGAATGGGGAAGGTGCTAATTACGGCACCTCGGTACTGTAATTAGCTCCCTGGTCCCTTTGCGGGTTGGTTTTTAACGCCTGCAAAAAGCAGGCGTTAAATTCTCCAACCCGCAAAGGGACCGCGTAGTAAGGCGGTAAGGGTTAACGGTCACCGGTACCATTAACGGTGACCGTTAACCCTTACCGCCTAACGTGTAATGAGGCCCAGAGTCTCTCTCCACCTCCCCCATCGTACTAGAATATTTTTTTCATCGTCCATATCGGAATGTACAAGAGTCACATTCAAGTTCCGCTTAATAAAGTATCAAGACAGACACCTGTATGTCAATCATCGTGCACAGTTACTATGCCTGTTGTTTCAGAGGGGCCTATATTTGAAGTCTTCATTATGGCTTGTTTCGCTGTTTCTTCTTCAGATTGTAAGAGCACTTTATGACTCATTTCTTTCTAGGAAATCATGACTTTCATGAAGAGATACGACCTCTGGAACCAAATCCACTACTTGCATCGTCGAATCACTGATGGAATCTGTCGTGAAATCAATCAGCGATGTTTGGGCAGCCTGAGCTGATTTCAAAGGCAGCTGTACTTCATTAATTAGTACAGATGGCACGGAAACAACCGTGTTCGATCGACAAAAAGATCTTATGTCAATCCCCATAGCAGAGAATCCCCCTGGGGGCTTTAGACAACGCTGCTCAGCTGTGCCAATCACAGCGGTCTTTCTCAGGGGTGCTTTAATCACAGCCGGTGCCTCATGCTCTATAGGGGCAGGTGGCAGCATTCCCGATTTTAAATTATAAACCCCAACAGACATAGATCTGCCTCTGGCAAATGTAAGCAGGTATAGGTAACACTTGCAATATAACTGTTAAGACGTTAAGCCGACAAGAGGAAGGTCTGTTTTTTTTCTTTTTACACGTGCAGCGGTTCGTAATGATCACGTCTTGCCTACCTCGAGACGAAAGTTGAACCACACTAAGCAGATGCAAATTGCAGCATTCAGTGGAGAAGGGTTGTTAAAGTACTATTTGATAGAATAAAAATATGCAGTGAAAAAACACCACTAGCAGTGCCCGAATCCTGGGTATTCCAGGCGGGGTTTGGGGTCTTTTAAATAATTCCACCCAGGAAACAACGCCTACGATGAAGAGAAAGTCCCTATTAGTCACTATTAGTTACTGGTACATGAGTCTATTCCAGTGGAGATTTCCACGTCAGTAGCAAGTTCATACCATTGGGTTCTCAGGAGATTCGCTCGGCAGACCTCTCGTGCTGCAGTAACTGCTCTTCCAAAAATGCGCGCCAGCGTCCATCACTGCTCCGGCCACACACCATTTTTCAATCACCTTACACAAAACAGAAGTCAAAGGACCTCATTACACGGATGGCGGTAAGGGTTTACCGGTACCGGTAAATCCTTAACGCCTTACTACGAGGTCCCTTTGCGGGTTGGGGAATTTAACGCCTGCTTTTTGCAGGCGTTAAAAACCAACCCGCAAAGGGACCCACGGAGCTAATTACGGTACCGCAATTTGCGCCTTCCCCATTCCCATTATACCCTATGGGGCAAAAATGGGAATGGGGAAGGGCAATGGTGGAAGGGGGAATTACCGCCCCGCCAACATTAGAATGGGGCGGTAATTCCCCTTTCCGCCAAGGCGGTGCCAGTATTTTACCGGCATGAACCATGGCGCTAATAGCGCCATGGTTCTCCGCCATCCGTGTAATGAGGCCCAAAGTAATGGGGCGATAGGACCCACACAAGCCAGCCGGCTACCCCAGTTTCAGAATCGGCAGGATGACTGTCCTCTCCCACACACTAGGCAATGTACCGCTACCCCACACTACATTAAACAGCCGCAACACCTCCAGCAAATGAACATATGGCAAATGCTGCAAATAAACATAACGCACCCCATCCTCACCTGGACTAGAATCCCGTCGCCCCCTCAGCGCAGGCCGCAACTCACTCAATGTGAAGGACATATCCATACAGGGCGTCTGTCCATGGCATTCTGCACACCCTGATTAACAGCCACAAACTCGGACATCATCCGTCTGGACATCAGAGAATAATTTTCTGTGCTGTGCACACCCGCAAAATACTCACCAAGTGCCTCTCCTTTACCACCATCATCCACCGTATCACACCACATAACAGTAATCACTGTAATCCGAGATCCACCACTTGCCTGTCCGGACATATGCCGAAACCTCACCCACACCCGCGTCAAACAAGTGTCACCAGAGAGAGTACCACAGACATTCCCCAATACACCAGCTTATGATACCGAATCACCCCCTGCACCAGTGCCCTAGCCTTTTTACACGCTATAATGTCAGCTGCCCCTTTAGAATGCATGGCCTTGTGTCGATTCCTCTTCCTATCCTGAACAGCCACTGTACAGTCCGATGACCAGCACGGGACCCCAGGCTTCCGGAAGAGCTTACATTCTTAAGCGGATCTGGCCGCGGCTTAAGAAAGTAAGTGCAACCTCCCGTGGGAGCCTAAGTAAGTGCAGTAATGGAGACAGTGGCTGGGATGAGAGATCTGGGGGGTCAGGGCACTGAGAATACATAAGGGCCCGGCACATCAGTCACGCTGCTGTATGATTAGCAGAGAAGAGAGGAGAAGAAGGAAGAGGTAAAGAGAAAGGTCTTGAGGCTTTTTCGGAACTTAAGGAGGTCCTGCTCAAGTTGCAGAGGGAGAGGGAGGCTGTTCCACAGCTGAGGAAAGTGATTGACCACCAGCTCTCTGTTCACACACAGGGAGTTGGTGCCAGAGGAACGCAGTAGTCTAGAAGGGGAGTAATTGGTCAGGAAGCGTTGAAGAGAGAGTGGTCCCCGGCCCCAGATAGCCTTGTGGATGATACAAAGGGATTTGAATTTAATCTGTGCTGAGACTAGTAGCCAGTGAAGGCTTTGTAGGGCAGGTGGGATGCGGTCCCTGGGCTTGAGGCCAAAGATAAGTCTTGCTGCCATATTCTGTGTTAGCTGGAGGGGTTGCAGGGTGGACGGAGAAAGATGAAGGAAGAATCTATTGCAATAGTCTAGGCTAGAGAGGACCAGCGCATGGGTAACAATGAGTCTCTGGGGGGAGGTGAGGTGAGGAAGGGTAGAGTTCCTTGCAGAAAGAAAAGCTGAAAGTGGGACTTCTTGATGATGTCCTTAATATGAGGGATGAAGGAAAGGGAGGAATCGAAGATGACTTTGAGATTCCTGGTTTCAGAGGAGGGGATAGGGAGAGCCCATGGAGGAAGGTCAGAGTGAAGGGAAGAAGTTGGGTGCAGGGGACCCAATAGGGAGAATCTCTGTTATGCTGGAATTCAGGCAGAGGCCATCAGCAGTGCACCAGGCCTGGATGGCAGAGAGGCAGTCAGGGATGAAGGCATGTGCATGGGCGTTAGTAGGAAGTTTGAAGAAGAGTTGGGTGTTGTCAGCATAGCACTGAAATCTGGGGGAGAAGGAGGAAATGAGGCGTGCCATCAGAAAAATGTATATGTTAAAGAGCTGGGGCAAAAGAATGGAGCCCTAGGGGACGCCACAGGTGGAGGTGGAAGTAGCGGACGAAAAAGAGCCCAGAATGATTTTGGAGGAACGGTCAGTTAGGAAGGAGTTAAGCCAGTCCAGTGCCCGCTCCGAGATACCAAGAGTATCATGGAGCCCTTTTATGAGGATGGAATAGTTCACTGTGTCAAATGCAGAACAGAGATCAAGGAGGATGAGGACAGCATGGGAGTTGGAATCCAGGGATGTGAGCAGTTCTTCATGGGTGTTCAGACGCGCAGTTTCTGCGCCTCTGGATGCTCGAAATCCAGACTGGTGGTCGTGTAGACCTCCAACAAGTTTGGTATGAGAGTTGAGTTGAGTGGAGTGGAGGGCCAACTTCTCGACCAGTTTCCCCAGGAAGGGGATGATGAAAATGGGGTGGTAGTTGGCTGGGCAGGAGGGGTTTTTGAGGAGGGGGAACACAAGGGAGTGCTTGAGGGAGGATTTTAAAGAACCAGTAGCAAAGGAGTGGTTGCAGAGATCAGCAAGAGCAGGGGGAAAAGAGGAGATGACTTTCGATGGTTCTGCAAGAGCATGGGGCAACCTGTTTGGCAGAGACCTTCATGGAGTTGACAACTCTGGTGGCTTCTTCAGGGGAGACAGGAGCTAAGGAGGAGAAGGAGGAAAGAGCAGGGGGCAGAAGCGGAAGGTTGAGTTGGAGGAGTGCGTGACCAGGCTGTTCAGTATGTCCTGTTGTTTTTTAATGAAGTGAGAGGCGATTGCATTGCAAAGGTCCTGGGAAGGAGTATGGTCAGAAGATACTGCAGAGGTTTGGCAAGTTCCCTGCATATTTTTAAGAGGTCAGCCGCATTGTTAGACGCATTGGTCACTTGTGCCTGAATGTGGGCTCTTTTTTCTGGCATGGCTGGATAGTCTGTAGTGTCTCTGGATCAGGCGTCAGGCCAGTTTGTCAGAGGGTGAGCCTGAAGTGTGCCACTTTCTTTCAGTAGCCCTGCACTTATGCTTTTGGTCTGCATGTTCCGAGTCGTACCAGGTGTTACGCTTGGAGGAAGGTTTCAGGAGGATCCTCATGAATGGGGCAAGGATGTCAAGGGTGTTGGTAATGGACAGGTAGAGGTTGCTGAGGGCAGAATCAGTGGTAGAGTTGGGGTTGGGTGGCCAAGGGGGAATGAAGGTGGAAGAGTAGGTAGCAGCTAACACTCGTTTCATCGGACAGATGTTCATGAACGAGGTTGGCAGAGCTTTATTAGGAGTTGTCACAGGTCCATAGGGACCCAGATGAGACGTGAGGAGGGAGTGGTCAGACCAGTGGTGGTGACAAGGGGAGAAGAGAGAATGAGGGTGGAGTGGATGATGGCGTCTAGTGTTTGTCAATTCAGTCACTGCTGTCTGACAGATTTGATCTAGTAGAATTTACCATTTCTGTTCATTGTCCAGCTTTAGCCAGCTTTTGAACTTCTTTTTAAGGTTTCCAAGAGAGGGCTGTGTCTTGTGTTGATGCCTTGTGTATTGGAAGCACACCGCTCAACTCACCAATCTCGGTGGTAGTCGCACGCCCAGCCCTTGCACACCCATATAAGTCAATGGGCTTTTACAAAAAATCGGGTGTTAACTTTTCACACATGTAGAGGAAAATATAAAGGGATGATTAAAAAAAATGAAGCGTGTCAAATGCAGTTAAAGGAACAGCTTTATTAACGCTGGGAGAAACAGGTCGCTCAGGGAAATTAAGCTCTCAAAATAGGCCCACCTTTGCATGATTTTGGAAAGGAAACATTCATTAAAATCTTTGGTTACTGATTCGCTAGTCATTATCAGTGGATTCCGTACAAATATTTGAGAAAAATGAAACGAAAGTGAGAACACGCCAAAAACAGCATGAAAAAAAAAATGAATGGAAAAAATGTCAATCAAGGCGAGTGGGAGGTTGCGGGGGTGTCCCCTGCTCCCCTTTACCAATATTCTGGGCCTTGGGGATTGCAGGGCGTGTACCCCACTTCCATAAAAAGGAAAGTGAGGGACAAGCAAAAAAAGGTGACATTTTCAACTAGGACGTTTATGTACATTGAGGCCTGGAGAGGTCCCGTTTTGCGGACATAGGCTTGCTGGAGTTGAGCCTGAAGAGACACTATCGATAGAGTGGGAAGTTGTCTTTTACTGTAGTGACAGCGTTGACTAACTTGATGCTGGTGGGGGCTGTATGGGTTCGGAGCTGGGGGTTGAAAGTGACACAGCATTTGGTTGTCGGTACGTGCGTGGTGGTTGTCCTTGCCCGCCGCTATGAGTGGGAAGGGGAATGCTCTGGAGAAGGCAGCTGTGGGCTGTGGTATGGGGGTGAGGCTGCCAGACGATGTTAGGACTGCTCCTGGGCGGGGTGATGCTTTGAGCAGCAAGGGTACCCTTGGGGATGCATTGGTTGGTGGTGGTGTGCCTAACAAAGGGGCCCTTAGGACTGGAGGGGGGAGAAGTGGGAAGAAAGGTTATAAGGGTGATGGTGGGAGAGGGAAATAGGGTGCGGGTGGTGGTTACCAGTCTCTGGCAGAGGGTTTGGTAGGAGATGGTGTTGATGGTGGGGGGAGGAAGGGGTTCGCATGGTGATGACAGTGTGTGGGTGGGTGTGAGTCTGGGGTTGAGCCCATGGAGGCAGAGTTGAGTTGGCAGGTGGTTATAAAGTCAGCAAAGCCGGATCAAGATCTTGGTGGAGTTAACCCTTTTGTGGTGTCAGAGTGGGTCCGGAAAGGGATTTTAGCTGTGCAGTCTCCCCAGGTGATCAGTGGGGGGCGATTGTTGGTTAAAGTTGTGGATGATGTGACCAGGAACGAGGCACGGGATTTGGGTAGTCTTTGGGAGACACCCTGTTTCTGTGTCAGAACAGGGTGGTGCTGTGTTTAAGAAGGTGATTTATAGGGTATCTCTCTGTGCCTAACAAGGATATTGTGAGTTCCTTGCAGGAGTTGTTTGTTTTGGTGGTGTGGCGGTTAGTTTGGAAAGGCCCTGTTATGCTCACCTGGTCTCTGCAGAGGCGTTGGGGCACGGTTGCAGCCCTCCCTGGACTTGAATCACCCCCCCCCCCTTCAGGCCTCTCCCTCAGTAGAAAAGCTGTGAGCGGTGGTACACGGTGATACTGCTCCTGTGTGGAGATAAGAGTGTGTGAGTGTGCCAATCTGTGATTGTTGTACCTCTCGAACCCTTCTCCCCAAAGTACGGTTTCTGTGAGCATAACCCGGCCCATAAAGCTCACCTGTGAATTATGGAAGGTAAGGTATCCGTCCAGCTACTTTTGGCAGGGGCATGTTGAATAGGATCCAGTTACTACACTGATCCCTGATAAGGATTAGTGCAGTCCAGCTGCGACTATGCTTCTCCCTATGATTGGTAAGTGTCTCTTGAGCTCTTGTGATTCTGTTCGTTCTGTTTAATGTCTTTATATGTTGCTCCTTATGCCTGCAATAATGTCTCTCTTCTGTTTTCTTCCCTTAGATGGAAATACGGCCTCAATGCAGCTGTGAGACGCGAGACGCGGCCGGATGGGAGATTGATGATACCGCAACGTTCAACAGCAGGTAAGTGATGGTTTAAGGAAAAGCGTGAACTATGGCGAAGCGCGACCTTAAACTGACTTTTTTTTCAATGTCTAACCTTGTCTTCTGTTTTTCCTTGCAGGCGCTGCTGTCGACGATGGAGCATGTCATGCTGCGGTGCCAAGATGAAGATTTTGGCATTACGGAAAGTGTAAAGATGAATGCTCGGTTCGCCGAAGAGATGTACAGGCAAGAACAGCTTCCCCCAGTTGGTAAGTATGCTGGCAGGAAGCAGGATGTCCAGGAAGGGTCTTCAAAGGTAATCAGGTCTGACCTCAGATGACGGTGAGCCTTACGCTGCTTGTAAGTGCAGAAAAACACGAAGCGTCTGTCTTGAGGATCAGGGCAGCTTATATAGCTGTGAATCCATTAGCAGCCACCCCCAAGAATACACTTAGGGCTGCTTAATGGATGGAATGTTCAAAGTTAATGCATCTGAACTGCTTAATGGATGAAATGTTCAAGGTTAATGCATCTGCGTGCTTAATGGATGGAATGTTCAAGGTTAATGCATCTTAAGTGCTATGTCCATAATAAAAGCTTTTTGGTGTTATATGGATGTTCTTTTTTACTTTTGTTCATGAGCTTGGCGCCGACAGTGTCCAGCCAGGTCTCCTGTGCATGCAAGCTCTGCATGCCCATGCTCCTGACTTCATGACCATGACAGCACTCCCCTCAAGGCCCCTCTCAAGGGTGGTTCTCCTCCCCGTCCTGGTTTGGTGGGATTATTGCGATGGAACTGTCTGATTAAAGGCGGAGCATGGACATCTTCACTGGGTTCCCATGTTCGGTCTTGAGGTCCGTAACCTTTCCAGTCAATTAGGTAATACAATTTTGATCAAACCACCTTGGAGTCCAGGATGGATTTAACTTCATATTCTGGTTCGCCATCTATTACTTCGGCCTCTGGCAGAGAACTAAGCCGTGTATTGGATATCATTGGTTTGAGGAGAGAGACATGAAATACAGGGTGAATTTTCATGTGAGATGGTAACTCCAATTCTATGGCGACAGGATTGATTATGGACTTTATAGTATAGGGGCCCATGTATCTTGGGCGGAAAGCTCTTGGCCCCTTCAGGGGAATGTATTTGGATGTTAACCACACCTTTTCTCCAAACTGGTAAGCGGGAGCTTCCTTCCAATGCCGATCAGCAAACAGTTTTTGTCTTTCCTTAGCCTTAGTCAGATGCTCTGTCACCGCCTTAAGTGATGGTTTTATGCAAGTTTTTTATGGCTGGCATTTCCAGGGTATCGGGTGGATCAAATAGTGATGTCCTCGATGTCTTCCGTGCACAGTATAGAATGGAGTTTGCCTGTGCTTGTGTGAACTGAGTTGTTGTATGCATACTCAGCTATCGAGAGAATATTTTTCCAAGAATCCTCAGACTGTTGCAACATACACCTGGGATATTGCTCTACAGTTTGGTTGGTTCGTTCAGTTTGCCCATCAGTTTGAGGGTGATGGCTTGTGGACAACCAGAGGTCGATTTTGGCAATCGTACAACACTTTCTCCAAAAGGCAGAAACAAATTGAGTTCTGCGATCAGATACTAATATTGATGGAAATACGGTAGATTGTCTTCGATGGTATACTGGTCACCTTTTAACAGCCATTCCTGTTGTGTTGCTTGATCCATCAGGGATTGCAAACTGGTTCTTTGGTCATCTACACACGTGGTGGCAGCTATTCTGGTTTGAATCCTTTCCTCAGGAATTATGGCCATGGGGTTGGATGCTGTAAAAGCCTCTTTTTCTTCACTCATGCATGATAGAGCGTCTGCCTTCCCATTGCGTACTCCAGGTCTATAAGTGATAATGAAATCGTATTCAGCGAAAAAGAGGGCCCAAAGAAGTTGACACGAGGATTGTGCTTTGGCGGTTTTCAAGTATTGCAAGTTACGGTGGTCCGTGATGACAGTGACCGTATGTCTCACCCCAAGAAGGTAATGGGCCTCATTACACGGATGGCGGTGGACCAAGGTGCTATTAGCACCTTGGTCCATGCCGGTAAAATACCGGCACCGCCTTGGTGGAAAGGGGAATTACCGCCCTATTCCAAGGTTGGCGGGGCGGTAATTCCCCTTTCCCCCATTGTCCTTCCCCATTCCCATTTTTGCCCCATAGAGCATAATGGGAATGGGAAAGGCGCTAATTACGGTGCCGCAAATTGCGGTACCGTAATTAGCTCCCTGGTCCCTTTGCGGGTTGGTTTTTAACGCCTGTAAAAAGCAGGCGTTAAATTCTCCAATCCGCAAAGGGATCTCGTAGTAAGGCGGTAAGGGTTTACCGGTACCGGTAAAATTCCGGTACCGGTAAACCCTTACCGCCTACCGTGTAATGAGGCCCAATGTCTCCAGGCCTTGAATACTGCTTTAATCGCCATTAATTCCTTATCTGTGATTGCTTAGTTCAACTCAGGGGCTGAAAAATTTGCAGGACCAGAATGCAACGGGGTGTAATTGTCCTGTTTCAGGGTCTCGTTGTGACAATACTTCTCCTATGGCTATTTTTGAAGCATCTGTTCCAACTATGGGGGGTCATTCTGAGTATGGTGGTAGCCATGGAGCAATTCGCTCCATGGCTGCCTCCCATACCGGTACCGACTCCGGTTTGGTACAATGGAGACTTACCGGTCCATTCCGACCCCGAAGGAACCGGTAAATCCCCATTGACCAAACCATTCCCCATTCCCATTTGAGCCCCCTTAGGGCTCAATGTGAATGGGGAGGGCGCAAATAACGGGATCGCTAATAGCAAGCCCGTTATTTGCGCCCTGGTCCCCTAACGGGACCGGTAAGGTACGTTTGGTCCGACCAAACGTCCCTTACGGTTCATGTTAGGGGACCTCGGAATCGGGCGGTAGGGGATTACCGGCACCGGTCTCCTTACCGGTGCCCAGTATCCTCTACCGCCCGACTCGGAATGACCCTCTATGTAAGGTAGGTCTGGTCGTGGGTGTCGAAAGACTGGTGCTGTAGTGAATGCTAGTTTCTACTTCTGGAAGGCTTCTTCAGCTTTTGTCGACCGATGGAACTTTTGATTTTTCTTTAACAAGGAGGTCATTGGATGTACAATTTGTGAAAACCCAGGTATAAACCGACGGTAAAAGTTGGCAAATCCAAGTATGCTTTGAACTCCTTTCGTGGAGGTTGGTGAGGGCCATTGGAGGATTGTAACCACCTTTCGTGTGTCCATATGTACGCCTTGTGGTGTGAGCATGAAACCGAGAAACTCGACCTCGGTTACATGGAAAAACATTTTTTCCAACTTGGCATATAATTGGGGTTATCGAAGCTTTTCTAAGACTGCCCGGATATGGCCTACATGTTCTTCCATGGAATTTGAGTAGAAAAGAATGTCGTCAATCTAAACAAGAGCGCAAACGTCCAATAGTTCACGGAGTACATCATTCATAAAAATTGGAATGCTGCAGGGCCATTACATAGTCCGAAGGGCATGACCTGGTATTCAAAGAGGCCGTACTTCGTGTGGAAGGCAGTTTTCCACTCGCCTCCTTCTTTTACTCTTACAAGATGGTACACTCCTCTTAAATCCAGTTTGTGTATATTTGAGCATGTTTCACTTGATCTAGGAGCTCTAGTATAAGTGGTAAGTTCTTAAGTATCCCTTCTTTTTAGGCACGAATAATAAGGGCGAGGAGACAGGTGACTTGGACGGGCAAATGAAACCGTTCGCCAGGAACTGATCCAGATAAGTTCTAAGATGCCGGTTTTCCTGTTCTTTTAGAGCGTAAATTCGGCTGCAAGGGACCGGGCTCCGGGTATAAGATCTATTTGACAATCGTAGGATCTGTGCGGGGGCAAAACGTTGGCTTGCTCTTTTTTCAAGACATCCTGGTAATCTTGGTATTCAAGCGGTAAGGAGCTGATGAGGCCCAACACGATTCCTTTCTTTGGTTTCAGATTGGTGTTATCTTTCTTGTAACATGTGTCGGCACAATCATGAGGAAATGTCAGAACTTGTTTCCGCCAGTCGATCCTAGGATTGTGGGTCTCCAGCCAGGGCATTCCCAATATCATCTGGAAATGGGAAGCACCGATGAAATCAGAAGTAATGTCCTCTTGATGCCCGTCCTGACACAGAGGCTTTACTTTCTCAGTGTATTGTGTCACTGGGCCGGATGATAGCCGAGAACCATCAACGGCAGTGACATTTTCCGATTTCTGCTTCTGTCGGAGAACAAGGCCTATTCGGAGAGCCAAATCTTGGTCAATGTAGATACCCACAGCTCCACAATCAATATATGCCTCCAAGGCATGTATTTTTGATGGTTGCTTGTAATTCACCAAAAGCACTTGAATGACTAGATGTGAGGTCTGCACGGATTCCTTTTTCATGCTCGACAAGCAGACCCCTACACTTGCCGGGCATTGGCGTTTCTCGAGTTCTGTTCTTCATCAGTTTTGTCTGTTGCCCCATCCGTTTTCTTGGGTGGTTTTACCGGGCAGTCACAGAGCAAGTGACCTGCTTGTCCATAATATAAGCAAAGCTGTTGTTATCTTCTTTTTTCGCTTTCTGCTTTGGTAATGGGACTTCGAAATCCACCAATTTGCATTGGCTCAGACTGTTCATGTGGTTTAGTCTGATTCTCACGAGGTTGTACGTAAACTGACCGTCCCTCTGATCTAGCTCAATCCATTTTCCGATTCTGCAACCTATGATCGAGTTGTACCGTCAGGTCTATGTAGTCCGTACACCCCTCAGGGTGATTCACCACTTGCGCCAGCACATCCTTAAGTTCTTCACATAACCCTCGGTAAAAGAGTGTAGTCCTCTTCTCCTCTGGCCAGTTGGTCTGGGCTACAAGATGATTGAAGGTTGTTATATAGGTTAATAGATCTTGAATCCCTTGTCTGAGTGACAACTCGTTATCCAGAGCTTGTACTTGAGTATGACGGGCAAACAATTTCTCCATCTCATGTTGGAAATTCCCAAAGTTCCTGAGTAAAGGGTCATCTTGGTTTACCAAAGTTATAGACCAGTCCACCGCACTACCTCCTAAATACGAAAGTACAAACGCCACTTTGGCTTGGTCATTAGGAAAGGCTCCTGGTCTGCACAAAAAATGAAGGCGACATTGGTTCATAAATATAGCAAACTTGTTTGGGTCACCGATGAAGTGTTTCGGGAGGGGCTAGAGGCACTGCTCCAGGAAGAACCACCGGAACCGGTGTTGATTAGTGTGGTGTGGAAGAATGAGAAGAATGGGTTACTCCAGGAAGTGGAACCTGTCCTGCTTGTTCCTGTAGCATTTGTCTTGCCAATTTGTCAGTTGTTTCTCGGGTTACAATAAGATCTCTCCGTAATGCATTGGTTTTCTGTCTTGAAGCATGTACTTCAGCCCGTAATTCCCCTAGTAAGAGAGCTAACTGATCTGTTTCTGAAGATTCCAGCACGTCCAGGCAGAGAGTTTTTGAGGCTTCGCATTCTGTTACGCTCACCTGGTCTCTGCGAAGGCGTTGGGGCACGGTTGCAGCCCTCCCTGGATTTGAATAACCCCCCCTACAGGCCTCTCCCTCAGTAGAAAAGCTGTCAGCGGTGGTACATGGTGATGCTGCTCCTGCGTGGAGATAAGAGTGTGTGAGTGTGCCAATCTGTGATTGTTGTACCTCTCAAACACTTCTCCCCAAAGTACGGTTTCTGTGAGCATACGCTGGCCCATAAAGCTTATCTGTGAATTATGGAAGGTAAGCCCTCCATCCTGCTACTTCTGGCAGGGGCGCGTTGAATGGGTTCTAGTTCCTTCACTGATCCCTGATAAGGATTAGTCCATTTCAGCTGCGACTAGGCTTCTCCTTATGATTGGTAAGTCTTTATTGAGCTCTTGTGATTCTGTTTGTTCTGTTTAATGTCTTTATATGTTGCTCCTTATGCCCGCGATAATCTCTCTCTTCTGTTTTCTTCCCTTAAATGGAAATGCGGCCTCAATGCAGCTGTGAGACTCTAGACGCGGCCGGATGGAAGATTGATGCTACCGCAACGTTCGACAGCAGGTAAGTGATGGGTTAAGGAAAAGCGCGAAGTATGGCGAAGGGCAACCTTAAACTGATTGTTTTTTCGATGTCTAACCTTGTCTTCTGTTGGAGCGTGTTGTGCTGCGGTGCCAAGATGAATATTTCGGCGTACCGGAAAGTGTAAAGATGAATGCTCGGTACGCCGGAGAGATGTACAGGTAAGAACAGCTTCCCCCAGTTGGTAAGTATGCTGGCAGGAAGCAGGATGTCCAGGAAGCAGGGTCTTCAAAGGTAAGCAGGTCTGACCTCAGGCGACGGTGAGCGTTACGCTGCTGGTAAGTGCAGAATAACGCGTAGCGTCTGTCTTGATTATCAGGGCAGCTTATATAGCTGTGAATCCATTAGCAGCCACACCCAAGAATACACTTGGGGCTGCTTAATGGATGGAATATTCAAGGTTAAGGCATCTGAAGTGCTTAATGGATGGAATGTTCAAGGTTAATTCATCTGAAGTGCTTAATGGATGGAATGTTGAAGGTTAATGCATCTGAAGTGCTATGTCCATAATAAAAGCTTTTTTTGTGTTATATGGATGTTCTTATTTACTTTTGTTCATGAGCCTGGCGCAAAAGGCGCCAGGACAGCGTCCACCCAGGTCTCCTGTGCATGCGACCCCTGCATGCCTGTGCCCCTGACTTCATGGGCCTCATTAGGACCCTGGCGCTAAGTGTTTAACGGCGCCGTAAAAGGCTGCGGCTCTGTTTAACACTTGTCCCCTTACTACGAGGTCCCTTTGCGGGACCCGACCTGAACGGCTGGTCTAGACCAGCCGTTAAAGTAGGGACCCGCAAAGGGACCTTGGTGCTAAGTACGGTACCGCAATTAGCGGTACCGTACTTAGCACCTTCCCCATTCCCATAGAGCCCTATGGGGTGGAAATGGGAATGGGGAAGGGCCATGGTTCAATGGGGAATTACTTCCCCCCCCCAACCTTGGAATGGGGTGGTAATTCCCCATTGAACCATGGCGAACCCGTTACACCACTGGCACCAACCATGGTGCTAATAGCGCCATGGTTTAGCGCCAGTGTTGTAATGAGGGCCCATGACCATGACAGCCCCTGATGGGGGCATTACTTCTATGACTGTGGCTATTGGGTTTAGGGGGTGTGAGGTGCCGGAGCTTGTGTATTAGGCGTTCAGGGGTCTCAAGTTGTGGCAATGGCATGCAAAGAGTCTGTTGGCGAATGGGCAGGAGTTGAAGGAGTTGTTGAGGGTGGGTGATGTTGATGTTGCATGTGTTCAGGATACGTGGTTGAGATAGCGTACTAATTTCCACTTTCCGGGGTATGTGTTGTTTAGGAAGGATAGAGTGGCGGGTCGTGGGGGAGGGGTCTGTATTTTAGTGAAGACTAGTATTCAATGTTCTGTCCTTGAGTTTGGTGGGGAGTTGGAAATGATTGGTGTGAGGTTGTTTGTGGGTGTTAGTGTGTTGGTTGTTTTGAATTTTTGTAATCCGTGTAGGCCTCTTGATGCGGGGGCATTGCAGCGTGCCATGGTGCAGAGTGGCAGATATATTTTTTGTGGTGACTTTAATTGTCACAATACACTGTGGAATAGTCCTGTGACAGATGTCAATGGGACTAGTCTCGAGGTGCTGGCTGATGATTGCGGACTTGTTTTATTTAACTCACCAGGGCATACTAGGACTGATGTTCATACGGGTATGGGTCTTGCCTGGATTTGACCTGGGTATCGGGTTCTTTGTTCTCTAAGTGTTTGTGGAAATTGAGGACGGATGGGGAGATGGGGAGTGATCATGGGTCTATATCTGTGGAAGTAGATGTCAGGGTGTTGAAGTCGACGAGTCCTGCCCCGAGGGGTTGTAACTTCCCTAATTTGGATTGGGTGAAGTTTGAGGAGGGGTGTAGCAGGTTGCTGGGTGTGATGGGGTGGGTGGTGCCCTGTGGATGAGTTGGATTTGGCTTTGGTAGGCATCTTTCAGAGTGTTGTGGCGGATCTGGCCCCGGCTTAAGAATATAAGAGGGAGAGGGAGGCTATTCCACAGAAAGGAGCCCGCCGAGGAAAGTGTTTGACCACCAGCTCTCTGTTTAGCAAACAGTTTCACATGCAGGGAGTTGGTGCCAGAGGAACCGCAGTGGTCTAGAAGGGAAGTATTTGGTCAGGAAGCTTTGAAAATAGAGTGGTCCCCGGCCCCAGATAGCCTTGTGGATGATACAGAGGGATTTGAATGTAATCCGTGCTGAGACCGGGAGCCAGTGAAGGCTTTGTAGGGCAGGAGAGATGCGGTCCCTGGACTTGAGGCCAAATAAGTCTCAAGACCTTTCTCTTTACCTCTTCCTTCTCCTCCTCTCTTCCCTGCTTATCATACTGTAGCGTGACTGATGTGCAGGGCCCTTATGTATCCTCAGGGCCCTGACCCCCCCACACATCTCTCATCCCAGCCGCTGTCTCTTTTACTGCACTTACTTAGGCTCCCACGTTAGGTTGCACTTACGTTCTTTTCTTCTTAAGCACTTCACCCTGAGCACTATTCCATGAGCACCACAGCTCCTATCCCTTACCCATCCCTTCCCTATGCACTTGCACGTTCTGAACACTCACAAGGCATAACCGGTTTGTCTCTCCTCCCTGTTATTCTGATTCTTTGTACTATTAATTCAATTATTTATCTTTGTTGCAATTCATGTCTACCTTCCCCTTTCCCCACCCTGTTGCTCATAACTGCCTAACCTCCGGTTTTAACCCAGAGACTCGGGGTTTTCACGCTCTTCTCTGGGCCTCCGTGGAAGAGCTTGGAGTCTCCGGGTCCCAGAGTTGCTGCTTCTGAGGCTAGGAAGGTCTGGAGCAGTCAGCATTGAAGGAGCTATGGCGGCACTTGCAGCACATGCATCCCCGAAAAGGGTGTTTTTTAAATTATGCATGATTTTCTAAGTCAGGGTTACTTTTATTTGTTCCTGCCATAGAAGCACCGATTAAGGTCTTGCTAAAATGTTAAAGCGGTGTCTCAGCAGGATTATACAGGCTGCAGGCATTTTTCCCTCATTCTCGTGCGTGGTGGTGGTTGGTGCGTGCGTGGTGGTGGTTGGTGCGTGGTGGTGGTTGGTGCGTGGTGGTGGTGGTGGTTGGTACGTGCGTGGTGGTGGTGGTTGGTACGTGCGTGGTGGTGGTGGTTGGTGCGTGCGTGGTGGTTGGTGCGTGCGTGGTGGTGGTTGGTGCGTGGTGGTGGTTGGTACGTGCGTGGTGGTTGGTGCGTGGTGGTGGTCGGTATGTGCGTGGTGGTGGTGGTTGGTGCGTGCGTCGTGGTGGTTGGTGCGTGCGTCGTGGTGGTTGGTACGTGCGTCGTGGTGGTTGGTACGTGCGTCGTGGTGGTCGGTACGTGCGTCGTGGTGGTGGTCGGTACGTGCGTCGTGGTGGTGGTCGGTACGTGCGTCGTGGTGGTGGTTGGTACGTGCGTCGTGGTGGTGGTTGGTACGTGCATGGTGGTGGTTGGTATGTGCGTGGTGGTTGGTATGTGCGTGCTGGGTGACCCTGCCCGCCGTTATGAGTGGGCAGGGAATACTCTGGAGACAGCGGCTGCGGGTGGTGGTATGGGGGGGGCAATATGGCAGGGCAATATGGCGTATGTCCTGCTTCCTGCGCCTGGGAAGAGTGATACATTGAGCAGTAACGGGACCCATGGGTCTACAGGGATTGGTGGTGGTGCAACTGATAAGGGCTCCCTTATGAACGCTGGATGGGAAGGTGGGAAGAAGAATGGAAAGGGTGGTTGGTGGGAAAAGGAAGTTGGGTACAGGTGGTGGTCACCAGTCTCTGGCGTAGGGTTTGGCAGTTGTTGATGTTGGGGTCTCTTGGGGATGATGGTGGGGCACTGCTTCGGAGTAGGTCCCCTGTGGATCGGAGGGTGCAGGGCAGTGGGGGTCTGGTGGTGGACAGCAGTATTTGAGAAGGAATGAAGCTGCAGTTGAATCCATGGAGACAAAGTCAGGTTGGCAGGTGGTCATAAAGTTGGCAAAGCCTGATCTAGATCTTAGTGGTGTTAACCCTTTTGTGGTTTCTGAGTGAGTCCGGAAAGGAATTGGTGCTGTGCAGTCTTTTCAGGTAATTAGTGGGGGAATTTGTTGGTTAAGGGTGTGGGTGAGGTGACCAGGAACAAGGCGTTGGATATGGGATGTCTTAGTAGACATCGGGCTTCATTACGACTTCGGAGGTAGCCATGCCCTTAATAAGGGCATGGCTGCCTCCAAAATCGTGTCCGGGTTCCCTGAATGGGGAAATACTGGGCCATTCCGAGTATGGAGGGCCCGGTATTTCCTCCTTCAGGGAACCCGGGCCCGGGCCTTCCCCATTCCCATTCGACCACCTCATAGGGCTCAATGGGAATGGGGAGGGAGCTAACAACGGGCCCATTTTGAATGGGCTCGTTGTTAGCTCCCTGGCCCCTCGCGGGACCCGCTATGGTCATCTGAATAAACCAGACGTCCATAGCGGGTCCTGCGAGGGGACCTCGTAATAGTGCGGAGTGGGTTTAACGGTGCCGGCACCATTACCAGCGCCATTAAACCCATTCCGCACAAGTTGTAATGAGGCCCATCCTGTTACTGTGTCAGGGTGGTGTGGTATGTACGGGAGTGATTTATGGACTATGGACTACCTCTTTGTGTGCATGATAGGGATATGGTGAGTTCCTTGCAGAAGATGGGGGTTTTGGAGGTATGGAGGTTGGGGAGGAAAGATCCTGATGGCTGTGTAATTTCTACGACTGTGACTATTCGGTTTAGGGGGAGTGAGGTGCCGGAGCATGTGTTTTTGGGGTTTCAGTGTTTTCGGGTGAAGCCATATGTCCCAGCCCTCCTTAGGTGCTATAAGTGTCAGGAGTATGGTCACATAGCACGGTCTTGTAGGAGGGAGAGGAGGTGGGGGAAGTGTGGTGGGCCCCATGATATTAAGGAGTGTGTGTCAGATTGTACACCGAAGTGTTGCAATTGTGGTGGGGATCATGTTGCTTTTTTTAGAGGGTGTGTTGCTCAGGTGGAGGCCTGTAAGGTTGTGAGCACTAAGGTGAGTCAAAACATCAGTTATGCAACACCAGTTCAGAAGGTATGGGAGGAGCAGGTGGTGGTGGGTATTCCTGCTGCAGTGGTGAAACAGGTGGAGGTAGGGGAGGTTCAGTCTTTGGGGGTTGAGGGAGTGATTGGAGGGGGTGTTACTATAAGAATGGCGGATTTGTTGTGTTTTATTATTGCAACTATTAATATGACAGCTGGTTGTCAGTCGAAATTGGACAGGTTACAGGCGGTGGTGAAGGCAGCAAATATGTATTTAAGGATTGGAAATCTCACAGATAAGGATGTACATAAGATGAGTGGTGGTGATGTTCCCCATTAGGGTTCAGGGGTCTGAGGTTGTGGCAATGGAATGCGAGGAGTTTGTTGGCGAATGGGCAGGAGTTGAAGAAAGAGTTGGTGAAAGTGGGTGATGTTGATGTCGTATGTGTTCAGGAGACATGGTTAAGAGAGGGTATTCATTTTCGTTTTCCGGGATATGTGTTGTTTAGGAAAGATAGAGTGGCGGGTTGTGGGGGAGGAGTATGCATTTTGGTGAAGATTGGTATTCAATGTTCTGTCCTTGAGTTTGGAGGGGAATTGGAGTTGATTAGAGTGAGGTTATTTACGGGTTTTGATGTGTTGGTGATTTCAAATTTCTATAATCTGTGTAGACCTCTTGACTTGGGGGCTTTACAGCAGCCCTTGAGGCAGCATGACAAATATATTCTTTGTGGGGATTTTAACTGTCATAATACGTTGTGGAATAGTGCTGTGACAGATGTTAATGGGGCTAATTTGGAGGTGCTGGCTGATGAGTGTGGACTTGTTTTATTGAACTCGCCAGGGCATACTAGGACTGACATTCATACCGGAATGAGATCTTGTTTGGATTTGACATGGGTATCGGCATCTATGGTTTCTAAGTGTGTTTGGAAACTGAGGATGGATGGGGAGATGGGGAGTGATCACGGGTCTATATCGGTAGAGGTAGGAGTCAGGGTGGTGAAGTCGGCAGGTCCTGCCCCGAGGGGGGGGGGGAACTTCCGTAATTTGGATTGGGCGATGTTTGGAGAGGGGTGTAGCAGGTTGATGGGTATGATGGGTTTCAGTGATGCTCAGGGGGTGGGGGTGCATACCACTGTGGATGCAATGGATTTGGCTCTGCAAGATATCTTTCGGAGTGTTGTGGCAGAATTGGCCCCGGCTCGAGGTAAGATCTTCCGGAGACCTGAGGTCCCGTGGTGGTTGTCAGAATGTACAGCGGTAGTTCAGGATGGAAAAGGAAGCGGCGGAAGGCCATGTATACTAAAGCGGTGGCGGACATTGTTGCATATAAAAAGGCTAGGGCACTGGTGCAGAGGGTGATTCGATGTCATAAGCGCATGTACTGGAGGAATTTTTGTAGTACTCTCTCTAGTGATACATTTTTATCAAAGGTGTGGGCAAGGTTTCGGCATATGTCCAGGCAGGCGAGAGGCGGCACTCGGATTTCAGTGATTACAGATGCGGGGTGTGACATGGTGGATGATGGTGGTAAAGCAAAGGCATTTGGAAAGTATTTTGCGGGTGTGCACAGCACGGAAAATTATTCCCTGGTGTCCAGACGGAAAATGGCAGAGTGAGTTGCGGGCTGTGGTAAGGGCTGATGGGATTCAAGTCCGGGGGAGGATGGGGTACAGTATATTTATTTGCAGCATTTGCCGGATGTTTGCTTGCTGGAGGTGTTGCGGCTGTTTAATGTTGTGTGGGATCATGGTACATTGCCTAGTGGGTGGAAGAGGGGTGTCATCCTTCCAATTCTGAAATTGGGGAAGCCAGCTGGTTTGTGCGGGTCCTATCGTCCCATTGCTCTGACATCTGTGTTGTGCAAGGTGATGGAAAAAAATGGTGTGTGGCCGTCTGGTGCACTTTCTGGAGTCGGAGCAGTGTGTATCAGCATGGGTTTTGTAAATCTAGATCTGTGATGGATGTGGTTGTGGGATTGGCAACAGATGTGGAGGAGGCATTGTCCTGTCGGGAAATGGTGGGGCAATCTTTGTTGATATGGAGAAGGCGTATGATATGGTGTGGAGGGATGGGTTGCTATTTGTGTTGCGAAAGAATGGTGTTGAGGGGAAGATGTTTTCCTGGATTAAGGATTTTCTGATGAATAGGGCGTTTCGAGTGCGTGTTGGGGACGCATTGTCCCGAGAGTTTTTGATGGAAAATGGGACGCCTCAGGGTAGTGTTATCAGCTCTATTTTGTTTCTTGTAGCGGTGGATGACCTTATAGAGAGAGTTCGGGAATGTGGTTGTCAGGTGGGATTCTATGCAGATGATGGAGTGATTTGGGTTAGGGATAAGGTGGGAGGAGTGATTAAAGGAAAGTTGCAAGAGGCTTTGGAGGTAATGGAAAGGTGGTGTCAGGATTGGGGATTTAAGGTGTCCTCCTCTAAAACGGTGTGTATGTTGTTCAACAGACAGCGTAGTGGTGTCAGTTTGGAACTCAAGTACAGCGGGGATGAGTTGGTTCGGGTGACGGAATTTCGGTATCTTGGTGTGCTCTTGGATCCGTGCCTGTCATGGAAGTTGCAAGTGGAAAAGACGGTGGCAAAGTGTAAATAGCGTCTTAATTTGTACAAGGCGGTGTCGGGTCAGGAGTGGGGTGGATGGCAGAGAAGTATGAGGAATGTTGTATGTGGGGTTGGTCAGGAGTGTGCTGAAGTTCGGAGTTCAGCTGTAGTGCAGTTATAGTAGGACTCAGCTTAATGTGTTGGATGGTGTCCAGGCAAGGGCAATGATAATTGTGACTGGGACTGTTCGGTCATCCCCCGCAGAGGCCGTGCAAGTGTTGGCAGGGATGTTGCCAATGGATTTGAGACGGGAGAAGCTGAGTGCTAGGTATTGGCTGCGTTGTAAATCCCTCAGTGTGTGGCATCCTGTGAAGAAGTGTCTGCAGGTTAATTGGATGCATGCTTATAAGAGTGGGAGTTGGGAGAGGAAAGGGGGACTTTTGGATTCCATGCAGACAGGCTGGTGAAACGATTGGGGGTGGAGGGGTTGTGTATGGTTGAAGATGTGGATAGGGTTGTTGGACCGATTTGGATGCAGTATGATCCAATTGTCTGTTTGGATCTGGGCAAGGTGGTGATAGAGGCATGATTAAGAGATTGGCGGTGCAGTATGTGGAGGGGAAAGTTGGCGCTCAAGTAAATACGGATGGTTCCAGGGATCCGGAGAGGAACAGGGTTGGTATGGCTTGCTAGTTTCATGCGGATGAGGAGCTTTGGGTGGCTAGGTTGTCGGATGATGTATCGGCTGAGTTAATGGCTATTAATATGGCGGTGCTTCGGATTATAGGGAAACAGTTGTCTAGGGTGGTGGTGTTTGTGGATTCGAGTGCGTTGTTGGCTATCAAGGAGGGGAATTGTGATAGGAGGGACATAGTTGTGCTCATTAGACAGCGATTAGAGGAGTGTGTTGCAGGGGGTACCGTGGTGGAGTTGGCTTAGGTTCCCAGTCGTCGTGGGGTCTTGGGTAATGAGATGGTGGATCGGGCTGCGTATGGGGATGTGGATGTGAAAGTTCCATTGAGTGTGGCTGAGATACAGGTGATGGTGCGTGGAAAAATTAAGGATATGTGGTAGGATCAATGGGATATGAGTTCAAAGGGACGGCAGTTCTATGCAGTATGCAGGGAAGTGCGGGTTCGGGCGTTTGAGGGGGGGTAGAGTTGACACGAAGAGAGGAAACTATTTTGAATCGCCTTACTCTGGGTCATGCGGGGTTGGCGGGATGGAAGTGTTTGCTGGGTAGAGTTACTTCAGCAGCACGCGAGGCTTGAGGGGGCCCAGAGACTGTGTCTCATTATATGTTGGACTGTGTGAGGTTTGATGTGCAGCGGGAATTACTCAGAGTCCTGATGAGTGGCAGTGGGGTGGTTGTACAGGGGTTATATGATCTGTTCAGTTGGAAAAGAAGGGTGGTGGATGAGCAGTGTAGGTTCCTGCTTCAGTTTGTGTGGGAGACTGGGAAGTGGGATGAGATCTAGTGGAGGTCGATGGCTGATTGGTGCTCTTTTTGGTGAACATCATCTTAATAGATGGAAATCGCGAGCTTCAGATTTCTGGAGTCATCCTAACACGAAGAAGAAGAAGAAGTCACTCTGCGAGGCTCTGAGAGGAGGGTGTGTTCATGGCCCCCCAGTCCTCCCCTCTTCCTCAGCTCAGGATCTAGGGTGAAAACGCTGCACCAATGAGGAAGCAGTGATTATGCAGATACATGGCGGGAGGCCAGTCTTCACCCCTGGGGTGAGAAGAGTCCATAGGAGGCATCTTGCCTTGCCTCTGCTTTCCCTTCTCAAGCCTTTCGCTGTCTGTGCTATGGGGGGAGGAGTAGTCTACACCCCTGGGGTGAGAAGAGTCTATAGGAGGCATCTAGCCTTGCCTCTGCTTTCCCTTCTCAAGCCTTTCGCTGTCTGTGCTATGGGGGGGAGGAGTAGTCTACACCCCTGGGGTGAGAAGAGTCTACACCCCTGGGGTGAGAAAAGTCTACAGGAGGCATCTTGCCTTGTCTCTGTTTTCCCTTCTCAGGGCTTTCTCCTCTCTGTGCTATACGGTGGGTTTGGGGAGAGGGGGTGATGAGTCTGTGGTGAGAAGAGTCTATAGGAGGCATCTTGCCTTGCCTCTGCTGTCCTTTCTCAAGCCTTTGTCCTGTCTGTGCCATGGGGGGTAGTCTACACCCCTGGGATGAGAAGAGTCTTTATAGGAAACGTCTTGCCTTGTCTCCCCTTGCCTTGCTTTCCCTTCTCAAGCCTTTCTACTGTATGTGCTATGGGGAGGTAGTCTACACCCCTGGGATGAGAAGAGTCTATAGGAGGCATCTTGCCTTGTCTGTTTTCCCTTCTCAAGCCTTTCTTCTGTATGTGCTATGGGGGGTAGTCTACACCCCTGGGGTGAGAAGAGTCTATAGGAGGCATATCGCCTTGTCTCTGCTTTCCCTTCTCAGGCCTTTCTCCTGTCTGTGCTATGGGGGGGGGTAGTCTACGCCCCTGGTGTGAGAAGTGTCTATAGGAGGCATCCTGCCTTGCCTCTGCTTTCCCTTCTCAAGCCGTTCACCTGTCTGTGCTATGGGGGGGGGGTAGTCTACACCCCTGTGGTGAGAAGGGTCTATAGCAGGCCTCTTGCCTTGCCTCTGCTTTCTAATGGGGGAGGCCGGACGGGGGTTGGGGGTGCTATACTGGGAGGAATGGGGGTGATATACTGAGAGGAAGGGGTGATATAGGCAGCATCTGGATATATGGAAATGCTTGTAGTATTTACTTGAGATCATTCTTATTGTAGATGAATTAATCATATGATAATGTTTGCTTTCTCCAGACCTGAAAACTCTCTTGGTGTGACCTTGTATTCATCAATAAGTAAGAAGCACAGACTACAAAAGGTAAATAACTACTGTCTCTCTGCACACATTGTGCTTTGCTTATGAAGCAGATGCCCCCCCCCTTCCATATTCCATTTCTCTATTATTTTTCCTCCCCTCGGACCAAGTGCTGAACCAGAAGTGGCCCTGGAGAATGTTTTCAAAGTGGCCCCATGTTGCACTGAGGAGAGAAGCATAACAAGCAACCCCAGCCCTCAACAGAGAGTTTGAATGGGGGCAAAAGTGTGCATTTCAATGCACATTATCTCGAAAAGCTTTTTATTTTAGAGCTGATGCAGACAAAGTGCCTTTCCACCCAAACCAAAAACCTATAGATATCCAATAATCTCTGTTCCCCGCCACCTTTGCCCCTTTCATAGCATTGGCAGCGATCAAAACCAGCTCTGTTGAAGTCCGCCTCCCCCATCCATGCTGGACACAATAATGAATAGATGTCTTTTCAAGGGCAACATCGGCATTCCACAGTGATGGCATTTGTGTTCCAGCATAGACTCAAGGCCTGATCTGATAATAGCAGGCACGAGGCTGGTTTACTACCTTTATTATAGATGCAGGACACGGGGCAGGTACATCTACCCCATAATAGGCTCAAGGCCTGATCTAATAATAGCAGGCACGAGGCTGGTTTACTACCTTTATTATAGGTGCAGGACACAGAGCAGGTACATCTACCCCAGCATAGGCTCAAGGCCTGATCTAATAATAGCAGGCATGAGGCTGGCTTACTACCTTTAGTATAGATGCAGGACACAGGGCAGGTACATCGACCCCTTCATAGGCTCAAGGCCTGATCTAATAATAGCAGGCACAAGGCTGGTTTATTACCTTTAGTATAGATGCAGGAAACAGGGCAGGTGCATCTACCCCAGCATAGGCTCAAGGCCTGATCTAATAATAGCAGGCACGAGGCTGGCTTACTACCTTTAGTATAGATGCAGGACACAGAGCAGGTACCAGAGCATAGGCTCAAGGCCTGATCTAATAATAGCAGGCATGAGGCTAGTTTACTACCTGCAGTATAGATGCATGACTCAGAGCAGGTACATCTACCCCAGCATAGGCTCAATGCCTGATCTAATAATAGCAGGCACGAGGCTGGCTTACTACCTTTAGTATAGATGCAGGATACGGAGCAGGTACATCTACCCCAGCATAGGCTCAAGGCCGGATCTAATAATAGCAGGCACAAGGCTGGTTTACTACCTTTAGTATAGATGCAGGACACTGAGCTGGTACATCTACCCCAGCATAGGCTCAAGGCCCGATCTAATAATAGCAGGCACAAGGCTGGTTTACTACCTTTATTATAGATGCAGGACACAGAGCAGGTTAATCTACCCTAGCATAGGCTCAAGGCCTGATCTAATAATAGCAGGCACGAGGTTGGCTTACTACCTTTAGTATAGATGCATGACACAGAGCAGGTACATCTACCCCATGATAGGCTCAAGGCCTGATCTAATAATAGCAGGCACAAGGCTGGTTTACTACCTTTATTATAGGTGCAGGACACAGAGCAGGTGCAGATACCCTAGCATAGGCTCAAGGCCTGATCTAATGATAGCAGGCATGAGGCTAGTTTACTACCTGTAGTATAGATGCAGGACTCAGAGCAGGTACATCTACCCCAGCATAGGCTCAAGGCCTGATCTAATAATAGCAGGCATCAAGGCTGGTTTACTTTCTTTATTATAGATGTAGGACACAGAGCAGGTACATCTACCCCAGCATAGGCTCAAGGCCTGATCTAATAATAGCAGGCACGAGGCTGGTTTACTGCCTTTAGTCAAGATGTAGGACACAGGGCAGGTACATCTACCCCAGCATAGGCTCAAGGCCTGATCTAAAAATAGCAGGCACGAGGCTGGTTTACTACCTTTTTTATAGATGCAGGACACAGGGCAGGTACATCTACCCCAGCAAAGGCTCAATGCCTGATCTAATAGTAGCAGGCACGAGGATGGCTTACTACCTTTAGTATAGATGTAGGACACAGAGCAGGTACATCTACCCCAGCATAGGCTCAAGGCCTGATCTAATAATAGCAGGCACCAGGATGGCTTACTACCTTTAGTATAGATGTAGGACACAGAGCAGGTACATCTACCCTGCATAGGCTCAAGGCCTGATCTAATAATAGCAGGCACGAGGCTGGTTAACTACCTTTAGTATAGATGCAGGACACAGAGCAGGTGCATCTACCCCAGCATAGGCTCAAGGCCTGATCTAATAATAGCAGGCACAAGGCTGGCTTACTACCTTTAGTATAGATGCAGGACACAGGGCAGGTACATCTACCCAGCATAGGCTCAAGGCCTGATCTAATAATAGCAGGCACGAGGCTGGCTTACTACCTTTAGTATAGATGCAGGACACAGGGCAGGTACATCTACCCCAGCATAGGCTCAAGGCCTGATCTAATAATAGCAGGCACAAGGCTGGCTTACTGCCTTTTAGTATAGATGCAGGACACAGAGCAGGTACATCTACCGCAGCATAGGCTCAAGGCCTGATCTAGTAATAGCAGGCACGAGGCTGGTTTACCTCCTTTAGTATAGATGCAGGACACAGGGCAGGTACATCTACCCCATGATAGGCTCAAGGCCTGATCTAATAATAGCAGGCACGAGGCTGGCTTACTACCTTTATTATAGATGCAGGACACAGAGCAGGTACATCTACCCTGCATAGGCTCAAGGCCTGATCTAATAATAGCAGGCACGAGGCTGGCTTACTACCTTTATTATAGATGCAGGACACAGAGCAGGTACATCTACCCCATAATAGGCTCAAGGCCTGATCTAATAATAGCAGGCACGAGGCTGGTTTACTACCTTTATTATAGGTGCAGGACACAGAGCAGGTACATCTACCCCAGCATAGGCTCAAGGCCTGATCTAATAATAGCAGGCATGAGGCTGGCTTACTACCTTTAGTATAGATGCAGGACACAGGGCAGGTACATCGACCCCTTCATAGGCTCAAGGCCTGATCTAATAATAGCAGGCACAAGGCTGGTTTATTACCTTTAGTATAGATGCAGGAAACAGGGCAGGTGCATCTACCCCAGCATAGGCTCAAGGCCTGATCTAATAATAGCAGGCACGAGGCTGGCTTACTACCTTTAGTATAGATGCAGGACACAGAGCAGGTACCAGAGCATAGGCTCAAGGCCTGATCTAATAATAGCAGGCATGAGGCTAGTTTACTACCTGCAGTATAGATGCATGACTCAGAGCAGGTACATCTACCCCAGCATAGGCTCAATGCCTGATCTAATAATAGCAGGCACGAGGCTGGCTTACTACCTTTAGTATAGATGCAGGATACGGAGCAGGTACATCTACCCCAGCATAGGCTCAAGGCCGGATCTAATAATAGCAGGCACAAGGCTGGTTTACTACCTTTAGTATAGATGCAGGACACTGAGCTGGTACATCTACCCCAGCATAGGCTCAAGGCCCGATCTAATAATAGCAGGCACAAGGCTGGTTTACTACCTTTATTATAGATGCAGGACACAGAGCAGGTTAATCTACCCTAGCATAGGCTCAAGGCCTGATCTAATAATAGCAGGCACGAGGTTGGCTTACTACCTTTAGTATAGATGCATGACACAGAGCAGGTACATCTACCCCATGATAGGCTCAAGGCCTGATCTAATAATAGCAGGCACAAGGCTGGTTTACTACCTTTATTATAGGTGCAGGACACAGAGCAGGTGCAGATACCCTAGCATAGGCTCAAGGCCTGATCTAATGATAGCAGGCATGAGGCTAGTTTACTACCTGTAGTATAGATGCAGGACTCAGAGCAGGTACATTTACCCCAGCAAAGGCTCAATGCCTGATCTAAAAATAGCAGGCACGAGGCTGGTTTACTACCTTTTTTATAGATGCAGGACACAGGGCAGGTACATCTACCCCAGCAAAGGCTCAATGCCTGATCTAATAGTAGCAGGCACGAGGATGGCTTACTACCTTTAGTATAGATGTAGGACACAGAGCAGGTACATCTACCCCAGCATAGGCTCAAGGCCTGATCTAATAATAGCAGGCACCAGGATGGCTTACTACCTTTAGTATAGATGTAGGACACAGAGCAGGTACATCTACCCTGCATAGGCTCAAGGCCTGATCTAATAATAGCAGGCACGAGGCTGGTTAACTACCTTTAGTATAGATGCAGGACACAGAGCAGGTGCATCTACCCCAGCATAGGCTCAAGGCCTGATCTAATAATAGCAGGCACAAGGCTGGCTTACTACCTTTAGTATAGATGCAGGACACAGGGCAGGTACATCTACCCAGCATAGGCTCAAGGCCTGATCTAATAATAGCAGGCACGAGGCTGGCTTACTACCTTTAGTATAGATGCAGGACACAGGGCAGGTACATCTACCCCAGCATAGGCTCAAGGCCTGATCTAATAATAGCAGGCACAAGGCTGGCTTACTGCCTTTTAGTATAGATGCAGGACACAGGGCAGGTACATCTACCCCAGCATAGGCTCAAGGCCTGATCTAATAATAGCAGGCACGAGGCTGGCTTACCACCTTTAGTATAGATGCATGACACAGAGCAGGTACATCTACCGCAGCATAGGCTCAAGGCCTGATCTAGTAATAGCAGGCACGAGGCTGGTTTACCTCCTTTAGTATAGATGCAGGACACAGGGCAGGTACATCTACCCCATGATAGGCTCAAGGCCTGATCTAATAATAGCAGGCACGAGGCTGGCTTACTACCTTTATTATAGATGCAGGACACAGAGCAGGTACATCTACCCTGCATAGGCTCAAGGCCTGATCTAATAATAGCAGGCACGAGGCTGGCTTACTACCTTTATTATAGATGCAGGACACAGAGCAGGTACATCTACCCCAGCATAGGCTCAAGGCCTGATCTAATAATAGCAGGCACAAGGCTGGCTTACTGCCTTTTAGTATAGATGCAGGACACAGGGCAGGTACATCTACCCCAGCATATGCTCAAGGCCTGATCTAATAATAGCAGACACGAGGCTGGTTTACTACCTTTTATTATAGATGCAGGACACAGGGCATGTACATCTGCCCCAGCATAGGCTCAAGGCCTGATCTAATAATAGCAGGCACGAGGCTGGCTTACCACCTTTAGTATAGATGCATGACACAGAGCAGGTACATCTACCCCAGCATAGGCTCAAGGCCTGATCTAATAATAGCAGGCACAAGGCTGGTTTACCTCCTTTAGTATAGATGCAGGACACAGGGCAGGTACATCTACCCCATCATAGGCTCAAGGCCTGATCTAATAATAGCAGGCACAAGGCTGGTTTACCTCCTTTAGTATAGATGCAGGATACAGGACAGGTACATCTACCCCAGCATAGGCTCAGGGCCTGATCTAGTAATAGCAGGCACGAGGCTGTCTTACTACCTTTAGCATAGATGCAGGACACAGAGTAGGTACATGTACCCCAGCATAGGCTCAATGCCTGATCTAATAGTAGCAGGCACGAGGATGGCTTACTACCTTTAGTATAGATGTTGGACACAGAGCATGTACATCTACCCTGCATAGGCTCAAGGCCTGATCTAATAATAGCAGGCACGAGGCTGGCTTACTACCTTTATTATAGATGCAGGACACAGAGCAGGTACATCTACCCCAGCATAGGCTCAAGGCCTGATCTAATAATAGCAGGCACAAGGCTGGCTTACTGCCTTTTAGTATAGATGCAGGACACAGGGCAGGTACATCTGCCCCAGCATAGGCTCAAGGCCTGATCTAATAATAGCAGGCACGAGGCTGGCTTACCACCTTTAGTATAGATGCATGACACAGAGCAGGTACATCTACCCCAGCATAGGCTCAAGGCCTGATCTAATACTAGCAGGCACAAGGCTGGTTTACCTCCTTTAGTATAGATGCAGGACACAGGGCAGGTACATCTACCCCATCATAGGCTCAAGGCCTGATCTAATAATAGCAGGCACGAGGCTAGCTTACTACCTTTATTATAGATGCAGGACACAGAGCAGGTACATCTACCCCAGCATAGGCTCAAGGCTTGATCTAATAATGGCAGGCATCAAGGCTGGTTTACTTTCTTTATTATAGATGTAGGACACAGAGCAGGTACATCTACCCCAGGATAGGCACAGGGCCTGTTCTCAGCACTGAGTATGTCTGTTTACCAGCTCTGTAGTCCGGCTTTGCTGGTGAAGATGCAGCTCGGGTATCCTCAGTCACTCTGCGAAGTTCTGAGCAGTGGTTTTATTCCTGAGGCTTCTTGCCCTCTCTCTTGCTCATTTACATCTCAAATGCTGTATGGTGAAAACGAAGCAGTATGGCTATTCCACACCCTTGTAGTGCAAAGGGAGTTTTTTTTAGGAGAAATGTTGACTTGTCTCTGCTTTTCCTACGCAAACCTTCTATTAAGCATTTCTCCTGTGTATGTGATGGAGAGCGGGTTATGAGGGTGGAGGATGAGATACGCAGCTCTTTCTTTGGACATTTTGATTATATATTTTCTCCATCATATAAATGCTTGCAGTATGAAGATGAATTAATTGTATAATGTTTGCTTTCCACAGGGTTGAATACATTATTGGTGTGTCGTCGTGTTTAGCAAAAGTAAGAATCACAGACCATAAAAGGTAAACAGGTGCTGTGATATATGTATGTCCCTCTAAATAACTGCTGCAATATATGTATGTCTCTCTGTACACACTGCTATTTGTTTATTAGGCATCATGTCTCCTGCCCTGCCTGCCTGTGCCCTGCCTGTTGCCTCTTCCATTTCTCTAGTCTTCTTCCTCCCCTCGTGCCATGCGCTGGACCAGGTACCATAAGTAGCCCTGGAAAAGGTTCTCAAAGTGGCCCCATGTCACAACGAATATAGAAGCATAAGAAGCAATCCCAGCCCCTTAACAAGACTTTAAATGTGGGTAAAAATGTGTATTTCAAAGCACATTATCCATATACATTGATTAAAATGTAATTTTGAAAAAAAACATTTTTTAGGGGTTGGTACAGACAAATGTGCCTTACCATCCAGGCCAAATATAGCTATCCCAGAATCTCTGCCCCCCCCCCTTCGCCTCTGACACAACCCATAGCTTGACAAACTGATCTGGTTGCAATAAAAAAAACAGCTTTCTCTGTGTCCCCCTCATCTATGCTGGACACAGAATAATGAACAGATGGCTTTTCAAGCGCAACATAAGCATTCCACAATGAGAGTATTTGTGTTCTAGCATAGGTACAGGATCGGTGCTACTGATAGGTACGCAGCAGGTGTACGGGTTGTAGTATAGATGTAGGACTCAGAGCAGATACATCTACCCCAGCATAGATACATAACTCAGATTAGTAGCCTCATGGTGTAGCATGGCTTGTTCGCCGACTTGAGGCACTGGCGCAAATCAAAAACTGCATCTAATCACTCTTCCTATTTCTCCTACCACACTCTCTACGACAATTGTCCAATCTCTGCAAAGCGTGCCTACTTTTATGATCTTCTTCACACCCAATCTACCCACCCCAGGCATCTTTTTCAAACTCTTACACGGTTGCACTCCCCTCACTCTCCTGATCACTCTCTTAACTCGACCCTGTCTGCCTTTGATTTTGCTAACTTTTCTTCAAAAGTTCTTTCTCTTCGTCAAGACATTGAAGCCTCTCTTCCCCCAACCACTTTACCTCCTTCTCCCCCACCCCTTCTGTTTTCATTTCTAGCTTTGCCCCTGTTTCCAACAGAGATGTACTTCTCTTGTTAGCCAAAGCCCATCCCACTGCCACTCCTATCGATCCAATTCCATCTGCTCTTATACCTAAGGTTTACCCTCTTCTTATACCTTACCTTGTTTCTTTCTCTACTACTTCTCTTTCTACCTCTGTTTTTCCTATGTTCTTTAAGCACGCAACTATTATTCCTATCTTGAAAAACCCCACAGCTAATCCTCTCATTGTTTCTAAAATCCGTCCTAACCCCTTCTACCCTATCTCTCTACTAGAGCATCATGTGTACTCTCAGATTTCATCCTTGGTCACTGATCCTTTTCTTCCTCGTTTTCAGTCTGGCTTCCGTCCCCTTCATTCTACCGTTAGGCAAGATTACATGCAGTACCCTTTGGGTGCACTACCATAACCTTGACCTCCTGGCAATAGCGGCCCAACCTTTGGTATAAGTCTGAACTACACAGGTTGGTAGTGTGGCCGAACCGCCAGGCTTATCTCAAGAGGGGTCAATTTGAACAGTAAGTTTGTAATAGAGTTTCACAGTAGCAGGTATTCAAATAAACAGTTACACTTAAGGTTTCTTGATTAAATAATTATTAATTTAACAGATGGGCCTCATTATGAGTCCGGCGGTAGCCGTGACGGTAAAAATGGCACGGCTGCCGCCGGAGTCATTTCTGTTCTGGCGCCCGGCAATGGGGACTCACTGAGGCATAACAGCCCCGACAGTCCCGGTAATTCCCCATTGCAGGGTGCCAGAATAAATTATTCCCCATTCCCATTCCAGTCCCATTGGACTCAATGGGAATGTGGGGGACGGATGCACCGTTACCATTCGGGATTGAGGCCGATGCAACCGTCAAGTTCTGCGAGCGGGTGCCGTTCTGCCTGCCAGGTCAGACCTGGCAGGCTGAACGGCACCCGCTCGCAGTAGCTTACCAGCACCGTTGTTACCGGACCAGCAGACTCATAATGAGGCCCGGTTATATAAGCCTTCTCCAGAAGGAAGCAAATCACATGTAACTTTTAAGTATACTTCAAAACACACTTTCAGTTGATTTAAATCAGTTGATAACCATTGGGGATGGCACACAGACACTTCCTACACCCTGAGGTGACTTAAATAGCTAGGACACTGTGGAGATTGATTTATCACTGGTACATTTAGAGCAATACTGTTTTGTGCAAAGGTTAGATATAGGACGAAAACATAGGTTAACACAACATTCCATAAACTGGTAAGTACTTTTAAAACCCTCCAATGCAAAGTGAATTAACCCTTTCCTGGGGAAAGGTAAATGCAGCTAGTTGGAGGTAGAAGAGTCTTTCAGGGAATCAGGCAATCTACTGTTAATTTTGCAAAGTCTAGAGAAGCTGAAGATCTTCGGATAGGTGAATAAATGTCTTGCACACATTTTCAAAAGAGTTTGTGGAAATAAAGAGCACTTGAAAGGCCACAAGCTGTTTAGACTTGTTTAAGGCAAAGATGCAAGCAACTCTGCAAGGCAACCAAGACAAGTCTCAACTGAGAACAAGCAAGGCTACACAACAAGAGGTACGTCCTCTTAGGTTTACAGTACCTTTAGAATGGAGAAAACCCACTCCTGGGTTTGAGTCTTAGGGGTGGCCCAGTCTTGTAAAGCTTGTACCTTGCTAGACAATGGCCTTATTTCACCTCCTCCTCCCTCATGTCGAAGGTAGACCACTTTACTCTGACCAATCTGATATTTGCTAGCCTTTATGGTCAGTTGGGCCTGTTCAAGAGCCTGCAAAACATATGGTCAAGATGGTCTTCCCAAGTAGGGCTGAACACTGCAATGTCATCCAAGTATGCCATGCAGAAGTCCTCCATCCCATTCAGAACACGATTCACCATCCTTTGGAATGTAGCAGGTGCATTTTATAGTCCAAAAGGCATAACCTCCTCCTGGGGTTGAAAACACAATTTTCTCGTTGGCATGGTCTGTCCGAGCTATTTGCCAATAGCCTGATGTTGGGTCAAATGTGTTGAGGTACTTGGCTGAACCAAGTTTGTCCACCAGCACCTCTGTCCTTGGTAAAGGATGGGCATCAGTCGTGGTGACTGCATTAAGAGCTCTATAATCCATGATCCTACCTTTGGCACTAGTACAACTGCACTAGCCCATGGACTTGTAGCTGGCTCTATTACCCCGAGATCCAGCATCTTCTTGACCTCTTCCTTTATCTGAGTTCTTACATGGTCTGATATTCTGTAACCCCTGCTTTTCCTTTTAAATTGTTTTTATTGCATTGTTTAAAACAGAAACAGTGGGACTACAACATTGTCCCTTCCCCTTCCATCCCTTATCCCCCCCCCCACTCTCACTTCACCGGTGGTAATTGTATATCTTTTAGAGGGTATGTCCTTCGGGTCTTGTCTCCTCATGTAAACATGTCTAAAATTCTAATTTTGTGTGGGCACCATTCTAGCATGTAATCACTTTGTAGATATTCTAGGACCAGCCCCCAGTGTGATAGTTTTGCCGGGCCCCTTAAATGTTATAGGTTATGTGCTCCATTACTATGAATAGCCAAACTCTATGTAGCCAATCTATCGTGGATGGCGGTGATTTCTGTTTCCTTCTTTGGGCTATTGTTAGCCAGGCGCGGTAAGGAGACCCATGAAGTTTCTCTTCTGAGTCTTTGTCATCGACTTATCTCGGGGATCCCACATGCCGCACATCCATACCTCTTCTTTTAGGTTTTCCGCTCCTTTAAACATCCCTTGCATTTGGGTTTTTATTTCCGTCCAGAAATTTTGTAGTTTCGGGCAGTCCCACCAGATGTGCCTCCATGCGCCCTCTGCGTCGCCATCCCGCCAGCATTTATTTTGTTTAGTGTTGTACATTCTGTGTAATCTTTCTGGTGTATAATGCCTTTGGATCATTATCTTTGTCCATGCTTCTCTGGTCTGGATCGCCCAAGTCCATTTGGGGATTATTTGCCAGACATAAACCCACTGTTCTCTCGAGATCTCTCTCCTCGGTGTTGTTTCCCACCTCTTCATATAAAGCCATTTTGTGTCTTCTGCCTGGGCGTTTGTTTAATTTGTACACTGTTGAGACACATTTATTGTCTCCTGGGTGTGACATAATATATGTCTCGAATGGAGTGAGATGTCTTGTTGCCGCCTGACTTATCCTTGGGGTATAAAGCCAGTGGTGTAGTTGTTCATATTTGTATCTATCTTTTTCGTGGGACCGAGAAGTGCACAGCATTCCGTGAATGTTCTAATCTGTTTATCTTCGTACATGTTCCCCACTTTTGTGCATTCCGATTCTATCCATTTCTGGAATGTCCCTTTCTCTGTGCCCGGTTGAAATTCCGGGTTTTCAAACATTGGCATGAAGGGGGCTGGATTTATGGTCAGTGTTTCTTTGTCGCCCTGTTCCATATTTCCAGCGAAGCACTCATGATCTCACTTATGCTATCCATAACAGATGCTGTAGGGTTTTCCTTGCCACCGCCCTGTCTTGTGCTACCCACGTCTTCTCGGATTTGTTGGGGATCCATTCTTTTAAGACCCACATCTGTGCTGCCTCATAGTATTTTCGAAAATGTGGAAGTGCCATGCCCCCCATGTACTTTGTAGTTGTTAGTGCTATGTTGGAGAGTCTCTGGGTTTTGTTCTGCCATATGTATTTGTTTATCATTTTGGTTAGCGTTTTAAAGAACGTGGGAGGGATTTTCATGGGGATTGCCTGGAAATAGTATAATAGCCTGGGCAGGGTTGTCATTTTTATAACTGCAATTCTGCCCCCCATGTGATAGCGAGTGGATTCCATCTTTCCAGATCTTTTCTCAGCTTGTCTATAAGGGTCGGGTAATTCCTTGCATATAGGCCTTTGATTGTATTGGTGAGCGTGACCCCAAGTTATCTTACCCCTTCTTCTGCCACCCCCAGTTGCATCTCCCCTGCTCTCTTATGGATTTCCTGTTCGTCTCCCGCCAGTACCATTAGCTCTGACTTTTGCTTGTTTATCGTTAGGCCCAAAACAAATCCGTAGTCATCGATCGCTTGTATGAGAGGGGTTAGTGTAACTGCCGGTTCCGCCAGGACTATTGTCATGTCGTCCGCATTGGCTGCTGTTTTGTGGATTATTCTTCCCATTGTAATGCCTTTGTTTTCGGGTTTATTTCTTATTTTCATCAGCATCGGCTCCAGGAATATAGCGTATAGGAGTGGGGAGAGGGGACATCCCTGCTTTGTGCCTCTTTCTATTCTTATTGTGTCTGAAAGCTCCCCGTTCACCGCGATTCTGGCTTTGGGTGAGTTATAGTTGGCTCATATCATTTTGATGAATGTTTCGCCGAAGCCGAGTTTCCCCAAGATATGGAAGAGTATGGACCACACCACTCGGTCAAACGCTTTTTCCGCGTCTATCGCCACTAAGGCAGCAGGGGTGTTTGTGATCCCCACCTTCATGGTCAGATGGGCCATTCTTCTTATATTGTCGTGAGTTGTTCTGTTGGAGATGAACCCTGACTGATCCTGGTGTATCAGTTTGGGAAGCAGCAGCATAAGTCTGTTAGCTAATATTTTGGTATATAGTTTGGCATCTAGGTTTATTAGAGGTATGGGTCGATATGAGCCTGGTGTCTCCGGGTTTTTCCCTTTCTTGTGGAAGACCAGGATTTTTGACTCATTCATTGAGATTGTGATGTTGGACGTGTCCTTAAATGTGTTGAAGAGCTCTGTGAGGACTCGGATAAGGGAGCCCGCATAGGTTTTATAGAAGATGGCTGTGTAGCCGTCCGGTCCCGGGGCTTTGTTTTTAAGGTAGGTCTCTTATCATCTTTGTTACTTCCTCTGCCGTAATTGTTTTGTTGAGTCGTGAATTCTCCTCTGGTGTAATGATTGGGAGATTCATGTCATTTAGGTAGTTTATCTGGTCTATCGCCTTAGCTTTGTCTGATGTATATAGTTTTTGGTAGTAGTCTCTAAAGATTTCTGTTATGGCCTTCGTTTGTGTTCTCAATTGGTCGTCGTTATCTCTCAGAGCTTTCACTGTTTGCCTTTGTTGCTTGCCTTTCAGTTGTCTCGCCAGGGGTTTATCCGCTCTATTTGCTTTCATTGCATACCAGTGCTTCAAGTGCAGCAATTGGTTCTCTGCTCTTTTGGTTCGGATGGCTTCCAACTGACCCTGTATATGTCCGTAGGCTCTCTTTAGTTTCAAGGTGTGATTATTTGTCATTTCCTCTCTTATCTTCGCTAGGTTGTTTTCTAGTTCTTATTCCCATTTGCAGGATTGTCTGTCCCTCTGTGCTTTGAGTGCAATCAAATGTCCCCTCATTACCGCTTTGAAAGCTTCTCATATCGTGACTTTCGCCACTTCTGGGGTGTTGTTTTGTTTGAAATAATCTACTATGTGTCCTCTGATTGTCTCCCGCATAACGGGATCTTGTATGACTTCTCTTGGTAGAGTCCATCGCCATAGGCCCGATTGTGTGCGGAAGGCTGGGAGTGAAATCCATATGGGGCATGGTCTGATATCGATATGGGGCCCGTCTCAACTTCTTGTATCTTTCCTAGAAGACTCACGGATGCCCAGATATAGTTGATTCTGGAGCTTGTGCCGTGCACGTGGGAATGATATGTGAACCCCGGTGACGAGCCTCTGATTTTTCGCCAGGCGTCTTCTAGTGCTATTTTTTGCATTGTGTTCTTTAGCGATTGTGATGGAGATCCCTGGTGTGAGAGATTGGGGTTCGATCGATCTTCTCTGGCGTTCCAGGCCAAATTGAAATCCCCAGCCAAAATCATCTCTTCTTGTGAGAAATGTTCTAGTTTATTCAAAGTGTCTTTCATGTAGCCGTCCTGGCCCATGTTTGGGGCGTATACTGTTGCGAGAGTCAGAGGTCGGTTCTCGATTTGAATTTTCGCTGCTAAGAATCTTCCTTGCTTGTCTTCTAGGGTTTCTCGAATTTTGACATTGAGAGAGTCGGTGAATGCTATCAGCAATCCTTTTTTTCTTTTCCCCATCGTTTGCTTGAATTGTTCTGCTGTATCTTTTCAGGCTGTTTTTCCCTTTATTCTTTTTCTGTATATGCGTCTCTTGTAGCATATGTCGTATTTTCCCTTCTGTAGCTGGTGTTCTACTTTTTTTCTTTTGACTGGGGAGTTTAGTCCTCTGATGTTATGTGTCAGGATTTTCAGCCCCATCCTGTTGTTTTTCTTTTTATGATTCTATGGGCCTCATTACACGGACGGCGGTAAGGGTTTAACGGTCACCGTTAATGGTACCGGTGACCGTTAACCCTTACCGCCTTACTACGAGGTCCCTTTGCGGGTTGGAGAATTTAACGCCTGCTTTTGCAGGCGTTAAAAACCAACCCGCAAAGGGACCAGGGAGCTAATTAAGGTACCGCAATTTGCGGTGCCGTAATTAGCACCTTCCCCATTCCCATTATGCCCTATGGGGCAAAAATGGGGAAGGGCAATGGGGGAAGGGGGAATTACTGCCCCACCAACCTTGGAATAGGGCGGTAATTCCCCTTTCCACCAAGGCGGTGCCGGTATTTTACCGGCATGGACCAAGGTGCTAATAGCACCTTGGTCCACCGCCGTCCGTGTAATGAGGCCCTATGTCTCCTTTAGTTTGGTCTATCGTGGAGTCTTTGATGTGTGCCGGTGGGTTCCCTTACCCCCCTCTGGGATTGCTCCTTGTCCTCCTCCTTTGTTCTTCCACTCCCCCCTTTGTGTTCCCCAACTCCCCCCCCATCCCCTCCCCTTGTATCTTCCCTGAGGAGGGCTCTGGACCCTATGATAGCTTGGGCGTGGAGCCCTTTGCGCCATGCCCTCTCGAACTCGGGAGTAACAGTGGCGTGAGGAGTCCTAAACCTCATTAAAAGTCTCTTGGGATTTCTGTATGGTCCCAGCTCGCCGCTGCTGTGTGTCTGCCAGTGGTCGCCTCTTAGATTCTGTGTTTCCTGTCAGAGTCCTGGTGGTCATTTTGTTCTTGTTTTGTGCTTGAGGTTTCCGTCCGTTATTTGTGTCTTGGTGTCTCTGTGGGGCGTCTAGATTTTGTGCTTATAGAGGTCCAACCTCTTGGGGCTCTTTTTCCTTGCATATTTTCCCTGCCGTTGTTTTGGGACCCATCCTGCTCCTGTAGATTCATGATCCGTTCTCCTTCCTCACACGTGGTGATCCTCTGTTGTTTCCCCTCCCATGTGATTAGAAGGCCGAAGGGGAACGTCCATTTATATCGAATTTGTCTCGCTGTCAGTTCTTTTGTTATTTGGGACATCTCCCTGCATTTTTGGAGAGTGGTCTGTGCCAGATCTTGGAAGAGTTGTATTTCTGTCCCATTCATCCTTATGTGATCCAACGTCCGAGCTTTCCGCAGGATCTGTTCTTTTTGTGGGTACGACACCATTGTGATCAGGACATATCTGGGGTGAGCACCGGGTTCTCCCAAGCGGCGCGGGGCCACTCTATGTATCCTATCAATTTGGATTACTGCTTCTTCCTCCTCCTCTAAAATGTCTCTGAAGACCTGTTGCACTGCCTGTTTGAGGTCTTTGGGCCTCATTACACGGAAGGAGGTAAGGTTTAACGGTCACCGGTAATGGTACCGGTGACCGTTAACCCTTACCGACTGATTTCGAGGTCCCTTTGCGGCTTGGTACTTTAACGCCTGCTTTTTAGCAGGCGGTAAAAACCGACCTGCAAAGGGACCAGGGTGCTAAATACGGTACCGCAATTTGCGGTACCGTAATTAGCACCTTCCCCATTCCCATTATGCCCTATTGGGCAAAAATGGGAATGGGAAGGGCAATGGGGGAAGGGGGAATTACCGCCCCGCCAACCTTGGAATAGGGCGGTAATTCCCCTTTCCTCCAAGGCGGTGCCGGTATTTTACCGGCATGGACCAAGGCGCTAATAGCACCTTGGTCCACCGCCTACCGTGTAATGAGGCCCTTTGTCTTAGACAATCTCTGCCATATTTTTTATTCGTATGTTGGATCTGCAGGATCGATTTTTCTAGTTCCTCGCATTGGATTTCCAGATAGTGGGAAAGTCTTGACAGCCTCTCCTGTACTTCTGCGTGCTGTTGTGTTTCTTCATCCAAATTCTGCACCGTTTTCTCCATAATGTCTGTATGTTCCTCCAGATTCCCTATGTCTATTTTCAGCTCCTGCACCGCCTGCTTCATTTCTCCCTTCATCGTCTCAAATTGGGTGTGCATGGAGGCCATGAATTGTTCTTGAAATTCTTTAAACCATTCCTTCATGTCTTATTTGGTGGTCATGTCAGTGTTCTCGTCCTCCACCTGGTTTCTTTCGCCTTTTTCTATTTGAGCAGTGTTCTTCTGGCTTATCGACACGTTTGTTCCCCAGAGTCGCTCCAAATTCTGGTCTTGTTTCTGCTTGGTGACCGAGGGTTGTGCTTGCCTGCCCCTGGATTTGGACATGTGTGCTAATCTGGTATGTTCGTGGTCCGTTGGATTTGGTTTTTTCTCTGAGTTTCTATTGTGGGCTTCTCCCTATTTTGTGGTAGGTATGACATCCCCACTGCTCCTAGAGTCCCCTCAGGGGGGTATGGTTGTAGTTTCGCCTTTCCAGGGGAGTTTGGTTCTGAGTGGGGTTTGCTGCGGCTGGCTTTGTGATTCTTGATTTATGGGGGGCGGGGGTCTGCTGCTTGCCCCCGCTCCTTTTCCCCCAGCGCGGGCTTTTTGTGTGTTAGCTAGTGGTAGCCTCTTGTCCCTGGCGGCGGCCTCTCTTGGTTATCCTTGACTTCCGGTCCAGGGGCTCCGCTTGTCTTGTTTTGCCCTGGAGGGGGGGGGCGTTAGTCGATGGGGATGTCTGCTGTTTGTCCCTGCTCCTTTGCCCCCGACTAGGGCATCTGGGCATAGATTAATGGTGCCCTCTTGTCCCCAGCGAGGGCTTTTCTTATTTGTCCCTGCTTCCCGCTGCGGGGTTCCCGCTTGCCTTGTTTAGTGTTGGGAGGGGGGGGGTACCTCCTTTTCTTATTTGGGACTCTCTGTGGGTTATGTTGTGTGTATTATTCGTCCCCCTTGTAGGGCCTCCCGTGCCTCCTCCTCACCTCACCGGTGGTTTTTGTCGGAGTCGTGTGGAGGCCTCTGGCGGGCCCTGCCTCTCCGATTCCGGCGTGGTGCTTCCTTCTCCCTGCTGGACTCTCTACTGGGCCCTCGAGTGCGATTGTCACTTTGCGCCTTAGACCGCTTTGTTGGCGAGGGGGCTGCCTTCTTACTGTTACGTGGTCTGATCCCACCGGACTCGGGAATCGCGCGGTGGATTCCTCTCTATTACTTCGGTCACTGGATGGGTGGGTTTTGCGGTTATGCTGCTGCTCCCTTGCCCCCGACAAGTGCCTCTGGGTGTGGGTTTGTGGTGCCCTCTTGTCCCCGGCGTAGGCCTCTCTTGTTTGTCCCTGCTTCCCGCTCCGGGGGTCTTGTTTTGTGCTGGGAGGGGGGAGCCTCCTTCCTTATTAGGAACCCACCGCGGGTAATGCCGGGGCTGTTGTATGTATAATTCATCCCCTTTGTGTGCCCCTCCCGTGCCTCCTTCTCACCTCACCGGCTTCTTTATGTGGTTTCTCGTAGGAGTCATGTACAGGCCTCTGGCTGGTGCTTCCTCTCTCTGAATCTGGCGTGATTCTTCCTTCTCCCCGGTGGATTCTCTGCTGGGGCCTCAGGTGCAATTGCCGCCTTGTGCCTTATACCGCTTTGTTATCTGCAGCTGAAGTTGTATGGGCGTGGAGCCTGGTCTCTGGTTTGCCACCTTCTCTTTTTGGGCTCTCTCCGGGTGACCCTGCTTTCATGGGCTGGGCCGTCTCTCTCCCGGGATCTCTGTAAGCCGCTGGGCATGGTGCGCGACCTGGATGGCGTCCCCTCCTCTCTCCGACTGCGTTTCTCCCCGGGTATTCTTGCTTCATCCTGGGGGCCCCGTCTCTGCACAGAGCTAGTCTGCCCGTTGGGCTCCTCGGCGGCTCTGCTGGGCTCCGCTTTCGTTATGGCCGCAGTCCATCCTGACGGGTGGCGCTGATGGGACGCTGGATCTCCTGACGAGTGGCGGTTCTGGATAGCTCTCGTTGCTGGTGAGGGGGCCGCCTTCTTACTGTTGCACGGTCTGATCCCGCCGGACTCGGGAAGCGCGCGGTGGATTCCTCTCAATTACTTTGGTCGCTGGATAGGCGGGAATCGCTAATATGATGCCGCTTCTTTCCTGGGACAGTTCACTGCAGGTGTTGATTCCTCCAGCTGTTGTTCACCAGGTTCCGAGCTCCCCTGGGACCATGGCTCTGCTTTTTGTCGTTCTTTTTTGTTGCGGCCTCGAGCAGGCAGATGGAGCTCCGGTCAAGCACGTCTGCTCAGGTCGGCCGCCATTTTGGAATCTCATAACCCCTACTTTTAACAGGGAGACGGTCACCAGTGAGTATATCAGGCTGACCTAAGGGGTCAAGCCTTGTGTTAGTGAAAACAGGGATGCAAACTGCTTCAACAGAATTTAGCACTCTTCCTGTTCGTGCAGAGTCAGATCCGAAGAGAGATTAACTCCATCTATTTTTCCATCTAAAGGTTGTCCCCTGAGAAGGGCAAGCAGAGGTTCACTCTCCTCCTGATCAGATTCTAAATGCAAAGCTCCTAGTTCTGGTCTGGAAACATAGGCCTTTAGTCGGTTAGTGTGATAGACTCTAGGGTCCACTAAATAAATGACCTCTCCAAGTTTGCCCACAACCTTGAAGGGTCCAATCCATTTGTCCTGTAAGGCCATATGCCTTGTAGGTACCATAACTAGAACTAGCTGGTCTGGAGTAAGCTCCACCATGTTGGCCTTCTGGTCATGCCAATGCTTCACCAGAGCCTGACCTGCTTTCAAGTTATCTGAATCTTCTGTCATCATTTGTGCCATTCTGCTTCGGAGACCTAACACAAAGTCAGTGACTCTCACTGGCTTGAGGGAGGGAGCACTCTCCAACCCTTCCTTGATAAGGGTCAATGGACCGCAAACCAGATGATTATAATCAATAGGGCTCCTGGTTACGGCCCTGTTCTACCCAGGTAGGTAAACATTATAGCACACAAATGAACAGGGTCAAGGAATCAAACAACACACACACCCCTTTAGTGAATGCACACCTTTTTAGCAATGGTTACTACCAGCAAACAATTTCATTGTCATCACAATATGATGAATTTTCAAATCAAATACAATCACAGGGAAACTCGTTTTACAACAGAGAGAAAGGTCATGAAATGATGGAGGTGATGCTCAACCAAGGACAATCCCGTGGGCAAGTATTTAGACAATAAGTGCAAGCGCTGACACCATAGAAGGAACACATGGGCACTATAACAAACAGTACATAGTGCTATCGAGCACGACAATTGCAAAGTGGATAGGTTCAAACACTGACGATAAAAAGTCAACACAACTGTGTTTCGGCCATAAACGGCTACAGTAATATCCAATCTTTACAGGCCTTCATCAGGATGGAGTAGTGGAGAGAGGGGGGTTTCCCGTGATTTCTGTCACAGAAATGGGACAGCGACACAAGTCAGGGAAAGTGTGTGGGGTTCCAAAAAGAGATTCACTTATTTTAAATCACAATTAATGCGTAATTACAAAAGGGATATCACCCAGGGGAGAACCAAAGCAACACTTACCGTGTCCAAATGGAACCACAAATAGGAGTTGCAGGACCGTCTGGTGTTAAATCAGCAGATCACGTGGAATTACTGGGCCATTCCGAGTTCGGAGGGCCCGGTAATTCCTCCCTCCAGGAACCTGGGCCCGGACCTTCCCCATTCCCATTTCAGCCCACATAGAGCTGAATGGGAATTGGAGAGGGAGCAAACAACGGGCCGATTACGAGTGACCCGTTATTTGCTCCCTCTTCCCATCGCAAGACCCGGTAGAGTTTGTTCATATCCCTTGTGACCTGTATGCCCAGATATTTAAGCTTAACATTTTCCACCATGAGGCCTAACTGGGGAAGTCTATCCACATCTGCCTGTGTAGTTTCATGCAGGGGAAACAAAATTAACTTGGCCTCATTAATTTTGAAACCTAAGAGGTTTCCATATTCTTTGATTAGTCTAATTGCTCTAGGTATAGAGGATGTGGGATTCAAGATGTGTAGAAGTAGGTCATCTGCATACAGAGCTACCTTGTATTCAATTGCTCCTAGTCACAGTCCCTCCACCCAATGATCGTTCCTTAATTTCTGGGCTAAGGGTTCTAAAGAGAGCACAGATAGTATGGCTGAGAGAGGGCATCCTTGTCGTGTTCCCCTACCTAGCTCAAACCAGCTGGAGTATTCCCCATTCACAAAGACAGAGGCTTTAGGGGATGTATACACTGCCTGAATCCCTCCCCTGAATTTCGAGCCTATCCCTTCTTTGCAGAGGACCGCCATCAAAAAGCCCCATTCAACCCTGTCTAATGCCTTCTCCGCGTCAACCGACAGAAGGGCAGGGTCGCTGATCATATTTTGGGATGCGTTAATCAAGTGTAGGGTCTTCCTCATAGTGTCGGCTCCCTGTCTACCCAGTATAAAACCAACCTGATCCACATGTATTGGGCGTGGCATACATTTCTTCAGTCGGGCCGCAAGGAGTCTAGTGTATATCTTGGCGTCCACGTTTAACAGTGATATGTGACGGTATGATCCACATTGCTTAGGGTCCCTTCCCTCTTTGGGGATTACTGAGACAGGAGCTCAAACCAAGGAGTCCGGGGCTCTCCCAGTATCAAGGATCTGTAGCCATCCTTTCCTGGAGCCTTGCCCAGTGACAGCTTCTTAATCGCGTTTTTAACTTCGTCCTCAGTTATCAGGCTTTCAAAGCTGAGGGATTCGTCATATGAGAGTTTTGGCATTTCAACAGAGGATGAGTAATCATCAGTCCCCGTTAAGCCAGGTTGAACCTCCGATCTATATAACGCCTCATAGAATGTGGCGAAGGCTTCGCAAATCTCTACATTTGTTGCAGCGTGAGAGTCCCCTCTGTTCTCTATTTCCAAAACCCTCCGCTCAGCTCGTTGGTCACGCAATCTGGCTGCCAACAGTGCTTCAGCCTTATCTCCTTTCTCATAGAAACTCTGTCTCAGAAGCTGTAGCTTATGGACTGTCTGTCTGTGTAATTCTATCAGTCTGATACACACTTGATCATTCTGTGAATTATGGGGGAGATTGATTTGTTTGGAGTTTATTTGGGTTTAAAGTCAATGGGGGTCATTCCGAGTTTGTAGGTAGCCATGGTGCTATCAGCACCATGGCTGCCTTCAAACCTGGGTCCGGGTCACGTATCTCTGAATGGGGATTTACCGAGTCATTCGAACCTTGGAGGACCCGTTAAGTCCACATTCAGAAAACCATTCCCCATTCCCATTTGACCCCCGATAGGGCTCAATGGAAATGGGGAAGGACCTAATAACGGCCCGTTCTTAGCTCCATGGTGCCTTAACGGGTCGCGCTAAGGACGGCTGGTCAGACCTTGGAATGTGGCAGTAGTGGGTCAAAGGCAGCAGCATCCTTACCTGTGCCGTTAACCCCCTACTGACAGGGTCGGAATGACCCCCAATGTTTAAATGTGCTGCTATCTCACTGTTGGAAGAGACTGGTGTTTGTTCTTTAAATCTCAATTCAGCCCTTTTATTCTTCAATAGTGCTGTTGGTTATACATTTGTGTTCGGTGCAATATACATTTGCCACAAAGGTTACGAGGAGGTCATCACTAATGACATAATAGACTGGTCAAGCGAGGTGCCTGATTGGTGGTAAAACTGCTCACCTAGTGTCTGCTCACCCAGTGTCAGCTCACCTGCCCTTATTGTTTGTATTGGGAAATTGCGAGATTTCATGTACATTACTGACGACATAAAATGGTAGAAAAATATATGCATTGTCCTGATGATTAAAATATCCACATGAAATGTATTCTTCACCCAGGCTGTATGATTTGTTTTTCTACATGTTTTTGGCTACTGAACGGTCCTGTATGAAAATGAATCACATATCACCTCTATTACATTTTATCATTCGAGAGCCACTACTCCGACAGCTATGAGGGGGGCCTATATCCATTATATGGCACTTCACAGTCTTAATAGTTACTATGTGAGTAATTAAGTAATGCACATCACTAATACTGAGGGGCAGGCATTGATAAGTGTGGGTGTACTCCCCCTTTTACAAGCTGACATAAAAATGTCCTTTCCATTTGTAACATACATGGCCTTCTTTGAAGCCAAAATTGTGGCGACACACATGTCAAGGATTATCGAGGATAAGAACTTTTGAAAAACAAACTTAAAGAGGATGAGGATTATTAAAGACTAGACCAAAAAGAAAGACACATTTTTCTTATGAAAAAAAGAGGTAAGAAGGACCAATTGTGGATTGAGCAATAAGCAAAGTTGACGCATTTGAAAGCAAGAGGATGACTGTGAACATTGAATTTGATGTAAGCACTGCAATATTTGGAAATTGAAACCATTGAATAAACAGTGGCAATGACAACTGAACAGCTGAAATCTAGTGTTATTAAAACAAAAAGCAATATTTACACTAGAATACCCACGCTTATCAATGCCTAAATCACTAATTGGAAATAAGAGCAGTTTATTAATAGTGGATTGCTAAGCAGAAAAAGGCTAAAACAGGAAGCTAATAATGTTATATTTGAGACCCAGTTGGCCTGTTAGTGATGCCTGCGACTGTGAACATGCTGAAACTAATAATGTGTTTCTCCTTTTACTTCAATAGGTGATTGATGTCCCAAAAACATAACAAGATTGATTGTTAAATTGTCTGGACTAATACAGTGGCAACCTTCATTGATACAATGTGCAATTTCCTAACATCTTAGAAGCAGACACGTTTGTGGTCCAAATTTCTTTTTAGATTATTCATGAATTGAGATTGAGAAGCCTATAGAATACTTGCTGGGTTTCATCCATTCAACACACGTGTGGTAGCATCCAGAAACACAGAGCTACACTACATATCCAGCATTTCAGAGCAATAATAGCAACATTGCTTGATGTGCAGTAAGACAAGACTGTTTCTTGTGCCTATTCCTGAGAGAACACAAACGAGTGCTATTTTATAGACGTTCTGAATTTGAGATTAGTTTGAGATTTTGCGAAACACCTGTAAATGGTCAAACAGTATCCATGCACCGAGTATTTTAAAATCTTCGGCCAGAAGAAACATCTCTCTGTCACCAGAAAAGTCCTACACATGGGAAAGCTCATCTGCCTGTTGAATCTGGGAAAAGGTTCAGTGGAATTAATCAACCTGACAAAATAATCTGGCAAAATATGGGTGAAAAACCTTACCAGCGCACTGAATTTGGGAATAAAGATATGCTTATTTCCCCCCAGAGGACACATTCAGGTGAGAAACCTCATGAGTGCACTGAATGTGAGGAAGGGTGTTCTGAGAAGGGGCAATTTACCTGCCACCAGAGAACACATACAGGTGACAAACCTCTTGAGTGCACTGAACGTGGGAAAGGATTTGCTCAGAAGGGACAGCTTGCTCTGCACCACAGGACACATACAGGTGAGTGCACTGAATGTGGGAAAGGATTTGCTAGGAAAGGGCAGTTTGCTCTGCACCAGCGAAAACATACAGGTGAGAAACCACATGACTGCACCAAATGTGGGAAAGGATTTGCTACCAAGCAACAGCTTACCTGCCACCAGAGAACGCATACAAGTGGGCAACCTTATAAGTGCACTGAATGTGGGAAAGGATTTGCTAGCAAGGGAAAGCTTACTATCCACCAGAGAACACATACAGGTGAGAAACCTCACAAGTGCACTGAATGCGAAAAGAGATTAATTACGAAGACAGATCTTATTCGACACCAGAGAACACATACAGGCGAGAAACCTCATAAGTGCACTGAATGTGGTAAGAATTTTATTATGAAGGGGGATCTTATTCGTCACCAAAGAACTCATACAGGTGAGAAACCTCATGAGTGCACTGAATGTGGGAAAAGGTTTGCTCGGAAGGGGTATCTTACTCTGCACCAGAGAACGCATACAGGTGAGAAACCTTATCATTGCACTGAATGTGGGAAAAGGTTTGCTCAGAAGCCACTGCTTACTCGACACCAGAGAGCACATACAGGTGAGAAACCTCATGAGTGCACTGAATGTGGGAAAGCTTTCAGTCACAAGGGAGATCTTATTTATCATCAGTTCTCACATACAGGAGAGAAACCTCATCAGTGTATGGAATGCGGGAAATGCTTTATTCAGAAGGGAAGTCTTATTTTTCACCAGAGAACACATACAGGAGAGAAACCTCATCAGTGTACTGAATGTGGGAAATGCTTTATTCAGAAGGGAGATCTTATTTGTCACCAGAGAACTCATACAGGTGAGAAACCTCATGAGTGCACTGAATGTGGGGAAATGTTCTGTCGACAGGAAGGTCTCATTTACCACCAGTTCTCACATACAGGCGAGAAACCTCATAAGTGCACTGAATGTGGTAAGAGTTTCATTCTGAACAGGGATCTTATTCGTCACCAGAGAACACACACAGGGGTGAAACCTCATGAGTGTACTGAATGTGGGAAAAGGTTCAGTCGGCAGGAAGGTCTCATTTACCATCAGTTCTCACATACAGGCGAGAAACCTCATAAGTGCACTGAATGTGGTAAGAGTTTCATTCTGAACAGGGATCTTATTCGTCACCTAAGAACACATACAGGTGGGAAACCTCATCAGTAAGATAAATAACCTAAATGGGCACCAGACAAAACATGCATGCGAGGGTCCATTTCAGGATAGGGAATGTGGGAAATACTACACTACGCAGCATGTCCTTATCTGCCATGAAAGAGCACATGCTTGTGAGGGTCCATTTCAGGGTAGGGAATGTGGGAAATACTACACTATGCAGCATGTCCTTATCTGCCATGAGAGAGCACATGCTTGCGAGGGTCCATTTCAGGGTAGGGAATGTGGGAAATACTACACTACGCAGCATGTCCTTATCTGCCATGAGAGAGCACATGCTTGCGAGGGTCCATTTCAGGGTAGGGAATGTGGGAAATACTACACTACGCAGCATGTCCTTACCTGCCATGAGAGAGCACATGCTTGCGAGGGTCCATTTCAGGGTAGGGAATGTGGGAAATACTACACTACGCAGCATGTCCTTATCTGCCATGAGAGAGCACATGCTTGCGAGGGTCCATTTCAGGGTAGGGAATGTGGGAAATACTACACTACGCAGCATGTCCTTATCTGCCATGAGAGAGCACATGCTTGTGAGGGTCCATTTCGGGGTAGGGAATTTGGGAAATACTTGCTACGCAGGATGTTCTTATCTGCCATGAGAGTGGACATGCCTGTGGAGAAATCTCTGTTGCATTTGAAGCTTCAGAGTGGAGAGAACACTTCAATGATGCTGAGGTTAGCATGTCTGTTGATTAAAACTGTGGAGATCTTGTCACCAAAGCTCTTAACAGTTTCCTTTGGCACACAAATAGTGGCTGATTATGATTGGTTGAATCATTTGTTTAAAACGCATCCCTTCTGGAATATTCTGAAGGGAGACTGCACCCTCTGTGTTGAGATACCCATTCGATGGAACACTTTGCCTGAGAACCTGAGGCAACTATAGGCCCTCATTGGATATACGGGGGAACTGTTCTGCAAATTCATTACCAGAGGCTGCCTAGCACTAGATTATTATTGTATACTCGGTGCTACAGAACATATACACATGAGAAACCGCATCAGTGAATGTGGCAATTTTTTAGTATTCTCTTGGAATTATCAGGTGCCCTGGACACCATTACCCATCAGATCAGGGATGCCTGCATCAGAGACTCCACCTACTCCTTTTACAATCACACCAGGCTAATGGACCATAAGCATCTATGACACCTCATTTGATACCACAGTCTCTGCTTAAAAGATGTGGCATTACCAGGGTTCTGCTGGTTATGGCTAGGGGTTCTTAACCCCTAGTCTTAACGTTATGGGCCTCATTACAACCCTGGCGGAACGGGTTAAACGGCGCCGTAAAAGGTGACGGCGCCGTTCAACCCGTTCCGCCACAGTACCAGGAACTTCCGCCGGCAGGCGGAATAGCCGGCGGCCACCCCAAGGCCACTATAAGGCCAAGCTGGCCTGTTAGCCCACATTAGAATCCATCCGGCGAGCGGGCAGGAGCCCCCATCTCTACTCCCTCGGAGCGGGCAGGAGCCCCCACCTCTACTCCCTCGGAGTGGGCAGGAGCCCCCACCTCTACTCCCTCGGAGCGGGTAGGAGTTCATACCTCTACTCCCTCGGAGCGGGCAGGAGACCCCACCTCTACTCCCTCGGAGCGGGCAGGAGCCCCCACCTCTACTCCCTCGGAGCGGGTAGGAGATCATACCCCTCCTGGGTCCTTCCTGCCACCATTGCAGGGCCCCATTTTGCAGGCCCACCACCTTCTTTGTCTCACAACCCGCTCGCGCCGACATTACGAAAAACAAAATGTCGGGCGCGATGCGGGATGAAAGCGAGGCTCGGCCTCGTCCTCGTTGCTAGGCAACACGTCCCTGCTCCACAGTACCAGGAACTTCCGCCGGCAGGCGGAATAGCCGGCGGCCACCCCAAGGCCACTATAAGGCGAAGCTGCCCTGTTAGCCCCTGTTCGCCGCTGGCAGGCGCAAGGCGCTCGCCCCTACCGAACCCTGCCACTGAACTTGCTTCCATCATAGACATCCAACTGCTGCACCTGTTGCCACCCTTCTCCACAAAAGTACCATTGGTCCAGGTCTCATAAAGTGCTGAGTGCCAGGTCCCATGCTCCTTCTGAAACCTACCTACAACATCCTGATTATGCCGGCACCTATTCAGGGTAAGAAGCTCACTACCAGCATACAACCCCAACCATCATTGCAACCGTGTTGCACTATTAGTGTATGGCTGTGTGGCCTGGGTATACTCGCCATTTCTAAACTGTGTTGTGCCTTATGGTCGCTTTCTGACCACTCTTAAATTGTGCCTTATGGTCGCTTTCAGACTACCTTTAAATTGTGTTGTGCCCTATGGTCGCTTTCGGACCACTCTTAAACTGTGTTGTGCCCTATGGTCGCTTTCAGATCACTCTTAAATTGTGCCTTATGGTCGCTTTCAGACCACTTTTAAATTGTGTTGTGCCCTATGGTCGCTTTCAGACCACTTTTAAATTGTGTTGTACCCTATGGTCGCTTTCAGATCACTCTTAAATTGTGCCTTATGGTCGCTTTCAGACCACTTTTAAATTGTGTTGTGCCCTATGGTCGCTTTCAGACCACTCTTAAATTGTGTTGTACCTTAGGGTCGCTTTCAGATAACTCTTAAATTGTGCCTTATGGTCGCTTTCAGACCACTTTTAAATTGTGTTGTGCCCTATAGTCGCTTTCAGACCACTCTTAAACTGTGTTGTGCCCTATGGTCGCTTTCAGATCACTCCTAAATTGTGCCTTATGGTCGCTTTCAGACCACTTTTAAATTGTGTTGTGCCCTATGGTCGCTTTCAGACCACTCTTAAATTGTGTTGTACCTTAGGGTCGCTTTCAGATCACTCTTAAATTGTGCCTTATGGTCGCTTTCAGACCACTTTTAAATTGTGTTGTGCCCTATGGTCGCTTTCAGACCACTTTAAACTGTGTTGTGCCCTATGGTCGCTTTCAGACCACCCTTAAATTGTGCTGTGTCACATGGTCAATTTTAGCCCACTTTAAACTGTGTTGTGCCTCATGCCTTTGTCAATTTCTAAGTGCCATGCCCCACTATACTGGCATTACTAGCCACGATTAGGACTTCCCAAGCCTGAACCCTTGCTGTAGCATATCCGCCTTACAGATACTAACAGGATCTTCCAACCTAGACTGATAGTACATTTGCACCCCTATCCCCTCCGAACTCACCAAATACAAGCATTATCTTGTCGCTCTCACAATATGTACACTACTACCTGCCTCTCACACTCACGTGGGACCATAGCCTGGACTCTCCTAACCATCACCATCATAATGGCCCTTACCAACTCTACACCTTGCAACTTGCAAGAGAGAAACCTGCGACTTAGAGCTAGGCTCCCACGACTTTATGACATCAAAAATAAGAGAACCAACCCACCAGTACCCACGCGCACCTCCACCACCATCAATCTTAACCTCCTAGACCCTGCGACGATAAATCGTCCTCAACCACTTGATTACCCATACTACAAACAGAGGAGACCCAACCACCCCAATCACAGAACTACCAAAGATAACAAGATAAATCCAACACTATCAGGAGCCCTCATCAATGCTAGGTCCATTATAGCACACAACACCGAAATAGCAGATATACTGTCTTCGGACAATTTAGATATCCTTGCTGTCACTGAAACCTGGCTCCATGATGCAGCTGGCCCTGCCCTCTCGACGGCCATACCAGATAACTTCAATATCCTTAGAGTCGACCGACCCAACACTAGAGGAGGTGGCCTAGCCATCATAACCAAAACACATCTAGCTGCCAGACTCACCTCACACCCAGCTCTCACATCGTGCGAACTTCTCTCAGCCAAAATACCTATCTCAAACAACAGCACACTAACTATACTTCTTGTGTACAGACCACCAGGCCCACTAGGCAACTTTGAGGAAGACCTATCTAGCCTCCTCATTGACAGCATTAAAGACTCCACTCAGCTCCTTCTACTAGGCGACTTTAACCTAGGCTTTAATGACGCTGAAGACAAACAAGCACAAGCAATCCAATCTATTCTAGCCAATCACGACATTACCCAAAATCTCCTAGCTCCTACACATACAAAAGGCCGCACGCTAGACTGGATAGCCAACCACAACTGCAACATCACCATCTCCAGTATCCTACCTCAAATATGGACTGACCATCATCTTATATACTTCACAGCCAACATCGAACCTCCCAAACCCAATAAGAATAAAATAACACCCCCCATGCCATCAAGAAGTAAAAAAGAAATCACAGCTGAAAAACTACTCCCACTTCTACCAACTCTCATAGCTAGTCCTAACGATTCCAACCCTAGTGAGTTAGTTGAATCCTTTAACAACGCCATGACCAAAGCGTTAGACTTGATTGCCCCTACCAAACTTCACAAAAGTAAACGTGAAACTCACCTTAACTCTTGGTTCACCCCCCATCTCAAAGAAATGCGTATCCAAAAACGTAAACTCCAAGCTATTTGGAGGCATACTCCCTCTGCCGACAATAAAACCACACTTGCTAACTTTGCCAAAAAATACAAAAAGGAAATTATTCAAACGAAAAAAGACTCATTCAATCATAGAATTAGTAAAGCCAATTCTAATTCCAAAGAGCTCTTCACTATTCTTCGTGAATTGGAAAACCCTATTGCCCCCACAGACAATGTCCCTAAGGACGAATCCTGGTGCACTAGCATCCAAAATGCTCTTGCAAATAAAATCACAACCCTTCAATCTAAAATTGCTGAGAAAAAAGCCTCCTTGCACCCTCACGGTACTCACACCACCCCATTGAAGGAGTTACCCAGCACACCCCCACAAAACAACGATAAACCCTTCAGGTTCACCAATATCTCTATATTGGAAACTGAAAAGGTCATTCTGTCCCTTAAACCATCAAACTGCCAAGGCGACAGTTGCCCTGCGCAAATCATCAAGGATGCAGCCAGGGATCTAGCACCTTTCATCTCGAAACTTATCAATGCCTCCTTTAACACGAGCACTGTACCTACCAACCTTAAAGGATCCTGGGTTCTCCCCCTTCTCAAAAAACAGACGCTTGACCCAGCTATCCCCACTAACTACAGGCCTATTAGTACGGTCCCATTCCTCCTTAAAATCATTGATAGAGTAGCCTACCTCCAAATCCAAAACCATTTGGAGATGCACCAACTGTTAGGTACACGGCAATCTGGCTTCAGACCACTGCATGGTACCGAAACAGCCCTCATTGACCTCAAGACACAAATTGACGAGCTGAAGGACAAAGGTAATACAGCTATGCTCCTCCTCCTTGACCTGTCAGCGGCCTTTGACCTTGTGGATCACGCAGTATTATGCAACCATCTAGCGTCTGCCGCTCACTTCTCAAGTGAAGCTATAGCATGGGTACAATCCTTCCTAGCCAACCGTTCGGTGAGAGTGTTCTCCCCTGTAGCAGCAGCGGACCCAATCCAGATCACTTGTGGTGTCCCACAAGGCTCATGTGTCTCCCAGACTATGTACAATATCTTTACTAAGCCTCTCTTCGACAAACTTGACAAATTAGGGGTAACCTACACGAATTATGCGGACGATACGGAGATTCTCATACCTCTATCAGGCAACTTTGTCGAAGATACAGCTCTAGTAAACAAAATCTACCTCCTCATTCAGGCATGGATGGCCTCCCACGGCCTCTGCCTAAATGACGACAAAACTGAGATACTAATACTGGGTTCCGACTCCAACCTAAAAAAACTGAGCCCCAACTATCGTAATTTTAACATAGATGGCAACACAATCAAGGTGGCTACCGAAGTAAAAACCCTGGGCTTTTACCTCGATTCCACTCTATCCCTCAAAAAACAAGTCAACACCCTGGCATCCTCTACAGCGTACACCTGCAAACTAATCAGGACCAGTAGACCTTACCTCTCTAAAACCAACTGCATCATGCTTGCCAATGCGTTAGTCATGTCCAAACTGGACTATTGCAATGCCCTCTATGCAGGTGCCAGCAAATCCATCATAAATAAAATGCAAATCCTTCAAAACAACGCTCTTAGAGCAGCCCTTGACATACCCCGCAAAGCACATATCTCAAACGTTAGGAAAGACCACCACTGGCTCAAAATCAGCGACAGAGTCCTGCTCAAGACACTATCGCTTACCCATAAAGGGCTCAACAACACTGTTCCCCCCTACATCTCAGCCAGACTGACTGACTAGAAAATCATCCAGGCACCATACCAGGGCTACTAACCACTACCTGCTCAAAACCCCTAGATTCAGACGCTCCAAAGCGGGCGGAGCAAGCTTCCCTGTCAAAGCTGCCCAGGCCTGGAACGCACTGCCCACTGCACTAATAGCCAACTTACCCTACTCCAATTTTAGATGCAAGGTAAAAAACTGGCTCTGGACAAACGACAACTAACTCTTGAGGCACCCAATGACCATGATACCGTTGTCCAAAATGATTCTGTTCTCATACCTATACCTGTACACTCCCTCAATCTACAATATGCTAGTTTTTTTTCTTCTTCCACACGGCGTGTATTGATATGTCTTACTGTACTGTTATGCTGTTTCTCGCCTATACTCTGTATGTAACCCAAGCTTAAGTAACCTTGTACCTGCTGCGCCCGGTTACCCCTGGGTTTTGTGCGCATTATCAAATAAACAATACAATACAATTAAGAGGTCCCCTCGCGGGACACGGTAGTACGCCTGGGAAAACCAGGCGTGCTTACCGGGTCCCGCGAGGGGAAGAGGGAGCAAACAACGGGCCATTTCGTTATGGCCCGTTGTTTGCTCCCTCTCCCATTCCCATTCAGCCCTAACGGGGCTGAAATGGGAATGGGGAAGGACTGTGTCCGGGTCCTTGAGGGAGGAATTACCGGGCCATCCGAACTCGGAATGGCCCGGTAAGTCCTCATTCCGAGGACCCGGACACGGATGCGATTTCGGCGGCAGCCATGCCGCCAATAGCGGCATGGCTACCGGCCGAACTCGTAATGAGGGCCTATATGTTTTACCCCATGGCACCAGACTAATTTACTCCTTCAGATTCTACTGTCACAACGCTATTATCCTCTGAGGCATAATTTGGAGATCAGCAAATGCTTCACTAAATGTTCAGAGCTGTCATTCAGCCATGAACACGTGAATATGATCTCACTGGCTAATCTCAACCCAGACAACACTGGGATATTAGTTGTTTGGGTTGCACTTGGAATTCTTCCCTGAACCCCTTCTGGGTTAGGTGCTCTAGCCAGCTACCTGGGTGTCAATATTGACTGAGCCCTCGCGTGTCCTCAAAAAGAGTTCTGCATCTCTTGTTTCAGCAGGTAGCCAAGTGGAATTGCCTTTTTGATTTTCACTCCATATATCTGGAATGCCCTTGGTGCAAAATTGTAAGCTACCACAGATCCTGTGACCGTTAGATGCTTGCTGAAGGCCCACCCATTTTTGATAGCCGTTGCTTCATTTTTGCTCTATTCTCTTTATGTTTTAATGTTCGCTTGCTGTCCAAACCCATAAACCTCAGGGTGAACAAGTGCCATAGGAAATGATTATTTATTTTATACAAAAGAAGGCAGCTGATAATACCTTCTTTCCAGGCAAGTGGTGTAATGGGACATTTATTCTCCAAGAATGTGCAAATACTCCCAACAAATAGGTAGCAATACTCTCAACTATAAACGTGGAAACAATGGGCATACAGGTGCCAGTCTTCCTGCTTTCACCCACTCTGCACCATTGATATGTTCAGCCCAGTGATACCAGCCATGCAGTACCTCTGGAAGGGTTATACAGGTATTACTGCCTGATCTGTAGAGAAACTGTAAAGTAAAAATTCATATTTAACTTTACATGAATTGCAATGTGCAAAGAAGTGTGAATTACAAATAGGACTGTTTTAGTTGCAGTCCATTTCTATTTAAGTAAGAAAATGGGAGTGGGATACATTTTTGCATGCTCGCAAAGTAGTTTTAATGTCAACTTCAAAACATATGGGGTAACATTTTCCAAATTCAAATTATGTGGACCCTCTTTAATTCAATTGGAGAAAGATGTATTCTCACGTGGCTGATTGTTTGTTTGTTTATTCATTTGTTAAGCGCACCAGACTCATAAGTAAAAGGGCGCAGCAGTATGGAAATGCAAAGCTTACAAAGTTGCAACATAAGCATAGAATACAATAATTACATACTTACAAGATAAACACAGTGTACAAAAATAGTGGCAACGAATAAAATATCCTACAATTACATAAATAAGCACTCAGCAATGTACAGAACATTTATATTACAAAATAAGGCTCTTCATATTCCACTTCAGTTCACTTGTAGTCTAGGAAGCGCACAGGAGGACTAGAGAGCACGTTATCTTTGGAGGGTGGCGCTGAGTACACAGTTAGTACAAGGTATAAGGTCTCTACAGAGAACGGTCAGTTCGCAAAAGGTAAAGGGAGCTAAGGATCTGTGCGATGATGTATTTTATAACATTTTTTCTGAAGTGCGTGTAGGGTTGGTCAGCTCTCAACTCTTGAGGCAAGGAATTCCAGAATTTGGCAGCCTTTACAGTAAAGCTGTTACCACCGATGGTAGTGAGCTTATATTTGGGAATGGTCAGACAGTTAGCATTCCCCGTTCTGGTAGGTCTGAGGGAGGTTCTTCTTTGAAGTTTATCGATAAGGTAGCTGGGGGCTGCGTTATTGAGGGCTTTGTGGGTCAAGGAGAGGGATTTTAACTGTATTTCATTGGATGTGAATAACCATTTATGCTGACGTCTCACAGACGAGATGTGAGTTTTTTTATTTATGCCTAGGGCTGCTCTTAGGGCATTGTTCTGTAGTGTTTGGAGCTTTAGGATAGTGGATTTATTAGCACCACTATAAAGGGCATTACAGTAGTCAATTCTAGAAAGTATTAAGGCTCTGGCTAAAATCAAACAGCTATTGTCAGAGAGGAAGGGCTTACCAGCTCTGAGTAGCTTGCAAGTGTAAGCAGTGGAGGAAGTAAGGGATTTGACCTGTTTATCAAAGGATAATGTGGAATCCAGGTAGAAACCAAGGGTGTTTACATCCTTCGAGACTTGAATGGAGTTCCCATCAATATTAAAAGAGGAAAAATCTTGGCCTAGTTTTTTTATGTTGGCCTGTGAGCCCAGAATTATTAGCTCAGTCTTATCATCGTTCAAGCACAGGCCATGAGTAGCCATCCATGCTTGGATGATAAGGTAAACTTTGTTCACTAATCCAGTGTCTGTAGTGTAATCCCCAGAAAGCGGTAGGAGAATCTGAGTGTTATCTGCGTAATTAGTGTAGATGACACCCAGATGGTCCAGATCGTCAAACAGTAGCTTAGTGAAGATATTGTAAAGGGTTGGCGAGACGCAAGGGCCTTGAGGGACACCGCATAGGATGGGTGTTGGATCAGCGGCTGCCGACGGGTAGAAAACTCTCATATTTCTCTCGCTCAGGAAGGACTCAATCCATTTGATGGCTCCTGGGGAGAAGTGGGCCGCAGAGTCAAGGTGTCGACAAAGGACCTTATGATTGACCAAATCGAATGCAGCAGAAAGATCAAGTAGGAGCAAGAGTACTGTCCTTCCTTTGTCTCTCTGCTCATCTATCTGTGACTTTAGGTCAATTAGTGCTGTCTCTGCACTGTGTAATGGCCGGAATGATTGAACTAAGCTTGGCACAATACATGTGGAAAGGCAATGCTCATCAAGGGGGAAAGCTGGAATCTCCAACATTACTCCGGACGTCAGAATCTGCAAGACATGCATGCCCCACCTGGAATGCCCTTCTAGCGGAACACTGCCTGGAATCTCCAACATTACTCCGGAATTCAGAATGCACAAGAAATGCATGCCCCACTTGGATGCCCTTCTAACTGAACAGTGCCTGGAATCTACAACATTATTCCAGAAATCAGAATGTGCAAGACATGCCTGCTCCACCTGGATGCCCTTCTAGCGGAACACTGCCTGGATTCTCCAACATTACCCCGGAAGTCAGAATGTGCAAGACATGCATGCTCCACCTGGATGCCCTTCTAGCGGAACACTGCCTGGAATCTCCAACATTACCCCGGAAGTCAGAATGTACAAGGCATGCAAGCCCCACCTGGATGCCCGTCTAGCGGAACACTGCCTGGAATCTCCAACATTACCCCGGAAGTCAGAATGTGCAAGACATTCATGCCCCACCTGGATGGCCTTCTAGTGGAACACTGCCTGGAATCTCCAACATTACTCCAGAAGTCAGAATGTGCAAGACATGCATGCCCACCTGGAATGCTCTTCTAGCCGAACACGGCAGTGTTTCTCCTTTTGCAGCAAATTGCAGGGTCCCCACTAGTGTCCAAAACTATTGCCTGTCTTTATTGCAGCGCTTACGATATTATACCTCCATGTGCTGACCCGAGGCCATGGAACTATTTCATAAAGGAGGATATATGTCCACTTTTAAAGCACTATTTTTTATTAAATTGTTTTGGTGTGAAGGGCGTGGAGAAGATGTCAAGTGTTGCATTAAATGATATGGAAAATAATTTTAATCTTCACTGAGCCGTGAGGCAATGTAATGTTAGTACATTTGAAAATGAAATGGTACATTTCTGCCTTAATTGAAAGGGTTTTAGACGTAATGATATCCTAGCCGTTCTCTCTAAATTCCAAGAAGGAATAATGTACATAGATGTTTACCAAATTAAATTGATCCAAGATAAACTGGCACGTCGAAATTAAACTCTACCAACCTAATTTCATAAACTGAATGAAAAGCTGATTATAAGAATATTGAACTTCAGATAAAATGTATTAAAGTTATAAATAAATGGCTAGTCCCTCCATTTGTATGTTAAATCATTTTCTTTTTCCTGGCTTCACTTTTGTGTAGACTGCTTCCTGGATCAGAGGTGATTCATTTATTTTAATTAGTGGGAAGACTGTCTCCATTTCCTTTTTTATATTTATTTTATATGTTATTTATAAAAACTTTATACAAACATACACACACTAAAATATTATGTTCCCAGTCCTTGACATTTACGTCACATAAAATCACATTGGAACAAGAAAAAACCTTATATACATTAAAATAGCAATGCTAAAATCTCCTCACTATCACATTAGAACCCTTAAGCGGGCTCCATCTCCCCAACAGCTTCAAAATTCACAAATAAAACTTACCCAAAAGGCCATTCTCCCCATTCCTCATACATTTGTTTAATCAAGTCCACTAGTCTAGTGCAATAACCAATTTTTGGTAATTGCTCATTACCAACCATTTCCAAAATTCTTTTGACATCAAAGATTCTACCACCATCGCTAGGACATATTCTATAACAAAATCTGAGAAAAATGTATAAACCAAATGCGCTCAAATAATTGTTTTTACAAGAAACCGGGCTAAGGAAAAAGCCCCTATTTGATGGTTGTATGATCAATGCCAAAAATGAAAAAAACACGGTCTCCAAGGGCGTCCAGTCGGAGGCCTGATAATGCTTGTAAGATCTCGGAACTCATAAACAATCCAATATGTAAAAACCTGCTACAATGGTTTACTGGTAACCAGCATGATGGATAAGATTGATGGTCAAGTATCTACTACCCTTATAGTAAATATCTATTTTAATTCCCTTGGAGGAGATTTTGTGAATATAAGGAAAGTGACTGAAAACATCTTAATAAATTAGCAAAAGCTGCTGGTCCGAATCTCCAAACTTCGACGACAGGGAAGATCTGCAAGGAATCTTATCCCCTTGAGCTGGTGGGACCAACCAGTTCTCCAAACACCAAGCCAGGCCTCCCTCCTCTGGTCGAATTTGCTGTGCACAGCTACAGTGAACCGGATAGCCAGAAGGACCGGACCCTGCTTAGGTTTTAAGGAGCGCACCTTTCATTTGTTGCTTTGCTCTGCTGCTGGTTTCTTCCCTGGGCAGTGCAGGACCCTCCAGTCTTCCTCCTTTGTGTCAGTCCGACAGTTGCTTCAGGAACCGTGAGCCAGCAGGACCTGCCAGGAACGTCTGCCTCAGCTACAGCCTTCTTCTTCATTTAAGGTACTGGTCTAACCCGGTTGTTCGTTCCGTCCGACCGCAGTGAAAGTGTTTGAAATCTTTCGCCAATTCGAGGGCTTGTTCTTATCTATTCTTTAAAGTAACTTTTCTTCCGACCAACTTGTTCCGAACTCTTGGCAAAGACTTAACCGCAAACTACTCTGAACTGTGTGATCCTCTGCAAAGACTCTGAACCACTAACATTCGCCCAGGCCTATTGATTTGAATCCTCATTGTAGAAAGCCTTTTCTAGATTGCCCTGCTTACTTACTTGTTGGTGCTGCTTGATTTTGAATAACCTTGTCTTTCCCTCCCTTTTAAATTGCTGGAGTGCCATTTTGCTCACACTTCATTTTGAGCTTAACTTGTCAAGAATCTATTGGGTGGTGTGTAGTATATTAAGAGTGTGATTTTTCTACTGCTTTACTTTAGTGAATTGTTTTACAACTGATGTGTAAATAAATGTATATTCTTTTACTCAGAAACCTTGAGTCAGTGTTTGTTTGAACCACAGTAATTGCTGTCCTTTGTGTAACTATTGATACTGCTCACTTTGCTCTTGAGATAAGTCTGGCTGCGCAGCCATCGCTACTACTTTACTGTGTAGTACAGGCTTGTACCAAAGGTGAATTTATACTGTCACTTGTAGTCTTAATTGTGTGTGGTGTTCCCAAAGGGCACTGCATATGATTCTGCCTAACACCCTGTCTCTCTAGCTTTCCCAAAGGCAAGGTAGGTCAACGTTGTCGAACGCTGCAGATAGATCGATGGTTGCAACATACACATTTTTCAGTTCTTTGCCATCAATTTCGGAGAGGCAGCCATGGAGTATCATGCCACTCTGAATTGTACCTACACCCCTCCTAAAACCAATTTGAAGTGGATGCAACCGGTTTGACACTCCTGTCCAGTTTCTTAATTCCCACAGTGGGCCTCATTACAAATCAGGCGGTCCGGAAATAATGGTGGCGGTAAACCTGCCGCCACCGTTGTTTCCGGACTGCCTGATCCCGAATTCTGTAGGCGGGAGGTGATGTTCCCGCCAGGTTTGACCTGGCGGGTTTAACACCGACCGCCTGCAGGCGGACGAGGAAACACCGGCAGCATTACGAGATTCTGCCGGTGTTTCCATGATCCCCATTCCCATTGAGTCCCATAGGACTCAATGGGAATGGCGATTAACACCATTCCGCCTCCATGATTCCCAGGAAACCAGTGTTGTAATGCCCCGGTAATTCCGGGAATCACGGAGGCGGAATGGTAATACGAGTCCAGTTGTAACCAGGCGGTTTTACTGCCTCGGTTACCGCCGGACTTGTAATGAGGCCCAGTATCAAGGTGACCTTTGATGTAGTGTCGACTAATGAGATTGGGCGGTAGTTCTTTGGTAGTCCTCTATCTCCCATTTTTTATATTGGGATTATGATTGCATTATGGCATGACTCAGGACAAATACCGGTTTTAGCAATTTGATCGAAAAGGTTACGCAGTATGATATGATATGATATGATATGATATGGTATTTGTAACGCGCCTATACACAAGTGTTTCAAGGCGCGACGAGGCAGGGAGGGAGGGAAACAAGGGGAAGACAGACAAACGATCCTACTAGGCCAGGTGTCATTCAGATCGCGCAAGTGCAGAGGTAAGGGGAAAAGGAGGAAGTGCAGGGGGAGGAGGTGGGGGGGAAAGTGCAGTACAAGGTAAGTAGCGTAAAAAATAATAAATAATAAATAATAAATAAAAAGGGCCAGCTGGTGGCAAGTGCGAGGTAAGTGCAGAGCAAGTGCTGGGAAGGGGGCTGTAGGGATACAGTGACAGTCCCACAGTGCAGGGGGAGCCAGGGAGGCAGTGCAAGTGGAGAGTGGCTGGGCCCTGGACCGAGGTTGCTGAGAGTGGCCCAGATGCAGGTTTAGTGCTGAATTCAGTGGGGAGTTAAGCAGGTTTAGCAGGGGAGAGGGAGAGAGAAGGCAGAAGCGAAGAGGAAGGTTTTGAGGTGCTTCCGGAACCGGAGATGGTTCTCCTCAAGTTTCAGGGAGGCAGGAAGGCTGTTCCAGAGGGAGGCCCCTGCTGCGGAGAGAGATCTACCCCCAGCTCGTTGCTTCGAGAAGCGGCTGACCATGAGGGAGTTGGAGACGGATGAGCGAAGGGCTCGCGAAGGAAGATATTTAGGAAGAGAGAGTTGAAGGTATTTAGGTCCCAGGCCCCAGAAGGCCTTGTAGACAATGCAGAGGGTTTTGAACTTAATCCTCGCAGCCACTGGGAGCCAGTGAAGAGATTTCAGTCCTGGAGAGATACGGTCCCTGGGCTTGAGGCCAAGGACAAGTCTCGCAGTTCTGTTCTGGATAAGTTGCAGAGGGCGGAGAGTGGGGGCAGGCAGATTAAGATAGAGGCTGTTGCAGTAGTCCAGCCTTGAGAGAACCAGGGCTCGGGAGACAGTGAGCTTCTGGGGGAAGGAGAGGAAGGGAAGAATACCTCTGAGGAGGTGCAGCTGGTAGTGTGACTTCTTAGAGACGTCAGATATATGAGGAGAGAAGGAGAGTGTGGAGTCGAAGATGACCCCGAGGTTTTTAGCCTTGCAGGTAGGGGCAGGAAGGGGGCCAAGGGAGGCCGGCCAGAGAGCTGCAGGGAAGGAGGGAGTGGGTGTGCCGATGAGTAGAATCTCAGTCTTACTGGCGTTGAGGCAGAGGTCATTGGCGGCACACCATTCTTGGATAGCAGACAGACAGTCGGAGATGAGGGAAGGAGAGGAGGAGGCCGAGGGTAGCCTGAAAATGAGCTGGGTATCGTCTGCATAGCACTGGAAGTAGGGGCAGAGAGCGGCGATGCGGTGGGCAAGGAGTTCCAGATACTGGTTGAAAAGCCAGGGAGAGAGGTTGGAACCCTGGGGGACACCACAGGTGGAGAAAAAGATGTCAGAGAGGAAGGAGCCCATTTGGACCTGGGAGGGTCGACCGGAAAGGAAAGAAGTCAGCCATGCCAGAGCCTGACCAGTGATACCCAGGTTATCACAGAGACAGTTGAGCAGGATGGCATGGTTGACAGTGTCAAAGGCAGAGGAGAGATCGAGCAGAATGAGAACACAGGGAGTGTTGGAATCGAGGTTCAGGAGCAGGTCCTCACGGATGTTCAGGAGAGCAGTTTCCGTGCTTCTGGCCGCTCTGAAGCCGGATTGATGGTCATGAAGATTACCAACAGATTCAGCATGGAGGTTAAGCTGGGAGATGGCCAGTTTCTCCAGGAGCTTACCCAGGAAGGGAGTAATGGAGATTGGGCGATAATTGGCCGGGCAGGAGGGGTCGGAAGAGGGTTTCTTGAGGAGGGGGTGCACAAGGGAGTGCTTGAGGGGGGATGGGAAGACTCCAGAGGCGAATGAGTGGTTGCAAAAGTCAGCCAGGGCAGGAGCCAGGGAGTCGATGTGGTCCTTGATGGTTTTGGAGGAACAGGGGTGAACCTGTTTAGACGAGGCTTTCATAGATCGGACTTGTCTGGAAACCTCATCAGCAGAAAAAGGTGGAAAAGCATAGAAGGAGGGCGGAGGGGCGGCTGCAAGAGAGCAAGAGGAAGAGCCGGGAAGAGAGGGAGGGGGGAGAGAGGAGGAGAGCGAGGACAGGATGTCCTGAGTTTTTGAGATGAAGTGCGAGGCCAGTGCAGTGCAGAGGGCCTGGGAGGGGACAGGAGAGGTAGAGACTGCAGCAGGGTTGGCCAGCTCCTTGCAGATTTTAAAGAGTTCGGCCGAGTTGTTAGATGCCTCAGAGATGCGGGCTTGGATAAGGGCTCTCTTCTTGGTGAGAACGGAGAGCCGGTATTGCCTTTGGAGCAGGCGACAGGCCAGTTTGTCAGAGGATGAACATGAAGCACGCCATTTCCTCTCTGCCACCCTGCACTTGCGTTTTAGGGTGACGAGATCCGAGTCATACCAGGAGTTACATTTGGCTTTGGGCTTCAGGCGGATTCTCATGACGGGGGCAAGGATATCGAGAGTATCAGATATAGAGGAATAGAGCATGGAGAGGGCTGTGTCAGGGTGGGAGTCAGCCGAGGGGGGAGGAGGGGGCGAGAAGGTAGCAGCGAAAGCCTCAACTGACACGCGCTTCATGGGTCGGATGACCGAGAAGGTGGGTGGCAGTGAAGAGGGTGGCTTTGCCTGTGGGGTAGGGAGGGAGAGGTGGGAGGATAGGAGAAAGTGATCGCTCCAGGAGAGAGGAGTGGAGAGAGGGAGGGAGAGGGGAAGGTCAGAAGAGATCAGAGCATCAAGAGTGTGCCCTGCAGAGTGAGTAGGCTCAGACGGGAGAATAGAGAGTGAGAGAGAGTTGCAGAGTTCGCGAAAGAGACCAGTGGGGGGACAGGAGGCATCGAGGTGGATGTTGAAGTCACCGAGAAAGAGGAGTTGGGTGGTTGAGGACAGGAGTGAGGAGGAGAGGTCAGCCCATTCAGAGAGGAAGGAGGAAATTTGACCAGGTGGCCGATAGATAGTAGCCACGGTAAGGGAATGGCTAGGAGAGAGAGAGAGTCGGCAGACAAGGCATTCAAAAGAGGAGTAGGTCTGCGTAGGAGTGACAGAGGCAGGAATCCACTCAGGGAAGATAAGGGCAACACCACCCCCTGAACGGTTAGGCCTGGGCACGGAGAGGATCTTGTAGCCGTCAGGTAGGAGTGTGTCGAAGCTGGTGGCAGAGCTGGCTGTGAACCATGTCTCAGTGAGACCGAGGACGTCGAGGTCCAGTTCCTCAAGAAGGCGACAGATATCAGAGGAGTGCTTGATGGCAGAGCGAGCATTTAGAGTGGCAATGTGGAGAAGGTTGCCATCTTTGAAATACTTCCGGGGAGGGGTACAGATCAGAGGTATGCCCTGCGGAGGTGTTAGAGAAGGAGTTGAAGAGGGAGCAAGAGAAGGGGCAGGGAGGGAGGGGAGAGGCAAGGTAGCCGAGGACAGAGGAAGGGGGACAGCGGGAGCGGAGAGGAAGTTGATGAGGCGTGGGTGGCGCCTATCAAAGAGGTGAAGGTTGGCCTGAGGGCCTTGGACCAAGACGGTCCCGTTAGCATAGACATTAATGATGGCCTTAGAGGAGTGGAAAGGGGCCAAGAGGACATCCCAACGGGTGCCACCATTAATGGGAGAGGAGGAGAAAGGAGAGAGCACAGCGACCATGTAAAGGGTCCATAGGTCAGGTGAAGGCACGAAAAAGAGAATGTCAGTGAGAGTTTCCTTGGAGCAGGCGCTCGTGTAGGTGTCAGCGATAGGGAGGCCTGGGTTGGAGACCAGGATGTCCTTTTTAAACTTTTTCCTACCGGATTTAGTGAGGAGAGCAGGATAGTCAATAGAGAAGCAGTTAGAGTAGATAGGTGAGATAGAGAGCACCATGGAGTAGGAGGGGAGGCGGACGACACGAGTATGCAGACAGGAATTGAGTGGAGGGCACTAGTTTAACACAATACAGAGCAAACAGTAATGCGTAGTAGGTCAGGGCCACCTAAGTTTGAGAATCCTGCGAGGGGAGTAAAAGCACCCTAGTTTAACACAATGCAGAGCAAACAGTAATGCGTAGTAGGTCAGGGCCACCTAAGTTTGAGAATCCTGCGAGGGGAGAAAAGCACCCTAGTTTAACACAATGCAGTAATGCGTAGTAGGTCAGGGCCACCTAAGTTTGAGAATCCTGCGAGGGGAGAAAAACACCCTAGTTTAACACAATGCAGAGCAAACAGTAATGTGTAGTAGGTCAGGGCCACCTAAGTTTGAGAATCCTGCGAGGGGAGAAAAGCACCCTAGTTTAACACAATGCAGTAATGCGTAGTAGGTCAGGGCCAACCTAAGTTTGAGAATCCTGCGAGGGGAGAAAAGCACCCTAGTTTAACACAATGCAGAGCAAACAGTAATGCGTAGTAGGTCAGGGCCACCTAAGTTTGAGAATCCTGCGGGGGGAGAAAAACACCCTAGTTTAACACAATGCAGAGCAAACAGTAATGCGTAGTAGGTCAGGGCCACCTAAGTTTGAGAATCCTGCGGGGGGAGAAAAACACCCTAGTTTAACACAATGCAGAGCAAACAGTAATGCGTAGTAGGTCAGGGCCACCTAAGTTTGAGAATCCTGCGAGGGGAGAAAAGAACCCTAGTTTACCAATAAATTGGAAAAGGGGGGGCGAGGCATCATGCGGAAGAGGTGGGCAAGGTGAGGAGGGGTGGGCCGGAGAGCAGAGGAGCTGGCGCCTGGCGTCCCCTGCGGACACCTGCAGACACACAGGGAGCCGCAGTCGTAGGAGCCGCCCTTTGCCTAAGGGGCCCTTGGCCTAGGGGGCTGCCGGGCAGGGGGGCTGCCCAGAGGGAGTGGGATATAAAGCAGGGGGAGAGGAAGGGGAGGGGGGTGTGGGCGGGAAGGGAGGCGGGAAGGGAGAGGGGAAGGAGGACCAGGAAGTGAGGGGGAGGGAGGGGGCAGGGGGCACCACACAGACGCGCACGGAGCGCTAACAACAAAAGTTACAAAAATAAACAGGAGGCTTAACTGGAGCCCAACGGGGCTAGGGAGGCAGCCTCAGCAACAAGCCACACGGGGCTACGGCGACCGCTCGAACCCGCTCTGGCTCAACAAAGAAGCGAGCGTGGTGAGCGGTCGAGCCGTAGTCCCAGAGCGGCTGCAAGGACAGCCAATCAGAGGGGGGGGTGGGCGGGAAGGGAGAGGGGAAGGAGGACCAGGAAGTGAGGGGGAGGGAGGGGGCAGGGGGCACCACACAGACGCGCACGGAGCGCTAACAACAAAAGTTACAAAAATAAACAGGAGGCTTAACTGGAGCCCAACGGGGCTAGGGAGGCAGCCTCAGCAACAAGCCACACGGGGCTACGGCGACCGCTCGAACCCGCTCTGGCTCAACAAAGAAGCGAAAGTGGTGAGCGGTCGAGCCGTAGTCCCAGAGCGGCTGCAAGGACAGCCAATCAGAGGGGGGGTGGGCGGGAAGGGAGGCGGGAAGGGAGAGGGGAAGGAGGACCAGGAAGTGAGGGGGAGGGAGGGGGCAGGGGGCACCACACAGACGCGCACGGAGCGCTAACAACAAAAGTTACAAAAATAAACAGGAGGCTTAACTGGAGCCCAACAGGGCTAGGGAGGCAGCCTCAGCAACAAGCCACACGGGGCTACGGCGACCGCTCGAACCCGCTCTGGCTCAACAAAGAAGCGAGCGTGGTGAGCGGTCGAGCCGTAGTCCCAGAGCGGCTGCAAGGACAGCCAATCAGAGGGGGGGTGGGCGGGAAGGGAGGCGGGAAGGGAGAGGGGAAGGAGGACCAGGAAGTGAGGGGGAGGGAGGGGGCAGGGGGCACCACACAGACGCGCACGGAGCGCTAACAACAAAAGTTACAAAAATAAACAGGAGGCTTAACTGGAGCCCATGGGGCTAGGGAGGCAGCCTCAGCAACAAGCCACACGGGGCTACGGCGACCGCTCGAACCCGCTCTGGCTCAACAAAAAAAAATCTCAGTCCATCTGGTCCACGAGCTCGAGAATTGTTAAGATTCCTAATCAATTACTCTACATCCTCAATGTCACAGCGGTAGTCCCACAATTCCTGTTTTCCCTCTCGTCTTTGTCATCCCTTCACCTCTGCTAAATTTAGCCTGACAAAAGTTAACTCAGTCCTGTTCCGATACCCCAAATACTTGTGCAGGGTTTATAGTCATTGCATCGAAACGATGCATGGAAATGCCAATGCATCCAAAATAAAAGCATTCACATTCTATAGTTTACATTATAAGTAATCGAAACTTTTCCATCAAATGGATATGTACTTTTTAATGTAAAAGATAGCATTTTGATGCTTTTATTTTCTACATTAAGAAAGGAAATTCAATGAATAATTTTCGATGGTATGGTATTAATGTTATGGCTTTCGATGGAAAGACCATATACCTTTGTGCAGGTATCTGTCCTCTACTCTTATTTATAGTCCACCAGATGGCCCTCGAATACTTTTCAATTGTGTTAGACGTCAGATCTTGATTTAATTTGTTTATATTTCTGTACCTTACGATGTCTCATCCATGATCTATACTTTTGCATTAGGGATTTTAAATCTGCCCCCTTCAGGTCTTCACTTTTTTGATTATTCTTCTTCACCTACCTAATTTCTGCTCTCGACAATCCTCTTCTAACAACCTCTCTATCATAAATTGGGTGTTTACCATCCAGCCATGATTTTGAAAGTGATTGACAAACTTCCTTTCTTTCATTACCCAATTTTTCTAGTAAGACCGGAAATGAGTCTGGGGCAGCAACCCCTCTTCTTTCTCCCATGGATAAGGCATACCACCACTTTGCCAGTCTGATTTATTTTTTTCAACATTGCGACTAAGCTGTACCAATCTTCCTTTTTCTTCTAACCTTACCAAATCTCTACTGCCCATAGAATATGATCTTACCCATGAGGTTCCTGTGACAAGGGCCGACAGAAGGATCGAGTGGTCACTTAGATTATTTTTCACTTTGTATAGCTCTTTTACCCTTCCAGTTTCAATATTTTTTGTGAAAATATAAACAACGGTTGAAGACGTCATGGCATTGGCCCAGGTTAGCACATCGTTTAAACCATGATCGCCCAGCAAATTAGTCTGTAGAAACCCCCATCTAGACAAGAATTGCGACCACTCTCACCCACTGTTTGCCCTTCTCGAGGTAAACATCCTCACCACATCCAATACATACCCTTCCAGATCTTGGTAAAAGACTTGCGACTAGCAAGCCCGTTATTAGCGCCCTGGTCCCGTAAGGGATGTGTGGTCAGAACACACGTTCCTTGCGGTTCCTGCTAAGGGACCTCGGAATTGGGCGGTAAGGGATTACCAGCACAGGTCTCCTTACCGGTCCCCGGTATCCCTTACCGCCCAACTCGGAATGAGGCCCACAGTTCTGTGTGGAGACCACCCCCCACCTGGGCAACCTGTAAAATAAAGATATCTACAAGCCCACTCCATACATTGTTCACAAGAGCCTTCCCAATAGTTCAGCAAACCCAAAGTACCTGTGTTGTAGAGTTCCTCGTCAGGAAATCAACAGCCCTTCTTGAGTGCAGTCCCTTTAAGGCAGGTGCCACGGGTCGTCGAACGTCCGGCAATGAAAAGGGTGAATTACGGCCGTGAAGTGGCAGCTTCGTTCCTAGCGGTGCTCGTCGACGATGGAGCGTAGACATCTTGCAAGGAAGAGGCGTGCGAGGTACCTCGGCGACGATAGTTCTGGACCGCAAAGAGTTTGAAGAACTTTGGCCCAGAAAGGGCGTTGGGTCGCTGGCATCTCTGTGGTCTTCAGGTGGCGGGAAACCCACTGGTGGATGCTCCTCAGTGCAAATTGCGGTACCGTACTTAGCACCAATGTCCCTTTGCGGGTCCCTACTTTAACAGTTGGTGTAGACCAGCCGTTAAGGTCAGGTCCCGCAAAGGGGCCTCGCAATCAGGCGCTAATGGGTTAACGGCTCCACAGCCTTTTACCGCGCCGTTAACCCATTAGCGCCAGGGTCGTAATGAGGCCCACAGTCACTGGGAAAGCTCCAGCCAGTCTGGCCTGGACTTCACTACAATACCATATATGGAACTTCCACCCAACAGCCAGTCAGGGGGAAGGGGCAGAGTCAGGGCTTCCCAGGACTTTGGTAAAACCAAGGTAACAGGTGATGGAAGGCAAGTGGCCACGGGGGCCATTTTGTCTCCATCAGGAATCCACGGACTCCAATGACAGGGCCTGGGCATCCCAAAATGGAGGATGCTCTGGGCACATGTCAATTCAGCAGAGAGCTGCCACCAGCCCGTACCCTACTCTGTGGGCCACACACAGGTGCCCAAAAACATACACTAGGGGCACAGGGTTGTACCCCCACCCATGGGTGCCATAAGGGTATCCCATGGATCTGTACACAAAACCAAAAGAGAAAGCTGCACCACCAGGAGTCCCACATTGACTCCTGTGCAGAAAACACGACAGAACACACGATAAAAAGCAGTAAAGGACAACGATACGGAGGCCCTGTCCCTCTGATGCATTTCAGCATCACAGTCGCCCCCCCCAGACTGAGGTTAGGGTGTCTAATCTCCCAAGAGATAGACACCCTCATCCAAACGGTCAACATACCTTCTGGAAAGGCCATCTGCATTATCATGACTCTTCCCTGGTCTATGCTCTATGGTGAAGTCTAGCCCTTGCAGGATGATGGACCACCTGAGTAGTTTCGGGTTCTCACCCTTCATCTGCATAAGCCACTTCAGGGGCTTATGATCTGTTTGGACCTTGAAGGTAGACCCGGTAAGGTAGGGCCTAAAACGCCTAAGGCTCCAAACTATATTAAAACATTCCTTTTCAACAGTAGCCCACCTAAGTTCTCTACCCTTGAGTTGTCTACTGACGAATATGATCTGATGTTCTCTTCCTTTGTCATCTAACTGGGACAACACAGCTCCCATTCCGGTGTCGCCGGCGGCAGTTTGAACGATAAAGGGCTTGCTGTAATCAGGTGCTCTACACAGACTTTCTTTCAAGCCATCAAAGGCCCTCTGACAGTCTTCAGTCCATTTAACCTTTCTAGGTTGTTTGGGTGAAGTCAGAGCTGTCAGAGGGGCAGCTATGGCCCCATAGTCTGCCATGAAATTATGATAATACCCAGTGAGGTCCAAAAAGGCTCTCACCTGAGTTTGAGTAGTGGGAGTCTCCCTGTCATGTACATCCTGTAATTTACTGGGGAGAGGTTGGATTTGACCCCCCCTCCTACCTCATGACCAAGATACGTGACTTTCCCCTGAGCTATTTGGCACTTGGTGGCCTTGATAGTGAGTTTAGCCATTTTCAAGGCCTGCAACACCTTATCCAGATGTGTCAAATGCTCTTCCCAGGTGGAACTGTAGACGGCAATGTCGTCTATGTAAGCCACACAAAAGGCCTCCAGCCCACTGAGCGCATGATTGACCAATCTCTGGAAGGTGGCAGGGGCATTCTTCGACCCAAAGGGCATGACCCTAAACTGGTAGAGTCCCTCAGGTGTTGAGAACACCGTCTTTTCCTTGGCATGGTTT